>NW_019384306.1:364976-654575 GCF_000671375.1 Centruroides sculpturatus
AAAAAAACAGTATTAAGACAATTTATAATTAAATGATTTTATTTGCATATTATTGATAAAAAAAAACTTCTATTTAATTAAAACGATACAATTGCATTATTTTTGCTTCGTCGGTAAATGGAGAGCAACTCTACTAAGAGACTTTATTTGATTATTTCTACAGAAAACCGAAGACGCGTAACTAATAGGAAACAGTAATGAGACACAATGATTAGCAGTTCTGAATACTGATTTACAATTAAAAAGAACATCCGGCAGAACAATTTATTAACTATAATTTTTAATGCAAAATTTCTGGATATTTTCTGACAAAATTTCAGAGGCAAAAAAATTTTAATGACACATTAATCCCAATCATTTTTGCTTGTGGACTATTTCCAAAATTACAAAATAAAAATAAATTAGTTTGGTTTGATGGGATACGGTAACGGAAAACAGGCGATCTGACAAGGGACTATAGGAAACTGCTCCATATTTTGGTGTTAGACACGTGAAGAAAATCCGGAAAGTTCCACATGACCAACCGTTGGTCAGACATTTTTTTATTTAATTAAAATTAAAGATATTATTAATTTAACCCCCCCAAACAAACGACTCTTTGTAGTGTATTGACCCCTTCCAATAAATTAATTGACCCCTTGAGGGGGTCGCTATCGACCAGATTGAGAGTCCGTGACGTGTACAGATTTTAAATTCAAATATTATTCAAAATTCAAAGCAAAAGACTCGATTTTATTCAAGCGATTCGTAACTGGTTACACTCGAGTTGATTCTGTCACCAATATTCATTCTATAACATTATCCGGTTAATGTTATAAACTTCGACATTTCTGCAATTTGATGCGATTTCTCTTATTACTATCGTTTATCATAAACTGTCCAGTATTTGTATTCATTTAGTTATTTAATTATTTACAAAATAGCTTTATTTATTTTTGATGTAGAATTTTAAATGACGAGAAAATTAAATTTAATTATTATTAAAAAAATTTCAACAAATACCAATAAAAAAGATTTTTAAGGTGTGCCAAAGTTTATAATGTCAACAATATACAATATGATGTAACTATTTGAATCTTGATACGTTATAAAATTGATATATTTGTGATATAATATATGGTTTATTATTAATAGTAAGTGATGAAACCAAGACAATTTATCATTAGATGGAAGATGCTAGAGAAAATGATGTTTGATTTATGATATTTTAGAAACTCTGAAAGAAATCCTGGCAGAAGAAAATAGTTTATCAAGTACGGTTGATTAACTAAAATTGATAAATAGAACTGTTATATAATAAATAAATAAAAAAGATACTTCGTCTGGAATGAAGTCTGAGAAAAGTTTAATTTATTAATAAAAATTCGTTCTAATTAACAACAGCATGCATTATGAAAGAAGTTGAGGAAGTCTTGAAAGTAAAAATAATGTTTTTCGTTGAGTCGAACATGAGAAGCACTAAGTTAGAAATTTTTCTTTATCAGTTAAAAAAAAAGGAAAGATTTTCTAATGGAAGACTTAGTGGTTGAAAGAAAAAGTAAAGAAGAGTTTGAAAAGATGGTTTGGTGAAGTAATAAGGGATGATGGAATTTTATTTTAAAATGCTGCATTACTCTCGAATGACTGTAATTTATGATACCGTGTCTTGTCAATTTTTTCTTTACTTTTTTAAGTGGATATAAGAAGAAATATGATATAAATAAACGGGTAAGAATAAAATGAGATGTGCTACGACACTAATATTTTATTTATTTATTTACAACCGCTAAGTAATGCTATTAGCGTGGGATTACTACCCATAACGTAACATTTCATTCGCCCCATAATCCAGAAAAAAACAGTAAAATTTTAAAATAAGAAAAGACAAAGAAAAACGATTTTACGATGGTAAATTTTAAATAAATCTAAATATATTTATAAATCTTTTTCGTTTATTTGCAAAATGATTAAAGAAATTTCATACTGAGAAGAGGAATTTCATTACTGATACACAAAATGCAGAATAGAATCAGCTAAAGCTAGAAGAATGATTGTAAGATATTTTTGCAATGAATTCCTAGTGGATGGATTGGAATGGGGGAAAATGGGATATGGATGCTTAATACGAAAAAGAAATGCAGCATAGAAATTGGAACAAGAATACCGTAAGAAACCATTCAGGAGAAAAAGCTGTTTGATCCAAGGAAACAACCTGTAAAAAGGATAAATCTCACAAAAGCATTCATGATTTTTATATTTTTACCTCATTTTAAAATAACGTAAATAAACGTTACACTACGTTAAAATATTCGAATTTTTTTTTAACTCCTGGAGTAATTAGTTTAAATAATTTCTTCACTCGGACAATTTTAATTAATTACTTTTTAACGATATTTAATTTATTAAAAATTCTATAATTTTATGAAAAATTATAAAAAATAATAAAATATATTCGAACTAAAAAAAATGTAAACAATTGCATGTAAAAAATCAAATTTAAGGATGTAAAAAAATTTAAAATATGAAAAATTATACTAAAAGATGGCGCCATCATCCAAATAAAAATTCAATTAAAAGAATAGATTTTTGTAATTCTCGTTTTTAAAAAATTCTTCTAGTTTAAAGTGATTATCGGTAATTATAGTTTTAATTCATCTCTTGAAAATCCCGAAATAATTTATAGAAGTATTTATTTATTATGGTTTATTCATCACTTTCGAAATCATCTATCAATGGTCGAGTGGATAAAACCACTGTCCAGTAGTCGTGTGTTCGCACCTGACTAATGGGAGTTTTATGAGATTTCTTCATATCTAACACCTAAATAGCCATTTTCCATAGAAAGTTCTCCATCCCCCTTTGGTAGATCGTATGTGAGCATTGCCTTATCCCGTCAATCTTTTAATCCTGAACACTATTCGTAGATTCGTGCCTGACTAATGGGCTGAACATGTGGAGATTTAGAGTTTCTTTACGTGTCTAACACCTAAATAGCCAGTTTCCCATAGAAATTCCTCCCTTGGAAGCACGTCTTACGTTGCCAATCCAGTTTGAAAATCTATAAATCCAGTTGTAATTCTCATTTCTAGTAATGGATCATCTTTCCATTATTGCACGTTAATTAACTAAATGATAAATTATTCTTTCTCATACACAAAAATCAATAAAATTCGAGAATACAGCAAAGTAATTTACAGACCATTACGATTTTTAATGAACTGTAATCAATCGAAAAATGTTGATTTAACATAATTAAGAGTAATAATTACTTTATATTCTTTATCATCATTAAAAATCTTAATTAATAATATGTATCAATACATTAAAATTTATTTTAGAAATTTTTATTAATCTTTTAATTTTCTATTTATTTATAAATACAGTAAAACCTGCCTAAAAACGGAAAAAATTCTTCGAAACGGAGCGATTGTCTACGTTAAAACATAAACCTGTTCAAAACGGAAACCTGCCAAATAGGAACAAATATTCGGTACCGTGTTATTCCGTATTACACAGGTTTTACCACATTTTACACATTTCATTTACGAGGAATTGATTAGTGTATTAATTATATAACGACAATATATATAAAAAATTAGTATTCCGTATTACACAGGTTTTACCACATTTTACACATTTCATTTACGAGGAATTGATTAGTGTATTAATTATATAACAGTAATATATATAAAAAATTAGTGTGACATTTGCTGCTCTTCAAAATTATTTTACTAGTCTGTGGCTCCAATGATGTCACTGCAACAAGTAAAGGTAGCTTCTCTTTTAAGCTGAGCATGATACTTGTTTTTAACTTTTTAAGCCCATTTGTTTTGCCCCCTCAGTGTGGGTTCCTGTTTGTAGTGAGGGGACCTCCCAGAGATGGTTTAGTAATACTTCTTTACCATCCTTGGGATCTGAACACCCACGTGTTTGACGTGCGTGGTGCCTTGTATGCTGGAAAGGGAGATCCTGGTAGTTGAAGGGCAACATAACGTCCCCAACACACTGCTTTGGCCCTTGCTTCGGATAAATGGGAGACTCAAATCAGGCTCCATTTGAGTCAATCGGCTGATCGTTGAGTCATCTTTGACCTTGGCCTGGATGAACTGATTGATGCAGATCGGGCGGACACATCAGACAAGATGTGCTCTACCCAACTGCATTGTGAGGGTATAGCTCCTGGGAAACCCTGGTGTGATGGTCTATGTAAATACTCCATGTGACGGCATCTTCTTGTTGGGCCCCATGGTGGTGGGGTCACTAGAAGCTGGATAGTTATTTTTAAATATGGACTCTCAATAATCTAATATATCATATACCAATGCATTGCCACAAATGATCAATGGTTTTACTTTTAATGCAGAGAAGACGTCATGCATTCACTTTTGCCAAAGGTGTGGTTTGCACCTGGACCCTGAAATTCAGCTAAATGGGGTTAAAATTTCAATGGTCAACGAGGCAAAGTTTTTGGGTGTTTTATTTGACCATAAACAGACATTTTTACTACACTTGTGCAAGTTGAAGAGTAGATGTTTAAAATCTTTGAATTTTTTGAAGGTATTGTGCTGCTCATCCTGGGAAGCAGACAAATGTTTTATGCACAGGATTTATAGGGCCATTGTTCGCTCAAAGCTGGACTACAGATGCATTATTTATGGCTCTGTGTGAGAATCTACTCTTTGGATTCTGGATCCAATCCACCATGAAGCATTATGTTTGTACACTGGTGCTTTTCAAACAGCTCCGCTCAATGAGTTTGTCAGGTTGTCAATCGATTGCGCAGCACAGGAAGTTGATGACGTAATACGCCAGAATGCAGCACCTGTTAGCAACCGCGTTTGAAGTGGACTGGTCCGATTTGCTTTAATAGGGGTGAGGAAATCGAGCTGGAGGGACTTCAGTGTGCAGTCAAGCGTGATACGGGTTGACATTACTAGCCACTTATCACTGCTTGCTTAGCGTTTTTATTTTAAAATCGTAAAATCGTGGCCCTGATTATCACAAATTATTATTATATCTGTTATTTTGATACTTTTCTGTCTTTATAATGTTTTACTTACTTTAATTTCCTGTAATTAGAGACGAAACGGCTTTAAAGTAAACAGATAAGCTTTCTCTTGCCAATAGATTATCTCAACTTTCACAGATTGTCCTCGGTTCTTTTGTAATCGGATAGGAATTGACTGTCTTTCAAAGTCCAGTGTTAATTGTTTATTGCTATTGCGGTAATACTAGTAGAGCGGGAGAGTTCCTTAATGAACCGCTTTTTATTACTGTTTAAAGAACTTCTCCCCACTTGTTATTCTTAGTAACTAGACATGTTTGTCAAGGTCGGTTATAGTTTATTACTTTCACAACAGGGTGTCAAGTGAGCTGCCATCCACACCCACCGTTAACGGCAACAACGCGCAAAGTATCACGTTACTCTGTAAACAAGAACTCCCTTCCTTGTTGGAGGCGGGTCAGATGTCAAGGTTACTGTTTAATTCTATTGAACAGAATGTTGTCGTTGATATGTAAGAATCAGTTTTGTCAGAACTGTTTGTTTTTAATACATTTTTTATAATATATTACCACTTTGGTTATAAAAGTGTTTTTATCATGTTCTAAATCGATTTGTTATAAATTCTACTTGTATAAAGTTTATGAATTAAAATGGTAACGAGCATTCCGTGGTTTATATAATGAATAAATATTTCTNTGTCTAAAGGCTTTAAAATTATTGTAACGGCAGATATCCGTTATAAGAAGAACTTCTTATAACGGACATCTGCCAACAATGGCCGCCGTTTAGAGGTGGCCGTTATAGGAAGTGCGACTTAGTTTTTCGGGTATAGTTTGTAGTTCTACTTCAATTTTTCAAGAATGTTTCTTACAAAATAACCTCCGAACGACAGCCATTTTTTATGTTGCCGTCAGTGTCCGTTTACATAGGTTCGACTGTATATGTAGATCATATATTAGATTTGGCCTTATAAATTGAGGTGCAAACAATACAGTAATTATGTTGAATGTGAGATATTAAAGTTTGCGATCGCTCGTAAAGAAATATTATTTTTTACAGCTTGTTTCTTTCCTGAAAAATGATATGTCTTACTTTAATGCTTGATTTTTTTTATATATAATTTGTGCCGAAGAAAAGAAATTTATTACAATTTTAACGATTCATCTCAAATTAGTAGAAAGGTTTGCCAATTAAGAAATATCTTTAGAAAAATAAACGACAGTTTTATGGTTTTTAATAACAGTCTGGTCCTAGTTGTATAATTAGTTGATGACTCATTTTGTTCTTTTTTTTAACTAGTTATATTAAAATTTTACTCATTTTACTATAATAATAATAATTATTATTAAATTTTTAAGCGTTTAATTATGTTTAATTAACGTCAACGTTCTCAAAATGTGCAAATTATACGGTGCGTAACTTGCGTGCAAAGCGGGATTATAGTAAGAAGAAAATATTTTTTAAAAAATAATAAAGAATATTAAATATAAAAAAAAGAAGTTAGTTATAAGAGTTGATGGAGAAGTTATCCCTCATTAAATAGCATATTACTATAGTTTTGAGGAGGAAATATACGATTTTTATTTAATGGAAGTGTGTTAGTGCTTCGACTCGTCCCAATTGAGTTGATCATAAAAACAGTCCCGCCCCATACATTTCTTCATTATTGTAACATTAAGACCCCGATAATGGATAATGTCTACAGGAAAATAAATTGCTAAGTTCCTCCCTTGCGAGAAATCTGCATTTTTGACTACGGAATAAGTCAGAGTCGGTGGTGAGAAAACCAATTGTCATGCAAAAAGAAAACACGGAAGAAATATAAGATTTGTTGGGATGAAAATACTAAACATTAGAATTTTAAATTATGCGAAGTTCTTTTACATTTGTAAATTATGTTTATTTATTCCATAGTGGAAGGAATTAATGTTTTAACGAATAATATTTCACTTTTTCCTTCAAATTACTAATATTTAAAGCGGTTTTTCTCTATATTAAAAATAAAACTGATAAGGAATAATGTGTGTTTTTAATACATATTTCACAGGAAAAAATAAAATTTCGGTTAAAATTTTATTGTTGAATTATTACTCTGAAATTCATACGCGTTTTCTTTTTATTTGTTTAAATCTTTTTATAATCGAAATTTCTCGAGATTATTAATATCGTTGCTTGTATAAACAATTTTATAAATTTTATTTTCAAATCGAATTTCATGTCAAGTATNGAGCTTATTGTACCTCTCGTTCTCTCCTGTACAGGTGTGATACCACACACACTACACAAAAGCCTGGGAACATTACAATTGAATAGAAATACATACATCACACTACAGAAGGAAACTATATTGAATACATGCCACATTGTTAGGAAATTCCTGAATACAGATACTGACACACTTAATTTTTGTTCTTGTTTGCTATGCCTTGACTCTGGTCTGGCATAGTACACAGCCACCGGTGTGAACTGAGTAACCCATTAAACCCAACATAATAATAATGAAAGTGAAATTATTTTAGATTTTCAAAAATTTTATACTTACCTATACAGAAGCCCTGATACTAATTGGGACTATTGGGATGATGATACTAGTAATATTAAACCTGTAAAAAAATAAAGAAGAAAATATTATAAATAAAGAAATCACAAAAGATGAAATAAAAATGCTATAAATGACTTAAGGATTAGAAAAGCTCTGGGCACTGATGGACTCAACACTGCATTCCATTGCTTCTTCAGAGATGACTTTATTAATATTTTCTACTGTTTATTTATTTACACAAATTGTAAAGTAAACTTTAATGAAGGGAAAATGGTATTAATAAACAAAAAAGATAATGAAGGCAGCTGGGTTGGGGACTTTAGGCCGATTACATTGTTAAATGTTGACTACAAAATTTTTAGTAATATTCTTGCCAAAAGGCTTGAGAGAGTATTCAGAAAACATGTGTAGAACATTCAAAGTGCAGGTATAAAGGGTTGTACCATTCAAAACAATATTATGTTTGTCAAGTTACTACAGGACATTTATGTGAAATGGCAGATTCCACGTTTCATTCTTTCTGTGGATGGCAAAAAAGCTGTTGACACATTTGATCGGAAAATTTTATGGAAGTTTCTTGATGCTTTTGGCCTAAATAAGGATGAAATTTACAAAATGAAGTTACTTTACAGGACACCAAGCACAAAAATGAACAATAGAGATTCTGATTATATTGAATGTAGATCACGGTACATAGGGTGATGATACTTTTTACTATTTATATAGATATTCTGTTAAAAATGATTAATAGTGATAATTTAGTCACTTCAGTATACATGCTAGTGATGAATCAAACTATTAAATTCATAGCACATGCAGATGATATAAACTTTATAATAATGAACAAAATTGCAAATAAGGTCACTCAAAAAATAAAAATCTTCAGTTATTTAACTGGTATGAAAATAAATGAGAATAAAAGCAAACTGTTTAATTTAATTTAACATATATGGGGTTATGAATTGTGATACTATGAACATTGAAACTGTAAATGAGATAAAATTGCTTGGTGTATGGTTCAGGGTAAATAGCAAGCAGAAAAACCTTGAAAATATGGTACAAAAAGTTAGAGGTTATAGCCGAATGAGAAAGTAACTGGCTCTCTATGCCTGAATGCACTATAGTAGGAAATAAGATTTTGATAGCATGCATTATATATCATATAATATGTACATTACAAATCTAACAAATGAGGATGTAAAAACATTAGAAAAGCTTATTTTTAATTATATTTGACAGAACACCTTTGAACCCCTCAGCAGTAAGATTATGAAGAATAATTTTCCACGGGGGGATGGAAAGTATGGGGCATCAAAAACTTGGAATGCTCTTTGCAGGTTGCAAACTTGATCAATGCTATTAAAAAACAAGATCATCCATTATGTTATGTCACACATTACATCCTGGGATCTGTTGCTAAATCTATTACTCAAATAGAAGGTAATAAACTTTTTTTTAATAGACAACACAAAAAAAATACAGAAAATGAAGAAAAATTGAAGAAAAAATATATTTCTTACTTCACTATACATATACATGAGTCCTTATCTTCTATCTCTTCACAAGCTTATTGTAGAGGCATTAACAAGAATAATAAGCATGTGAAGGGATAGAAGATATGGACTCATGTATATGTATATTTTTTCTTCTAAATATGAATTTGTCTTGGCAATTTTTGTTAAAAATAGAGTTGATTAAATAATGATCAAATATGGAATAGTAATACAGTAGAGCATCGATTATCTGAATACCGATCAACTAAAACATCAGTTAACCAAAAGCATTCCAGTCAGCAAATTCAAGTTTTCACTAGAGCTGTGGCATTGCAGCACTCTTTCCCTCCCTGCCAAACTGAACTGTAGGCCTAGTTTAATGTATTACATTATGTAAGGTATGTATTTGTAAGACATGTGATACAAATTATATACAGTACAGTTTTGTGTTTAATATATTTCTGTAAATGATCAGTTATTTAAACAACCCCAGTCCAGAATTGTTTTGGATAATTGATGCTCTATTGTAATAGTATTCAGTCTTGTATACAGTATTCAGTCTTGTAGTTTACAGGAATGTGCATAAACAATATATCAGTGTAAATGTGCTTAATAATAATCTAAACTGGAATAGAATATGGGCAAATGTGGAAGTTCTCCCAACTGAATAGAGGGATCTATGTGGAAGATTGAACAACATTGTGATGACTAAAAGCTATATCTATACCTATCATCGCTGTTGCGATACCCTGTGCTCCTTAGATGAGACAATTATATGAACATGTGTTCTTTGAATGTCATGTAGCCTGTCAGGTATGGGTAAATAGAATCTGGAAAATATCACTTACCTGAAAAATGTATAATACCACATTAATTATCCTTAATTATCCCATTAGAAACCAAAACAAATACGTGCTAAACTGGATGATTGGTTTAGTTAAAGGGATTATATGGAAAGCAAGGCGTATACTCACATTGAAAAAGAAACTATGGAATGGAACACTGATAGTTAACAAAATTCATGAAGTGGCGATGTTAAAAATAAACACTGATTGTCAAAAACTGACTGTAACAGAGCAAAATAGACAATACTTCGGTACTAAAAACATAATATGGAAGAAAAGTACTGATAAAATTATGTTTAATGATCATATCCAACATTTTGTTATCTTAAAATGTCTTAACTGGCATATACATTTTGTGTTTTATTTCCACCATTTTGATCATTGTTGGGTTTGTATTATCTATGTATCAAGGTAAACAGAAATTGTGACATGTGTCAGGTATTTTTTTGTACTCTAATCCCTTAAGAAAGTGGGGTGAGGTTCTGCCAGCTAGAGCGGAGGAACTTACGCATTCCTTTTTGTATGGGGGTGTCAGCAGTACTGACCAGTGTGTGTCTGGTGAAGAATTAGTGCCATGCTTTTTGAATTGTTAGGTGCCAGAGTGTTGCTCACAGTGTGTAAAAAAGTAAAATTCCTTTTTATTTGTTGTGTTATGAAGTAGTTGTGTACTATTTATATTAATAAACAAACACACCTGATTTGTATTTGCCAAGTTATTTTTCTTTATTCGAACGTTTTCAGTTCGAATAAAGAAGTTCAAATTCAAATGAATTTCGAACTAGTTTCATTGGAACGAACAACGTTAAAGCCTGAAGATGGCCTATACAAATAGGTCGAAAACATTCGAATAAAGAAAAATAACTCGGCAAATACAAATCAGGTGTATTTGTTTATTAATATAAAATAGCTAATATTGCTATGAAGATAGATAGATAGTAGTTGTGTACTTTATTCAGAACATTTAAAACGTTTATCATTATTTTCTAGTCTGTCGAGGCGGATGGGGATAGTGTTTTGAGTGCAGTGGATTGAATTGGATTGAGACGAACTTTCGGTTGGAATGAAGATGAAAGTTTACTTCAAGAGTTGACATTAAACTTATGCTTTAATTGAAGGTATGATAATTCTAGTGTTTATAAAATATGGATTTAAAAACATTGTGTATAAAAAAAGAGAGTTGCTAAGAGTAGTTTTACTAGACCAGGGGTCGGCAACCTGTGGCTCGCGAGTCACATGCGGCTCTTTGGATGTGAAGCTGCAGCTCTTTAGTTCCATACGCAAATATTATTTATTTTATAAAAAAAAAACATTTAAAAATTGTTCTGAATCGATTAACGAGGATTAGGCACTGATTCTATCTCTCAGCCACTTGTACTCGCTTTTCATCACACCCCTCCCCCATCACACGCATCACTGTCGTCAGTCCGTCGGAAGCTCTCGAATGACGCCGTCGTCGGATGTTTCTATTATCTAATTTGTTGTGAAAAACACTACTTATATATGAATAAATAGATATTNTAGAGGGAGGAGAATAATGTGTGTTTTTAATACATATTTCACAGGAAAAAATAAAATTTCGGATAAAATTTTATTGTTGAATTATTACTCTGAAATTCATACGCGTTTTCTTTTTATTTGTTTAAATCTTTTTATAATCGAAATTTCTCGAGATTATTAATATCGTTGCTTGTATAAACAATTTTATAAATTTTATTTTCAAATCGAATTTCATGTCAAGTATCATTTAAATCTCACGAAGGAATATAAACATGTAGAATCAGCAGAACGACTTCGGCGTGGTGAAGCAAATATGGTTTGGAACGTCTAAGGCGAATTTCCGTGTTCTATCAACTAGTAGAGTACATTCATACATCACTTTTGAAGTTGTATATTCTTGTGTTGACTCTAAGCTAGGAAATGGGTTAAACACGATGCTGGAGTACCAACAAGTCGGAACGAATATTGGATTTGTAGTCTTACTACTATACTAATTTATACCAGTACACGAATAACTGGAAATTTATAAGAGAATTTGGTAATTTAATCATCGCTTATTCAAATGAACTTCACGTCTAACACATTAAAATCTATGATTGAAGAGTTATTTTCTGTAAAGCTCTGTCAACTTTACTGTTGTTTATTTAGTGTAAGTTGACAGTTTCACTTCATCTGACCTTCGATCAAAGATGTTAATTAGCTTATGAATATAACACTAACGGCTTCGTAGGAGTGAATATTTTTGTGACACTCTGGAGGAAAATAATCTTCAAGTTCCTTCCTTCCAATTTGAACGAGAGTTCATTCGGTGCTATAAAAAGTTGAATATGTTTAGGAAATTATATGATTATTTTCATCATTTCCGCTTATTTAATCATAGGAGATAGTAATGAAATATCTTCTCGAAACTGTTATGTGAATATCCTCTAGAAGAAAAGTCAACATAGTTATTAATTAGATGTACCTTCTAGATATGATTCTGTTGATACTGCTAGATTAAGTAAACATTACAATTAAATAGTCACCAGTCAGTGTAATTTTTAATTAAACTATAATTAATTTAATAATTTTTTATATTTTTAATAACAGTTTCGTTTTTTTTTATAAGAAAGTGGAATTTTTATTTAGAATTTACATATTTATTTTCTACAATATAATTATTAAAATACTAAATTTCATTTAATTTATAAAAAAAGAAGAGAAAGTAATAGGGAAGATGGAGAGCTGTTGCCTAGCAACATCTTTGTATCTTTATTTTATCTTTGGATTATGTCACATCGGTGTCCATAGAAACGGAAAAATCTAAAGGAAATTTAGAGAAGGGTAAAGTGTAAAACTTAGGATAATAAAGGCAAAGCTGGTACTTCGGGAGTAGCATTATACGCAAAGTTCCTATATAGATATGACACTAATTTTAGTTTCCCGGCTGTTATAGAATTCTGTATAACATAGGGAAAGTATGGTAATCGGTCAAATTTTGACCTTTTCCCCCTCCCTTTTTTTTATATTTCTTGAAGTTTTGAGACTTTAGGAACCCAAAAATCCCCTTACAAATTTTGTATAATGTATGTGTGTTGTCCATTTTCATTATATCTCAGGACTGAATAAACCGAAAATTTTAAAATTTGGCAGGAAATATATAAAGCATTGATGCTATTAAATTTTGATAGTTATAGGTCAAAGGTTAGGCAATAGAGAGGAGTCGCGTGTATATCTCGAGTGAAGTCAGACTTAATGAAAGTTTTACTCGTTTTAAAACGCATTTAGAAAATGTAACTGTCGATAATCTCTACGATATTTATCCAATTTATTTATAATTTTAAAAAAATTATAAATAAATTGGATAAATATCGTAGCATAAATTGGATAAAATTTTCTAATCAGTAAATATAAATTAAAGAAAGATTTAAGGTTACGTACGAATATAAAAATTATAAATTAATCATTAAAATTTTATGTTTACTGATATTGTGTATTGTATAATCGAACGACGTTGCTCCTTTGAAATCAATAAATTATGAGCAAGTATGATAAAAAGTGACAGATAATAAACAAGACTGTAATAAAGCGCTTCTTTTTCAAAATTATTTTTTATATTTATGACTAAACTAAACTGATAAAAGTTTAATCATTTTTTATTTTATTTATGTCGATATTTTTCTAATTTTACTTGTAATATTTTCTTGTGGTAAATTGTAAGAATGTTACGTTCCCAGCTGTTATGTATATAACATAGGAAAGTATTGTAATGATGTCATATTTGACCCTTCAAGTATTTTGAAACTTCCTGAAAATGAGGGGAAATTCTCGTAGATATAAGTTGTATATGTGTGTGTGTATTGGTGTATATTTCGTTTAATATCTCAGGATTGGGAAATGATTAAGAAACCAAATTTGGCATGGTAACTTGTCTATAAGGGGCATTGATGCTATTAAATTTTGGTAGATAAAGGCCGAGAGGATGAGGATATAGAGGGAGGATATACAGGCGCTATATCGAGTGAGGTCGTACTTAAAGAATGTTTTACTCGTTATTGGCATTTACAATTTTCTAAAAACTCATCTCTATTCTCAAAATTAAGCATTTTACCTTTTTCATAATAATTAATAACATAAAATTTATTTTTTAAATAAAATCTCATAACAGATGGAGCCACAGACAATTTTAACTTTGAGCTAATGTTTGACAGTGTTTCTTAAACATAAATATTTTTCTTCAGGAAAGTTATGCAACTCGTCGCTGGATTTTTCTTATATTAATAATATTAATTTCTACATAATTTATATAATGAATTTTATCATTTTATTTTTAATTATTTTCTTTAAAATGCATGAATTGCAAAACATTTTGTTGCATTTGTACAGATCATAATTAAATAGGTGTTCAGAGCTTTCTGTTAAAAGAACTATTGGGCATATCTCAATTAAATTTACTATGCACATCGTTCTGAAGTACATATTTTCGATTTTTGAGAAAAAAGTTTTACTTCAAAATTCAGCCACCAGGGCAAAATTTGACGCTGCTTGTCCTCTTAATGAAAAGATTACGTACGTTTTCTACAAATTTCGGATATAAAAGGCGTTGCAAAACTGCATAAATTCGGTAAAAACATACTCAATTTGCATATTACACGTGTGGAAAGTAGCGCCAAATTTTGCTCTGGGGACTGAATTTTGAATAAAATTTTTTCGACAGTCGAAACTGCATAGGCAGGACAATATGTATAGCAAATTGTGTTTGTTTCATACTTAATTAATTATATCATATTTATTTTGTTTAAGGAATAAATATTAACTTAATATATAATATATATAAGTATAGGCTAATTAAATATTTTTATTCGCCATCGTTCATTGATGCTTAGAAGAATTTTTCTCTTTTATGTTGAAAGTTTTAACTGCATTAAACTTTGGAAAACAACTAAATATTCTTTAAAATTATTTTTAGATAATAATTAATATTATCTAAAAATTTTCATTAAAATAAGTAAATAAACATGTATTGAAAATTGTTTTGCTGTCGTTTACAAGAAACTATTCATGTTTGTAAATGTTATAATCGATGTTATCATAATTCCTGCTTCTATAGAATTTTCTGATAATTTCCAGAGGTTCGAAGTTTATTTTTCACTATTTATTTTGCATGAACACCGATAGTTGCCCCGGTTTCTTTACGTTTGTAACACTTAAATAAGAGCAGTTTCCGCAGAAAGTCCTTCAAGGAGGCACCCACCCCCTTGGCACATCGCCCCAGTGTTGCATTGCTTCATCTCATTAATTGCCATTACATTTTTTTGAAAGAAAAATATCCTACATTTTTAGCATAAGAAGAGTTTTTCAGACAGAGGGAATAATTCACTGACTAATAAATTAGCATCTTAACTTTTTATCTGGGTTATAAAAGGAAGATACTTAAGATGAATTCAGAAATTTAGTCCATTTTCCTTGAATCATTATAAAGTTTTACGTAACTTATCTGGTAATATTTGAGAAGATTCAATCGTCTTACGTATCAATAAATATTAATATGACTTCATAGAATCTCTTTTTATTCTCATTTTTTTAATGAAAATTCAAAAGTAGCACGAACTTCATTTTTCATTCAACTGAATAAATCTATTTTTCCCTCTCCATTACTTATTTTATTTACGATATATTTTATAAGCACGAAAACTATATGGAAAATTCTAAAGTATAAAATATGTAAATCAAATTTGCTAGTTTTTAGCCGACTTTACTGTACGTTTATAGGATAATTTTACTTTATATTTTATAATTTATAAGTTCTATAATATAATATTATAGAAGATTCTCTAGGATTGTGTTTTTGTATATATTATAATTGAAATATTCAAAGTTCTTTCGATGATATATTGCAACGTAAAACGATCCAAACGTGCCAAGACATAGATTTATACACTCTCTCACGGTACGTATCTCTGATTTAACAACAGAAAGTTTAATTTACAACAGGGAAAATGATTATTTATGATTTTTCTTTTCTACCAGTGGCAGTGGATAAAATTGGATAAAACCACTGAACACTTGTAGTTGTTGGTGGTTTCGCGAGCCGGCCACGTGAGGTTTTTCGTGTTTCTTCACGTGTCCAACATCTTATAGTGGCCAGTTTTTCTAAAAACCTCTCCAGGGAGGCACCACCACTTGGCAGATCGCCCTCGTGTTGCCTAATACCTACAATCTTCCTGAATACATAAAAAAATTACACTAAGAACTGTGTTTGTATTTAATTTTTATTCTGTATACATTTGTCATATCTTATTGTTTCTCTCAACAAATTGCTCTAAGTATTTATATAAATTATTATCCAAGACATGCTCCCATTCTCAGAATTCTTTATATACTCGAACTCTGCATCAAATGATAAATTTTTCATAATCACCTTTCGTCAACGAAATTCATCATTTAATAAAACTCTACAAACTACTCATTACTGTATAATTAAAATGGAATTTCGGATTATGATACATAATACATTTAAGAAAAGACCCTATCTAATTAAATTTAGAAGCGTAATTCCTTACCTGATGATAATCTAAGCTTTAAAAATTTATATTAATCCCTACGATTATCGTTCGCAAAATTCATCCCCTTTCCGAAAAAACTCTCTATTAATTATATTTTTATAAAATTAAAATTAATTGTGCTACATCAAATTAATTTTTATATACATAACTTGCTTCATTAAATTCTTAAAAGCCATTGAAAATTAATTTATTCATGGTTAAGTTACGTTGTGTTTCTGGATATTTAATTTTGTTCTCCTTTGCATGATGAAATATTTAAACTAAAATCGAATACAATTCTTGAGTTGAAGTGATGTTTTTCTAAAAATTGGCATAAAGTACAAGTTTTTTAAATATTAATCGATGCGTTTTCTGCGTTACGAAATTGTAAATGTTGGCATAAACTTAAAAGTAGTTTCCAGATTTCTACTCGAGAAATTTTATTCAAATGTTAGCGATAAACAAGTCTCTTAAGTTTCTTAAATTTCAAATGTCATTGCGCTGGTATAAATATCAAAATAATTTAGTAATGCTGTTCTTATCGTAATTATAAATCGACTTAACACGCAAACAAGTTAAAAGTGATAAAATTTAATTAGAAAATTGTGTATCGAATATCACGCACTTAGTAAATATTTTTAGAAAGTTTTTGACTTTCTAAAAATATATATAAATATTTTAACGAATTAAAATGGAATTTTACATATTTTCTTACTCACTCACCAGAGAGAATGGACAAAACAATGCTGGTCGCAGGTTCGCGCCTCACCACATGCAGTTTCCCGTGTTTTCTTCTGGTATTTAACACCTGTATAATGTCCAGTTTGACTTAGAAAAGCTTCTCGGGAGGAATCCCCCTTGGCAGATGGCCCGTATGTTACTTTACCTTATTCAACAAACCAAACAATCATTACAAATGTAATTTTTAATGATTTTTTTTGATTATTTTTCCTTTGTACTTAAAACTTTTTAATCTAGTATTTGAAAGGTTTGTTTAAAATTATAAAAGGCTGTGGTTTGATTATAAAAATACCTGGAAATGTCTATAAATGAACACAGACATAATAGTTAAAGATAAACTGACCTCCAGAATAATACGTCAATAGCAGAAGTGTGTTTGGTTTCATCTATCCAAAGAAATGTAACGTCACCACAAAAGGTATATGCTCTCTTATCCAAGTTGGTTACCAATTTATCATCTTGCTTAACTTCAAGGACATCGTTTTCTCGCTTTATCTCTGTTTTTTCGACCTTGTTGAATTGTTTGAATTGTTCTAGAGGCATTAAAAACTTGCCATATGCTCCAAATACGATGACAAAGAGTAATTTGCTGTTTTTATTTCCAGCAAGCTAGTAAATTTTAAGTATACTTACGTCTATATAAATTTATGAATATTAAATCACTTTCATATATGTTTATGCATTTAAGGTGCAGAAACTTATTTTCCGACTGAAGTATTCTATTTTTGTGTGTATTCGTATAGAAACGATTGCTGATAGCGAGAAGTGCAATGGTTATATTACATATTTAGATAGTTTGATTACAAAAATATTGTGGTAAATAGGAGTTCTGACCTATTTTTGAAGCGATATTGTGATTTTCGTTTATAAAATTGTAAAATTTGTTTATTATTCAATATTAGATAAGCTTATTAAAAATTATTTTTGACTTCACTATTTTTTTTATTATTTAAAGAAATTATAACTTTAAAAAATTACCGATCAATAACTACTAATATGCATTAGACATTTATCTAATTCTAAATCGATAAAATAAGGCAGTAGCTCTATTAGAGGGAGGCCCCGAATTAGAACGTGCAAACTTACATTCATTCCTATACCATTGTATTTTTGTTTAAATACTAAACTCCCACACACATACGTGTATAAATGCGTTACATTTAAATCTTTGTCTGTACTTATTTGAATTTGTTTCTTAATTTAATAAATATAGCGATGACATTTCTCCCTGGGATTTTCCTCGGTTACGAAACTGAATTAATCGTTTTATATTTTTTGAGAAAAGATGCTGAAAAATCGTAACTCTTAACCACTTATCTTATGATTTAATAAAGTATTTTAATGTAAGTTTATCAAACTGATATACAGTGTAACTTAATCAATGCTTAATGTGTCCATGAAAATTAAAAGAACGTAGTAACTTGAAAACTTTTACGAAGAATATCAATATAAATTGCCAATAAGACTCTATACAGTTTGTTCAGAAAGTCTTTCTTATATGTTCCACTGTCCTGATTTCATATCTGTCCTTATTGCCTCCAGAAAACTTGTACAGTACTTTGATATCAGTCCTTGGTATTGAAACTCTTCTTTTTTCTTTAAAATGTTTTTAATCTTCATTAGTACAAAGTCATATCAAAGAAAATTCAATTAGAAAAATTCTCAATTCGCTCTAAAATTTAACTTAAAACTTTTTAAATTAAAAAAAAAATTTAATTTGCATTAATTTATAAAGCATTAAAAGAACTAAAAATAGTCTTTTTATTTTAAAAAATAGCGTAGAAAGTTTAATTAAAATTTTAATTAGATATAGAATATATGGCTAAATATAATAATAAAAAAATTATAAAATTAAAAAAAATTGATGTTAAAAAAAATAATAAAACTATTAAATTATTATTTAATTCATGTAAATATTATTTCACTTAATAAACTATAGCTTATGTAAAAGTGGGTTCTTTCAAGCGAAAATTCTACCTTTATTTTCATAATTTAATACAATTAGAATCATATTAAAATAGTATTTTTAGAGTTTATTAAAATTTAGTTTTTTTTTATTGATTTTTTAAAATATTTTTTCTTGCTGTTTAACTGTGATAACACTTTAAAAAACAGTTGCTCGTTTTCAGAATAGAATAGTTAAGTAAATAAAATGATTTTTCAACAATTTAATAATTTTATTTAAATAAGATTTGGTTTATTTAATAATCTTAAATATCTCGTTTTAATTTAGATTTACTCGTATTTAAAAAATAATTTTATAGTACGCCTCTTAAGCTTGGCTTTCATAACACTTCTCGTATGACTCACCAGTGGCCGAGTAGATAAAATCGCCGAATACTGGCAGTTGGTCGTATAGTTCACATCTCACAGTCACGTGCAATATTTCGGATTTTCTTCACGTGTCTAATACCTAAATAAGGCCCAATTTCCCATAGAAAGGGCCTCTCGGACGGCATTGTCCACGTGTCAGATTGCCGCATACAAACTAACAGTTTTCATCAATTTTTATTTATTTCTTTTTGTAGTAGACTTTAATTACATTAACATAGTTTAAACTACAGTTTATAATTAAATATGTAAAATAGAAATTTTCATTCCATTATGAAAATTATAAACCAGACGGACATTTTCTTTCTAAATCGATTACTACTAAATTATAATTCAATAATTGCACTCCGCATTAATATATTAAATAATTCAGAATGTGTTTTTTATTATTTCTTTTTCTTAATTTTTAAATATTTTTATCGATTTTAGAAAATTGCATCGATTAACTTTCCATATTATTTAAATTCTATTTTTTCCTCCTCTTTTTCTTTTTTTTTTTATTGTTGCTAAATATAGAATCTTCTAAGAAGTTTTAATCTTTAGAGACGAATGTTATTATCTTTAATATGAATAATAAACTAAGTATTTTGGACTTATATTTAAATCCAAATACTTAGTTTATTATTCATTATTTTTGGTATCGATTTAACAGAGAATATTCTCTTAATGATTGAATGTACTAAACGATAATGGCGACATTTACAGATGTGAATACATAAAAAAATGAAAGTAAAAAAAAATCATTAATTTTACTGCGTTTTACTTTAATTTATTCAATAGATATTTAATGTCTTTTAAGATTAGAAAGACTGTATAAAATCTTGAGATGTCCAGAGAGGAAGGAGCAAATTTTCCTTAGCCCCAGGAAGTAGGGGACCAATTACAGTTATTTTTCCGTTTACTTCCTTCACTTTAGCAAATGAAATGATTATATTATAGAATCCCCAATGCATATTTTTCCCTCGTTACACCTGGACAGCCCTGTTAAGGTTATGTAAATTGTAAAAGATATATTTTGTAAAGAATAAACATAACTTTAATCTTCTATTAGTTGATAAAAATGAAAACATAAACTCTTGGGATTTATCATAAAGTAGAAAATACTGATAAAGGAAACAAAGCAAAAGATTTTTGTACAGAAAACTTTGCAATATCAGCAATTTTGATTTTTATTTCCATTGATAAAAGCTCATAAATGGATGAATAATTTTTAATTTTCTTTTAAACTTTACTATTATGTCGTGATGCAGTTTGTAAAGATTTATAACTCCATAACAAGCAAACTAACAAGGAAAAAAGCATCTTAAAGTGAACACCGAGATAACAAGAGCAAAGAGAATAAACCAAAAAAAGAAAAAAACTTATTTTGCTAATCCTGCAATACTTGTTAAGTGTTTACCGAATGCCCTTAGAAAGTATCGCTGTACTTTCAAAGCATTCAATTGATCAAAAATTGCCTTTTCTCCGGCATTACAAGAGTACACTCTACGATTGAAACAGAAATATTGACTCTACAAGCTTCGAGTAGAAAACTTTATAAACTTAGTTTGTAAAAAAAAAATCAATGTTAAAAAATTTAAAGATTTTTATTTTAAGGAGTATTTTTAAGTAATGAGAATTTAATGCATATTTTTGTGATTAATGGATTTTTTTCCCCTGATTTTTAATAAAATTTTTAAGATACCGAAATTAGAAAGGGGCTGTGTTAAACTGGCGGAAGATTTTTAAAAGTTATTTTTCCATCTGTAGAGCCGGGAGCGTTTCTTAATTGATATGCATTCACAGAACATATCTGTTATGGACTGGCGCATCCTGAACAGCAGGCACAGCGCCGCCTGAAGGAGAATCGGCTGGCGTCAAAGACACTTCTAGCTTGTCAGATGAAGTTTAGGTTGTCTTTCGGTAAAGGCAGAAAACATGAGTTCATGCGAAGGGAACCGAACCAAAAACCGCGTGGAGTTTCTATCTCTCGGGAGTATAGAAGAAGATAAGAGATGCCCCGTTGTCACTCCGGGTCGAAGGTTAAATCAACCTAGGATGAGCCTTCTAGGAAAGCCGATAGCCTACAGACCACGATCTCAACGCGATCCCAGATATAGGAAAATACAATTGTTGGTACATAATTTCCAAGAACGACCTAGAGGAGTGGTCGCTGTTACCTATCACCTCTGCATGTAAGTTTAATCTCTCTCAGGTTAATTCGGTTACGCCAAAGTCATTTATCTACTAAACACGTATAAAGTTACGTTCTAAGAGGTTATTTTTAAGATTAATACGTTATTTAACCTACTTAACCGTTACAATTCGTAACAAAAAAAAATCGAGTTAATTTTTAATTACGGTAGGAGTTGATATTTTCTATTGTTAGCTTGTGAAAGTCTCCTTTTTTTTATTGTCGAAAGTTATAAAAAATCTTAGATTAACAATTAATAAAAGTGTTAAACGCCTTTTTTAATGGTGTTGTTTAGGAATTCTTTCTTAAATATTTGCTTTTCTAAGCATTTCTCTTACTTAAAATAAATACTGATCAAGTAACTGTTATGATTAAAATATAAATTATTTTTTAAAAAATTTAGGTGTTGTGTAAGTGATTTATGGGATTAGAAAAGTAATGAGTGCTGATATTTTTTTTCTTGTTACGGTTTCGTATGCTTTAGAGTAATGCGGCAGTTCCCAATTAGTAAATGTAACCTCTGACTCTGCGGGTTACGCCCAAACGTCCATTTCGTGTTGATATATTCCCATTGTGCAGAATTAATAATGTGCTTTGCCGTATCATTGGCTCGAATCAGAACGAAATTTAACAGTAACACGAAGTCGAGAAGTTGGTGAAAACTTTCGTTTAACAGATGTCAGCAAATTTCACCAAAACACAGTTACATAGATGATGTTTACCTTATAAAAAATGTATCTAGTTAACTTCAAACTTATGTAAATATACCGCTTAAAGCCGACGAGTAAAATACATTTTATTTATTTATTTATTTATTTTGCTAACTTCGNTAAGGTTACGTACGAATATAAAAATTATAAATTAATCGTTAAAATTTTATGTTTACTGATATTGTGTATTGTATAATCGAACGACGTTGCTCCTTTGAAATCAATAAATTATGAGCAAGTATGATAAAAAGTGACAGATAATAAACAAGACTGTAATAAAGCGCTTCTTTTTCAAAATTATTTTTTATATTTATGACTAAACTAAACTGATAAAAGTTTAATCATTTTTTATTTTATTTATGTCGATATTTTTCTAATTTTACTTGTAATATTTTCTTGTGGTAAATTGTAAGAATGTTACGTTCCCAGCTGTTATGTATATAACATAGGAAAGTATTGTAATGATGTCATATTTGACCCTTCAAGTATTTTGAAACTTCCTGAAAATGAGGGGAAATTCTCGTAGATATAAGTTGTATATGTGTGTGTGTATTGGTGTATATTTCGTTTAATATCTCAGGATTGGGAAATGATTAAGAAACCAAATTTGGCATGGTAACTTGTCTATAAGGGGCATTGATGCTATTAAATTTTGGTAGATAAAGGCCGAGAGGATGAGGATATAGAGGGAGGAGAATAATGTGTGTTTTTAATACATATTTCACAGGAAAAAATAAAATTTCGGATAAAATTTTATTGTTGAATTATTACTCTGAAATTCATACGCGTTTTCTTTTTATTTGTTTAAATCTTTTTATAATCGAAATTTCTCGAGATTATTAATATCGTTGCTTGTATAAACAATTTTATAAATTTTATTTTCAAATCGAATTTCATGTCAAGTATCATTTAAATCTCACGAAGGAATATAAACATGTAGAATCAGCAGAACGACTTCGGCGTGGTGAAGCAAATATGGTTTGGAACGTCTAAGGCGAATTTCCGTGTTCTATCAACTAGTAGAGTACATTCATACATCACTTTTGAAGTTGTATATTCTTGTGTTGACTCTAAGCTAGGAAATGGGTTAAACACGATGCTGGAGTACCAACAAGTCGGAACGAATATTGGATTTGTAGTCTTACTACTATACTAATTTATACCAGTACACGAATAACTGGAAATTTATAAGAGAATTTGGTAATTTAATCATCGCTTATTCAAATGAACTTCACGTCTAACACATTAAAATCTATGATTGAAGAGTTATTTTCTGTGAAGCTCTGTCAACTTTACTGTTGTTTATTTAGTGTAAGTTGACAGTTTCACTTCATCTGACCTTCGATCAAAGATGTTAATTAGCTTATGAATATAACACTAACGGCTTCGTAGGAGTGAATATTTTTGTGACACTCTGGAGGAAAATAATCTTCAAGTTCCTTCCTTCCAATTTGAACGAGAGTTCATTCGGTGCTATAAAAAGTTGAATATGTTTAGGAAATTATATGATTATTTTCATCATTTCCGCTTATTTAATCATAGGAGATAGTAATGAAATATCTTCTCGAAACTGTTATGTGAATATCCTCTAGAAGAAAAGTCAACATAGTTATTAATTAGATGTACCTTCTAGATATGATTCTGTTGATACTGCTAGATTAAGTAAACATTACAATTAAATAGTCACCAGTCAGTGTAATTTTTAATTAAACTATAATTAATTTAATAATTTTTTATATTTTTAATAACAGTTTCGTTTTTTTTTATAAGAAAGTGGAATTTTTATTTAGAATTTACATATTTATTTTCTACAATATAATTATTAAAATACTAAATTTCATTTAATTTATAAAAAAAGAAGAGAAAGTAATAGGGAAGATGGAGAGCTGTTGCCTAGCAACATCTTTGTATCTTTATTTTATCTTTGGATTATGTCACATCGGTGTCCATAGAAACGGAAAAATCTAAAGGAAATTTAGAGAAGGGTAAAGTGTAAAACTTAGGATAATAAAGGCAAAGCTGGTACTTCGGGAGTAGCATTATACGCAAAGTTCCTATATAGATATGACACTAATTTTAGTTTCCCGGCTGTTATAGAATTCTGTATAACATAGGGAAAGTATGGTAATCGGTCAAATTTTGACCTTTTCCCCCTCCCTTTTTTTTATATTTCTTGAAGTTTTGAGACTTTAGGAACCCAAAAATCCCCTTACAAATTTTGTATAATGTATGTGTGTTGTCCATTTTCATTATATCTCAGGACTGAATAAACCGAAAATTTTAAAATTTGGCAGGAAATATATAAAGCATTGATGCTATTAAATTTTGATAGTTATAGGTCAAAGGTTAGGCAATAGAGAGGAGTCGCGTGTATATCTCGAGTGAAGTCAGACTTAATGAAAGTTTTACTCGTTTTAAAACGCATTTAGAAAATGTAACTGTCGATAATCTCTACGATATTTATCCAATTTATTTATAATTTTAAAAAAATTATAAATAAATTGGATAAATATCGTAGCATAAATTGGATAAAATTTTCTAATCAGTAAATATAAATTAAAGAAAGATTTAAGGTTACGTACGAATATAAAAATTATAAATTAATCATTAAAATTTTATGTTTACTGATATTGTGTATTGTATAATCGAACGACGTTGCTCCTTTGAAATCAATAAATTATGAGCAAGTATGATAAAAAGTGACAGATAATAAACAAGACTGTAATAAAGCGCTTCTTTTTCAAAATTATTTTTTATATTTATGACTAAACTAAACTGATAAAAGTTTAATCATTTTTTATTTTATTTATGTCGATATTTTTCTAATTTTACTTGTAATATTTTCTTGTGGTAAATTGTAAGAATGTTACGTTCCCAGCTGTTATGTATATAACATAGGAAAGTATTGTAATGATGTCATATTTGACCCTTCAAGTATTTTGAAACTTCCTGAAAATGAGGGGAAATTCTCGTAGATATAAGTTGTATATGTGTGTGTGTATTGGTGTATATTTCGTTTAATATCTCAGGATTGGGAAATGATTAAGAAACCAAATTTGGCATGGTAACTTGTCTATAAGGGGCATTGATGCTATTAAATTTTGGTAGATAAAGGCCGAGAGGATGAGGATATAGAGGGAGGATATACAGGCGCTATATCGAGTGAGGTCGTACTTAAAGAATGTTTTACTCGTTATTGGCATTTACAATTTTCTAAAAACTCATCTCTATTCTCAAAATTAAGCATTTTACCTTTTTCATAATAATTAATAACATAAAATTTATTTTTTAAATAAAATCTCATAACAGATGGAGCCACAGACAATTTTAACTTTGAGCTAATGTTTGACAGTGTTTCTTAAACATAAATATTTTTCTTCAGGAAAGTTATGCAACTCGTCGCTGGATTTTTCTTATATTAATAATATTAATTTCTACATAATTTATATAATGAATTTTATCATTTTATTTTTAATTATTTTCTTTAAAATGCATGAATTGCAAAACATTTTGTTGCATTTGTACAGATCATAATTAAATAGGTGTTCAGAGCTTTCTGTTAAAAGAACTATTGGGCATATCTCAATTAAATTTACTATGCACATCGTTCTGAAGTACATATTTTCGATTTTTGAGAAAAAAGTTTTACTTCAAAATTCAGCCACCAGGGCAAAATTTGACGCTGCTTGTCCTCTTAATGAAAAGATTACGTACGTTTTCTACAAATTTCGGATATAAAAGGCGTTGCAAAACTGCATAAATTCGGTAAAAACATACTCAATTTGCATATTACACGTGTGGAAAGTAGCGCCAAATTTTGCTCTGGGGACTGAATTTTGAATAAAATTTTTTCGACAGTCGAAACTGCATAGGCAGGACAATATGTATAGCAAATTGTGTTTGTTTCATACTTAATTAATTATATCATATTTATTTTGTTTAAGGAATAAATATTAACTTAATATATAATATATATAAGTATAGGCTAATTAAATATTTTTATTCGCCATCGTTCATTGATGCTTAGAAGAATTTTTCTCTTTTATGTTGAAAGTTTTAACTGCATTAAACTTTGGAAAACAACTAAATATTCTTTAAAATTATTTTTAGATAATAATTAATATTATCTAAAAATTTTCATTAAAATAAGTAAATAAACATGTATTGAAAATTGTTTTGCTGTCGTTTACAAGAAACTATTCATGTTTGTAAATGTTATAATCGATGTTATCATAATTCCTGCTTCTATAGAATTTTCTGATAATTTCCAGAGGTTCGAAGTTTATTTTTCACTATTTATTTTGCATGAACACCGATAGTTGCCCCGGTTTCTTTACGTTTGTAACACTTAAATAAGAGCAGTTTCCGCAGAAAGTCCTTCAAGGAGGCACCCACCCCCTTGGCACATCGCCCCAGTGTTGCATTGCTTCATCTCATTAATTGCCATTACATTTTTTTGAAAGAAAAATATCCTACATTTTTAGCATAAGAAGAGTTTTTCAGACAGAGGGAATAATTCACTGACTAATAAATTAGCATCTTAACTTTTTATCTGGGTTATAAAAGGAAGATACTTAAGATGAATTCAGAAATTTAGTCCATTTTCCTTGAATCATTATAAAGTTTTACGTAACTTATCTGGTAATATTTGAGAAGATTCAATCGTCTTACGTATCAATAAATATTAATATGACTTCATAGAATCTCTTTTTATTCTCATTTTTTTAATGAAAATTCAAAAGTAGCACGAACTTCATTTTTCATTCAACTGAATAAATCTATTTTTCCCTCTCCATTACTTATTTTATTTACGATATATTTTATAAGCACGAAAACTATATGGAAAATTCTAAAGTATAAAATATGTAAATCAAATTTGCTAGTTTTTAGCCGACTTTACTGTACGTTTATAGGATAATTTTACTTTATATTTTATAATTTATAAGTTCTATAATATAATATTATAGAAGATTCTCTAGGATTGTGTTTTTGTATATATTATAATTGAAATATTCAAAGTTCTTTCGATGATATATTGCAACGTAAAACGATCCAAACGTGCCAAGACATAGATTTATACACTCTCTCACGGTACGTATCTCTGATTTAACAACAGAAAGTTTAATTTACAACAGGGAAAATGATTATTTATGATTTTTCTTTTCTACCAGTGGCAGTGGATAAAATTGGATAAAACCACTGAACACTTGTAGTTGTTGGTGGTTTCGCGAGCCGGCCACGTGAGGTTTTTCGTGTTTCTTCACGTGTCCAACATCTTATAGTGGCCAGTTTTTCTAAAAACCTCTCCAGGGAGGCACCACCACTTGGCAGATCGCCCTCGTGTTGCCTAATACCTACAATCTTCCTGAATACATAAAAAAATTACACTAAGAACTNTGGAAGATAAATCTCGAACTTCATCATCTACAAAATAACTTCATAAATATTCTTTGAAATCTATTCATAAATCGATTTTTTCCCTTTTAAAGAACAGATTATTCACATATTATCAAAAAATATTTAAACTATCTGAAGATATTACATTTTTGCAACACGCGGTCTTTCAACCATGAATTGAAACCTTGAAGATATCATCGTACGAAAGTCGAATTTTTCTTATAATATAAATAAGACTAAAAATAATTCGTTAAATCATAAATATACTTAAATAAATTGTCTAAATTTTTCTATTTTTACAAATTCTTTAGCGACTACATTTCGTCTAGTTTATCCTTCTATGAAACTAACATTTATTATAATGGATAATCTAAAGCAGTCTACAGCATTGAATATAATCTTATGAGTAATAAAAATTAATCAGGAGAAAGAATCAACTAAAGTTTTCTTAAGAAATCTTTCAATTAAAACGTCAGCTAGATTTAAGGAGCGAGTAGCGAATAACTTAGTACCAAAGATGCTGTGATTTTATTACCAGTCAATGAAATTTTCAGTCTCCTCCGTTGGGATGTTGCGTTAAGCTCGCTTCGCTAAGTCAATCAGAGACTAACACTGTTGTCTGAGGCAATTCGCATTGTTGATTCTCCCTCAGGGAATTAGCTTGTCTCTCTCTTAGTAGAGGCAGGAGACTTGCACTTCCTTTCACTTTCACCACACGCCGACTTTAAGTACATTATTGGGGCACTTTCTCCAATAAAAATACTTAAGAATTCTTCGTAAAAGTGAAATTTATTAATTGTTTAAAATATTATGCTCTTCTAGTCTTTAGAGAGTCGTAATGCATTCAGATGCTCCCACAATCTTTTTCGTCCAGCGAGATAAGATAAAATTTAAATCAATATTACGACGTTGAGGCGAAGGGATAACTTTTTTTTTTCTTTTTTAAATTCTTTTTTTTTATTTGTTTCGCTTTTCAGTTTAATATCGAGTTTCAATTTTACTGTTTTCTGTAAGCATAACTGAACACTGGTCGAGAGTTCGAGTCTGACCAACGTCTGTCCATGTGGAAATTCCGGGTTTTCTTCGCGATTCTAACACATAAATAGAAGCCAATTTCCTACAGAAAGTCCTCCTGGGAGGCACTCTGCGATAAAGCATCTCAATACAAGGACGATGTGCCAAGGGAGAGAGAGCCCTTGTGTTAGGTTGCCTTACCCCATTAATCCTATATAATTAGTTAAAAAGACGTTGTTTAAAAATTACAAATAAGAGGATTTATTTTTTATAAACGTATAAGAAAACCACACTGAATTATTCTGCTTCACTAAGTGATAAAGTTTACAGCCCGATGTTAACGATCGAAGGGAAGCCATGACAGATTGATAATGCCAAAGTATGCTGTGTAATATCGAACAGGAGAAAATTGTTATCGAATTAAGGATAATTGACTTCATTCTTCAATCTCCGGTGTGAACAGTTAATAATATAAGTGTTAAAATGTTTGATTAACAGATTTTCTGAACGAATGGAATTCATTCTTTCTACTCTAGCATTTATCTTTTTTTTTTTTTCGTATAAATTTTACTTAAAATTAATTTTAAAATTTAAAAGTAAAATCGNTCGGCACTGATTCTATCTCTCAGCCACTTGTACTCGCTTTTCATCGCACCCCTCCCCCGTGACACGCGTCGTCACTGTCGTCAGTCCGTCGGAAGCTCTTGAATGACGCTGTCGTCGGATGTTTCTATTATCTAATTTGTTGTGAAAAACACTACTTATATATGAATAAATAGATTAGTTTTTTTTTATCAAAAAACTTTATTTATGTGAGTACTATTTATTGTTGGCAAAAAAAAATTTTGTGGCTCTTTAAAAACTTTGAAATTTTGTAAATTGAAATTTTTGGCTCTTCTGACTCAAAAGGTTGCCAACCCCTGTACTAGACTAAGGAAGAAAATTCTGGGGAATGTTGAAGATTCAGATAGTGTGCAACTTGATGTGTACAAGTATCTCTGATTATAAAATGTTGGCTCGAGTTGAGGGTGAATGCTGAACCTAGAATAAAACAAAATATTAAAATTAATGATGATATACTTACTGATACTTATCTGCAACATGCTATTAAAAATTTGGTTAATATAGATAAGAATGAATTAAGTTGGTTAAAATGGGAAGAAATTAAGGAAAGTTTATATAGGACTAGAATATGGGCAAATGTGGAAGTTCTCCCAACTGAATAGAGGGATCTATGTGGAAGATTGAACAACATTGTGATGACTAAAAGCTATATCTATACCTATNGAAACCAAATTTGGCATGGTAACTTGTCTATAAGGGGCATTGATGCTATTAAATTTTGGTAGATAAAGGCCGAGAGGATGAGGATATAGAGGGAGGATATACAGGCGCTATATCGAGTGAGGTCGTACTTAAAGAATGTTTTACTCGTTATTGGCATTTACAATTTTCTAAAAACTCATCTCTATTCTCAAAATTAAGCATTTTACCTTTTTCATAATAATTAATAACATAAAATTTATTTTTTAAATAAAATCTCATAACAGATGGAGCCACAGACAATTTTAACTTTGAGCTAATGTTTGACAGTGTTTCTTAAACATAAATATTTTTCTTCAGGAAAGTTATGCAACTCGTCGCTGGATTTTTCTTATATTAATAATATTAATTTCTACATAATTTATATAATGAATTTTATCATTTTATTTTTAATTATTTTCTTTAAAATGCATGAATTGCAAAACATTTTGTTGCATTTGTACAGATCATAATTAAATAGGTGTTCAGAGCTTTCTGTTAAAAGAACTATTGGGCATATCTCAATTAAATTTACTATGCACATCGTTCTGAAGTACATATTTTCGATTTTTGAGAAAAAAGTTTTACTTCAAAATTCAGCCACCAGGGCAAAATTTGACGCTGCTTGTCCTCTTAATGAAAAGATTACGTACGTTTTCTACAAATTTCGGATATAAAAGGCGTTGCAAAACTGCATAAATTCGGTAAAAACATACTCAATTTGCATATTACACGTGTGGAAAGTAGCGCCAAATTTTGCTCTGGGGACTGAATTTTGAATAAAATTTTTTCGACAGTCGAAACTGCATAGGCAGGACAATATGTATAGCAAATTGTGTTTGTTTCATACTTAATTAATTATATCATATTTATTTTGTTTAAGGAATAAATATTAACTTAATATATAATATATATAAGTATAGGCTAATTAAATATTTTTATTCGCCATCGTTCATTGATGCTTAGAAGAATTTTTCTCTTTTATGTTGAAAGTTTTAACTGCATTAAACTTTGGAAAACAACTAAATATTCTTTAAAATTATTTTTAGATAATAATTAATATTATCTAAAAATTTTCATTAAAATAAGTAAATAAACATGTATTGAAAATTGTTTTGCTGTCGTTTACAAGAAACTATTCATGTTTGTAAATGTTATAATCGATGTTATCATAATTCCTGCTTCTATAGAATTTTCTGATAATTTCCAGAGGTTCGAAGTTTATTTTTCACTATTTATTTTGCATGAACACCGATAGTTGCCCCGGTTTCTTTACGTTTGTAACACTTAAATAAGAGCAGTTTCCGCAGAAAGTCCTTCAAGGAGGCACCCACCCCCTTGGCACATCGCCCCAGTGTTGCATTGCTTCATCTCATTAATTGCCATTACATTTTTTTGAAAGAAAAATATCCTACATTTTTAGCATAAGAAGAGTTTTTCAGACAGAGGGAATAATTCACTGACTAATAAATTAGCATCTTAACTTTTTATCTGGGTTATAAAAGGAAGATACTTAAGATGAATTCAGAAATTTAGTCCATTTTCCTTGAATCATTATAAAGTTTTACGTAACTTATCTGGTAATATTTGAGAAGATTCAATCGTCTTACGTATCAATAAATATTAATATGACTTCATAGAATCTCTTTTTATTCTCATTTTTTTAATGAAAATTCAAAAGTAGCACGAACTTCATTTTTCATTCAACTGAATAAATCTATTTTTCCCTCTCCATTACTTATTTTATTTACGATATATTTTATAAGCACGAAAACTATATGGAAAATTCTAAAGTATAAAATATGTAAATCAAATTTGCTAGTTTTTAGCCGACTTTACTGTACGTTTATAGGATAATTTTACTTTATATTTTATAATTTATAAGTTCTATAATATAATATTATAGAAGATTCTCTAGGATTGTGTTTTTGTATATATTATAATTGAAATATTCAAAGTTCTTTCGATGATATATTGCAACGTAAAACGATCCAAACGTGCCAAGACATAGATTTATACACTCTCTCACGGTACGTATCTCTGATTTAACAACAGAAAGTTTAATTTACAACAGGGAAAATGATTATTTATGATTTTTCTTTTCTACCAGTGGCAGTGGATAAAATTGGATAAAACCACTGAACACTTGTAGTTGTTGGTGGTTTCGCGAGCCGGCCACGTGAGGTTTTTCGTGTTTCTTCACGTGTCCAACATCTTATAGTGGCCAGTTTTTCTAAAAACCTCTCCAGGGAGGCACCACCACTTGGCAGATCGTCCTCGTGTTGCCTAATACCTACAATCTTCCTGAATACATAAAAAAATTACACTAAGAACTGTGTTTGTATTTAATTTTTATTCTGTATACATTTGTCATATCTTATTGTTTCTCTCAACAAATTGCTCTAAGTATTTATATAAATTATTATCCAAGACATGCTCCCATTCTCAGAATTCTTTATATACTCGAACTCTGCATCAAATGATAAATTTTTCATAATCACCTTTCGTCAACGAAATTCATCATTTAATAAAACTCTACAAACTACTCATTACTGTATAATTAAAATGGAATTTCGGATTATGATACATAATACATTTAAGAAAAGACCCTATCTAATTAAATTTAGAAGCGTAATTCCTTACCTGATGATAATCTAAGCTTTAAAAATTTATATTAATCCCTACGATTATCGTTCGCAAAATTCATCCCCTTTCCGAAAAAACTCTCTATTAATTATATTTTTATAAAATTAAAATTAATTGTGCTACATCAAATTAATTTTTATATACATAACTTGCTTCATTAAATTCTTAAAAGCCATTGAAAATTAATTTATTCATGGTTAAGTTACGTTGTGTTTCTGGATATTTAATTTTGTTCTCCTTTGCATGATGAAATATTTAAACTAAAATCGAATACAATTCTTGAGTTGAAGTGATGTTTTTCTAAAAATTGGCATAAAGTACAAGTTTTTTAAATATTAATCGATGCGTTTTCTGCGTTACGAAATTGTAAATGTTGGCATAAACTTAAAAGTAGTTTCCAGATTTCTACTCGAGAAATTTTATTCAAATGTTAGCGATAAACAAGTCTCTTAAGTTTCTTAAATTTCAAATGTCATTGCGCTGGTATAAATATCAAAATAATTTAGTAATGCTGTTCTTATCGTAATTATAAATCGACTTAACACGCAAACAAGTTAAAAGTGATAAAATTTAATTAGAAAATTGTGTATCGAATATCACGCACTTAGTAAATATTTTTAGAAAGTTTTTGACTTTCTAAAAATATATATAAATATTTTAACGAATTAAAATGGAATTTTACATATTTTCTTACTCACTCACCAGAGAGAATGGACAAAACAATGCTGGTCGCAGGTTCGCGCCTCACCACATGCAGTTTCCCGTGTTTTCTTCTGGTATTTAACACCTGTATAATGTCCAGTTTGACTTAGAAAAGCTTCTCGGGAGGAATCCCCCTTGGCAGATGGCCCGTATGTTACTTTACCTTATTCAACAAACCAAACAATCATTACAAATGTAATTTTTAATGATTTTTTTTGATTATTTTTCCTTTGTACTTAAAACTTTTTAATCTAGTATTTGAAAGGTTTGTTTAAAATTATAAAAGGCTGTGGTTTGATTATAAAAATACCTGGAAATGTCTATAAATGAACACAGACATAATAGTTAAAGATAAACTGACCTCCAGAATAATACGTCAATAGCAGAAGTGTGTTTGGTTTCATCTATCCAAAGAAATGTAACGTCACCACAAAAGGTATATGCTCTCTTATCCAAGTTGGTTACCAATTTATCATCTTGCTTAACTTCAAGGACATCGTTTTCTCGCTTTATCTCTGTTTTTTCGACCTTGTTGAATTGTTTGAATTGTTCTAGAGGCATTAAAAACTTGCCATATGCTCCAAATACGATGAAAAAGAGTAATTTGCTATTTTTATTTCCATCAAGCTAGTAAATTTTAAGTATACTTACGTCTATATAAATTTATGAATATTAAATCACTTTCATATATGTTTATGCATTTAAGGTGCAGAAACTTATTTTCCGACTGAAGTATTCTATTTTTGTGTGTATTCGTATAGAAACGATTGCTGATAGCGAGAAGTGCAATGGTTATATTACATATTTAGATAGTTTGATTACAAAAATATTGTGGTAAATAGGAGTTCTGACCTATTTTTGAAGCGATATTGTGATTTTCGTTTATAAAATTGTAAAATTTGTTTATTATTCAATATTAGATAAGCTTATTAAAAATTATTTTTGACTTCACTATTTTTTTTATTATTTAAAGAAATTATAACTTTAAAAAATTACCGATCAATAACTACTAATATGCATTAGACATTTATCTAATTCTAAATCGATAAAATAAGGCAGTAGCTCTATTAGAGGGAGGCCCCGAATTAGAACGTGCAAACTTACATTCATTCCTATACCATTGTATTTTTGTTTAAATACTAAACTCCCACACACATACGTGTATAAATGCGTTACATTTAAATCTTTGTCTGTACTTATTTGAATTTGTTTCTTAATTTAATAAATATAGCGATGACATTTCTCCCTGGGATTTTCCTCGGTTACGAAACTGAATTAATCGTTTTATATTTTTTGAGAAAAGATGCTGAAAAATCGTAACTCTTAACCATTTATCTTATGATTTAATAAAGTATTTTAATGTAAGTTTATCAAACTGATATACAGTGTAACTTAATCAATGCTTAATGTGTACATGAAAATTAAAAGAACGTAGTAACTTGAAAACTTTTACGAAGAATATCAATATAAATTGCCAATAAGACTCTATACAGTTTGTTCAGAAAGTCTTTCTTATATGTTCCACTGTCCTGATTTCATATCTGTCCTTATTGCCTCCAGAAAACTTGTACAGTACTTTGATATCAGTCCTTGGTATTGAAACTCTTCTTTTTTCTTTAAAATGTTTTTAATCTTCATTAGTACAAAGTCATATCAAAGAAAATTCAATTAGAAAAATTCTCAATTCGCTCTAAAATTTAACTTAAAACTTTTTAAATTAAAAAAAAAAATTAATTTGCATTAATTTATAAAGCATTAAAAGAACTAAAAATAGTCTTTTTATTTTAAAAAATAGCGTAGAAAGTTTAATTAAAATTTTAATTAGATATAGAATATATGGCTAAATATAATAATAAAAAAATTATAAAATTAAAAAAAATTGATGTTAAAAAAAATAATAAAACTATTAAATTATTATTTAATTCATGTAAATATTATTTCACTTAATAAACTATAGCTTATGTAAAAGTGGGTTCTTTCAAGCGAAAATTCTACCTTTATTTTCATAATTTAATACAATTAGAATCATATTAAAATAGTATTTTTAGAGTTTATTAAAATTTAGTTTTTTTTTATTGATTTTTTAAAATATTTTTTCTTGCTGTTTAACTGTGATAACACTTTAAAAAACAGTTGCTCGTTTTCAGAATAGAATAGTTAAGTAAATAAAATGATTTTTCAACAATTTAATAATTTTATTTAAATAAGATTTGGTTTATTTAATAATCTTAAATATCTCGTTTTAATTTAGATTTACTCGTATTTAAAAAATAATTTTATAGTACGCCTCTTAAGCTTGGCTTTCATAACACTTCTCGTATGACTCACCAGTGGCCGAGTAGATAAAATCGCCGAATACTGGCAGTTGGTCGTATAGTTCACATCTCACAGTCACGTGCAATATTTCGGATTTTCTTCACGTGTCTAATACCTAAATAAGGCCCAATTTCCCATAGAAAGGGCCTCTCGGACGGCATTGTCCACGTGTCAGATTGCCGCATACAAACTAACAGTTTTCATCAATTTTTATTTATTTCTTTTTGTAGTAGACTTTAATTACATTAACATAGTTTAAACTACAGTTTATAATTAAATATGTAAAATAGAAATTTTCATTCCATTATGAAAATTATAAACCAGACGGACATTTTCTTTCTAAATCGATTACTACTAAATTATAATTCAATAATTGCACTCCGCATTAATATATTAAATAATTCAGAATGTGTTTTTTATTATTTCTTTTTCTTAATTTTTAAATATTTTTATCGATTTTAGAAAATTGCATCGATTAACTTTCCATATTATTTAAATTCTATTTTTTCCTCCTCTTTTTCTTTTTTTTTTTATTGTTGCTAAATATAGAATCTTCTAAGAAGTTTTAATCTTTAGAGACGAATGTTATTATCTTTAATATGAATAATAAACTAAGTATTTTGGACTTATATTTAAATCCAAATACTTAGTTTATTATTCATTATTTTTGGTATCGATTTAACAGAGAATATTCTCTTAATGATTGAATGTACTAAACGATAATGGCGACATTTACAGATGTGAATACATAAAAAAATGAAAGTAAAAAAAAATCATTAATTTTACTGCGTTTTACTTTAATTTATTCAATAGATATTTAATGTCTTTTAAGATTAGAAAGACTGTATAAAATCTTGAGATGTCCAGAGAGGAAGGAGCAAATTTTCCTTAGCCCCAGGAAGTAGGGGACCAATTACAGTTATTTTTCCGTTTACTTCCTTCACTTTAGCAAATGAAATGATTATATTATAGAATCCCCAATGCATATTTTTCCCTCGTTACACCTGGACAGCCCTGTTAAGGTTATGTAAATTGTAAAAGATATATTTTGTAAAGAATAAACATAACTTTAATCTTCTATTAGTTGATAAAAATGAAAACATAAACTCTTGGGATTTATCATAAAGTAGAAAATACTGATAAAGGAAACAAAGCAAAAGATTTTTGTACAGAAAACTTTGCAATATCAGCAATTTTGATTTTTATTTCCATTGATAAAAGCTCATAAATGGATGAATAATTTTTAATTTTCTTTTAAACTTTACTATTATGTCGTGATGCAGTTTGTAAAGATTTATAACTCCATAACAAGCAAACTAACAAGGAAAAAAGCATCTTAAAGTGAACACCGAGATAACAAGAGCAAAGAGAATAAACCAAAAAAAGAAAAAAACTTATTTTGCTAATCCTGCAATACTTGTTAAGTGTTTACCGAATGCCCTTAGAAAGTATCGCTGTACTTTCAAAGCATTCAATTGATCAAAAATTGCCTTTTCTCCGGCATTACAAGAGTACACTCTACGATTGAAACAGAAATATTGACTCTACAAGCTTCGAGTAGAAAACTTTATAAACTTAGTTTGTAAAAAAAAAATCAATGTTAAAAAATTTAAAGATTTTTATTTTAAGGAGTATTTTTAAGTAATGAGAATTTAATGCATATTTTTGTGATTAATGGATTTTTTTCCCCTGATTTTTAATAAAATTTTTAAGATACCGAAATTAGAAAGGGGCTGTGTTAAACTGGCGGAAGATTTTTAAAAGTTATTTTTCCATCTGTAGAGCCGGGAGCGTTTCTTAATTGATATGCATTCACAGAACATATCTGTTATGGACTGGCGCATCCTGAACAGCAGGCACAGCGCCGCCTGAAGGAGAATCGGCTGGCGTCAAAGACACTTCTAGCTTGTCAGATGAAGTTTAGGTTGTCTTTCGGTAAAGGCAGAAAACATGAGTTCATGCGAAGGGAACCGAACCAAAAACCGCGTGGAGTTTCTATCTCTCGGGAGTATAGAAGAAGATAAGAGATGCCCCGTTGTCACTCCGGGTCGAAGGTTAAATCAACCTAGGATGAGCCTTCTAGGAAAGCCGATAGCCTACAGACCACGATCTCAACGCGATCCCAGATATAGGAAAATACAATTGTTGGTACATAATTTCCAAGAACGACCTAGAGGAGTGGTCGCTGTTACCTATCACCTCTGCATGTAAGTTTAATCTATCTCAGGTTAATTCGGTTACGCCAAAGTCATTTATCTACTAAACACGTATAAAGTTACGTTCTAAGAGGTTATTTTTAAGATTAATACGTTATTTAACCTACTTAACCGTTACAATTCGTAACAAAAAAAAATCGAGTTAATTTTTAATTACGGTAGGAGTTGATATTTTCTATTGTTAGCTTGTGAAAGTCTCCTTTTTTTTATTGTCGAAAGTTATAAAAAATCTTAGATTAACAATTAATAAAAGTGTTAAACGCCTTTTTTAATGGTGTTGTTTAGGAATTCTTTCTTAAATATTTGCTTTTCTAAGCATTTCTCTTACTTAAAATAAATACTGATCAAGTAACTGTTATGATTAAAATATAAATTATTTTTTAAAAAATTTAGGTGTTGTGTAAGTGATTTATGGGATTAGAAAAGTAATGAGTGCTGATATTTTTTTTCTTGTTACGGTTTCGTATGCTTTAGAGTAATGCGGCAGTTCCCAATTAGTAAATGTAACCTCTGACTCTGCGGGTTACGCCCAAACGTCCATTTCGTGTTGATATATTCCCATTGTGCAGAATTAATAATGTGCTTTGCCGTATCATTGGCTCGAATCAGAACGAAATTTAACAGTAACACGAAGTCGAGAAGTTGGTGAAAACTTTCGTTTAACAGATGTCAGCAAATTTCACCAAAACACAGTTACATAGATGATGTTTACCTTATAAAAAATGTATCTAGTTAACTTCAAACTTATGTAAATATACCGCTTAAAGCCGACGAGTAAAATACATTTTATTTATTTATTTATTTATTTTGCTAACTTCGAATAGAATATGAAATTACTATATAAATTTTCTGGTCCATTTTTAAATTCTTTTTTTTTATTTGTTTCGCTTTTCAGTTTAATATCGAGTTTCAATTTTACTGTTTTCTGTAAGCATAACTGAACACTGGTCGAGAGTTCGAGTCTGACCAACGTCTGTCCATGTGGAAATTCCGGGTTTTCTTCGCGATTCTAACACATAAATAGAAGCCAATTTCCTACAGAAAGTCCTCCTGGGAGGCACTCTGCGATAAAGCATCTCAATACAAGGACGATGTGCCAAGGGAGAGAGAGCCCTTGTGTTAGGTTGCCTTACCCCATTAATCCTATATAATTAGTTAAAAAGACGTTGTTTAAAAATTACAAATAAGAGGATTTATTTTTTATAAACGTATAAGAAAACCACACTGAATTATTCTGCTTCACTAAGTGATAAAGTTTACAGCCCGATGTTAACGATCGAAGGGAAGCCATGACAGATTGATAATGCCAAAGTATGCTGTGTAATATCGAACAGGAGAAAATTGTTATCGAATTAAGGATAATTGACTTCATTCTTCAATCTCCGGTGTGAACAGTTAATAATATAAGTGTTAAAATGTTTGATTAACAGATTTTCTGAACGAATGGAATTCATTCTTTCTACTCTAGCATTTATCTTTTTTTTTTTTTCGTATAAATTTTACTTAAAATTAATTTTAAAATTTAAAAGTAAAATCGACAATTTTTCTTTTTTTTTTTTTTTAAAGTAATAGAATCTGATAAGAACAGCAAACACGGAGTTGACCAAACGTTTTAGATTAGGCATTCCATCAAAGTCTTTGGATTGAGAAAAAAATCTGATAAACCAGCAAAAGTTAGGATATCAAGAATTATGTTGTCAAGATATCTTACGACGAAAGAAAGAAGTGACTTTTGTACAAATGATTTTTTCCATTTAGTTGGCGAAATGGATCCGTGACAAAAACCACCAAATCGGCTTCCGTTGAGACAGACCATCTGTCAAGTATGGTGTCAGATGGCAAGTTGCAGAGAATAGAATCGTGGAAAAAAATAAAAATAAAAATACAGAAATTCCAGCATTAACTATTCTGTTGCAACATTTAGTATCAAGAGATTTTGTCATTGTCAAACATTTACAAAAGATTTTACTTCAACGCTGTGGTTTGCGTACAGGAGGTGTTTTTATTGCCGTTTATGCACTTAATGAAAGTTTCCCATTCAAGTTGCTTTTACTCTGTGCTATCTTTAAACTTCACTTCACATACTACGTAACACTCATACGTCCTTCATCTTTATTTTATTTCCATTCTTTCAAGGTGTAATATCAGCAAAAAGAAATTTTAAATACTGATCAAAATAATGATGTATAAGATAAATATAATATATGAATTTTTGGAAGTATTATTAAGCAATTTAATGTTATTCTTAACATGATATCATGTTTATAAGTATATTAACCCATTGGAGAATTTAGAAATGAAGGACCTTAATTGACCCTTGAAGTTACAACTTCAAAGTGATAAATTTTCCTAACGATTTTAGGTTCCTTCCATAGTCGGGGTCTTAAGCTACCATTCGGTTTGCTAATAGGTAAATTTACCTCTGTTATTCACTAATGTTAGCATCAGGAAATGCGATATCGAATGAAATTTTCGAGAATACTTTTATACTAATCACCACTAATTTAAGGTGATTTATGGATTAATTCGATATTGTCATTAAGAGCTGAAATATTTAGAAAAAAAAGGTGGATTTTTGCTATAATTCTTTTCCATTAATCACAATATACAACTGTCAATTACTGTCGATCCTATCATACATCACACAGAAAATAACATACTGTAAGTTACTTCCAATTGTTTCACAACATTTTCGATCAGCTTTAACCTTTTATTTGTACAACAAATTTAATTTTTTTGTTACTTTTCGTACGCTCGCCAGTGCCCGAGTGAATAAAACTACTAAACACTGGTAGTTGGTTACGGGCCAACGGGTTATTCGCGTGGTTTGCCGGCCCCTTTTTTGCGTTATAATACCCAAATAGGGTGTAGTTTCCCATAGAAAAGTCCTCTCGAAAGGATCTCCTTTGGTAGATCGCCCCTGTATTGCGTTTTGTATCCTATCAAACAAACTTGTTATTTTTTCTCCTCTTTTCTAAATGCTTCATTCCAAAATGATCAAAAATTAAATGAAAAGTAATGGAAATAGGAATTTTTATTTTGTAAATTTCTTTGAAAATTTCATTAATTTTATTATTATTCTTAATAATAAATTGCCATTTCATTCGATTGTATTATTTCATTTTTAAAAAAATTTAAAAAATGTTGGAAGAAACGATATTAAAAATATCTGGACCGTAATTTATTCCCGTAAATCGGCTCTTGCAAATCTTTTCCCTTACTACATGAATTAGAGTCGATTATAATGATTTGGAGGGAGGTAATCGATAGAAATTTTACCTGGTTCTTCTCAAATTCAGTTTTGAATAGAGAGATAAATCTATCTTCAATCTCCTTATTATAAACTCGAACTTATATTCGAATTTTTCCCTTTACCTCGAGAATTTAAAGATTAAGAGTTTTGTATGACGTTTCTATAATTTTCGAAATATCTTTGCCTAGTATAGGTTTTAGAATTTTATTTTCTTAAAGTAAGAAAGGAGTTATTCTTATATAAACTATGTATTTAATTATGAAGAAAGTCACGTTTTCACTTTCCGTCGATTATGCTTGTATTTTCGGATCTTTACGCGATTTATTTTCATTTTTAATAAATAAAATAAACGCTTTTCTGAGCAAAACACACTTCATCGTAGCAGTATTTTTCAAGTTTTCTTAAAAAAAATTTATTTTCAATTAATTTAAAAATTACTGAGCGTAAAAATTATAATAAACTAAGTGCAGTAGCGTATCCAAGTATTATCGTGAAATGGGAATCAGGAAAACAGTCTATGTATTACATTTGATAAAAACAACTAGCTAAAAGGACCCTCTAAGGCAAAAAGGGCACGCTCTCCCCCGTTCCCCATACAAGCTCTCCACGGCCTGGGTATAAAATGATGCTGTGTAATTTCAGTTTAATATAACAGTAATAATATTCTCGTAACAGTAACAAGTTTATAACCTAAATATTAAAAGGTTTGGAAGATATAAATTGGTATTCATCGATACGTCCTTTGAAATATTTATGATAGTGCTATGACGACATGTTCGGTATCATAAACACGGTCGCGCGGTCACGAGTTGTGACATCACTGGATATAAAATGACGTCACAGTCGACAGTATTATTTCTGATTCTTTATTTGATTTTAATATTTTTCTACTGTATCAAAATTTTCTTATATGTAATCAAGTTTACGTAATAAAAGACGATAAAACATTTAAAACATCTGAAGAAAAACATGGACAAATATAAGAACCAAATCCGCGTTAAAATATCTTTATTACGAAATTTTGAATATTCTCCAACAAATTGTGGCAAGATTGAAAGTGGCATTTCATCTTTCTTCAATTTTCATTTTGAATTACAAAACGATTGGTTTTAGCTCGGGGAACTCCAGCTTCCTGTCAAGATCGTGCTTGTTCTACCGCTTGTCTACGTAGTTTATCCATATTATAGCTATATTTTCTCCAATTTTTGAAACGTAACCTCCCCTTTTATTACCCATAGATTCTCATATTCCTGGAGGTGAAAGGGGTGGAGAAAAATTGATTTTTCTCTACCCCTTTCGCGTATATAAACTAAACAAAAACCTGCTGAGGATATCATATTTTTAGCAGCAACCAATTAAAATATTCTCGATTTATTTGAAAGTCTTCAATCGAACGAAAGGATTACAACTCGACTTTGTTTAATTTTCTAAGGTGACTAATTACCGTGACACTCGGGTGACTAAAGATAAGAGAGAAACACGACCTGGAATTATCTTTCATTCGTCTATTCACTTTCTATTCAGTGTTAAATAATTTATTCTACGAATAGCTTTAATTGTGTATTCCATTAATTGTTAACAATAAAAGTGGCGAAACAAACTAAGCTTTCTTCTAAAATAAATTGCAAGCAAGTTACTAGTGATGTTACGTAATTAATGTTTTTTTATCTCTGTATAACTTTACTTGTGAGCGCAAAATTTTATGCTTACAAGTCGTTAAATTGGATTGAATTGATGGTAGAAGACAACGCATACATGGGCGATCCGCCAAGGGGTGCCACCCGGAAAGAGTTTTTATGGGAAACCGGTCCCTGTTTAGATGTTAGACACGTGAAGGAAACCTGGAAAACTCATGCGGTCAGATGCGAACCCACGACTGGTGGATATAAGTCATTAAAACAATCTTAAATTGCATACAAGAATCTTAAGTGAATAGCTACATTTTCTCAATATAGTTTTAAAAACAGAATTCTAAAAAACCACCCCCTATAAAGTAAGAAACGATACACTTATGTTATATAACTTCGTTTAAAATAAACATGAAACTAAATAAATTATTCTGCATTTTTGACAATTCTTACAAACTTCTCCAATCTCTCTCGCTCCCTGAATAATTCAATATGTAAAATTCTTTTGTTCACTCCATCTTACAAATAAAAAGGCAATTTTTATAAGTTTGAGAGAAGATTAAAGATAAGCCAACATTCTTAAAATAGATAAATAATCTTTTAATGGAGTTGAGTTGAAAGGTTCAGGAAACTGGAGTATTATATTTTCAATCAAAATATTCTCATCTGTGGTTTGACCTAATTGTTCTTAAAATCTCCTTTTCGCATATTCTATTTAGTGAATTTTGAATGTATTAATCTCTTTAAGTCTTTGTTTAAAATTCTAATCATCCGTTTATCAAAGAAGGCCAATAAGAATGGTAATCTTTTCCTGCAGAGTTAACAAGTTTCTTAATTTTCTATTCTTGGATGGCTCATGAAAATAACGAAGAAGAGGAAATTCCTGTAACCGTGATAAAATCTTCTTTAGGCATTTATTATTATTATTATTATTATTTCCATAATTATTTTGACCATTTTTATGTATTGAATAATAGAGAATTACCGAATGAATTGAATAGGATCCATTGGGGATTCAGAATACTGCCACTGCATAGTGGCTGATCGATATTTCATCTAATATCCTATATTAAACGAATTTTTATGTTTTTTAATTTAAAGTTTGTTTCGTTGATTTCATTTGTATCGATCTGATTATCGAGTTTAATCTACTTTATCAAATTCTCTCTAATTTTGACCCTGCATTAATATTTCATAAGCTTTCTTATTGAAATTTATATTGTTTCTACAGAAAATTATAGACTGAGTTATTGTTTATAAAGGATATTATAAATTATAATTTCCATAAATTATGAAAGGATCTTGGGGACTATCAATCTGTTTTCTGATTTTTCTTTTTTTATTTTGAGGATTTAATGTTTTAACTTGGAGACTTATTCTGAGAATTACATGTGGATTCCTTTCTAGGTTTCATGTCAGAAACTAAGGAAAAATTTCCCAAGAAAAACACCCTTAGGTGAAATAACATTTGTTTTTGTATTCATTCTCTTGTGGATTACAAAGAAACGTTATATTTTTCGTCAAACAAAAAATTGTTTATTTCTCTTTTATCTTAAATTCCTTAAGTATTACTTCCTTAATCGATAAATAATCAAGAACAATCGAAGACTTTTTAGCTTATCTTTTATTATCCATAGAATCATAACTCTTACGTAAGTGCCCTTTATTTTGAATAGTATCATAATGATAGAAGATATAAAACTTATATTTGGTCCTTTATACAAGTTAATTTTGCCACAAGGTATTTATTTTTTTTATTATTTTTTAACTTATTGTTGACTGTAGACTGTTATAAACTGTTAAGTTATAACATCATCATCACAGCATGATGAGAAATTTAATATCGGTTGATGTCTATCACAAATGATATGAGGAAAGAAGAGAGGACGTTGAATGGCATGAACTTTTACCTTAAGGGAATTTATTTTGTGCAAGAATAACAAGCACATAATTTTCATTTTAATGGGAAAAATAGCAATGTGTTAGGTTATACGACAATTTTCTAAAATGTTATTGCTTTCAGTTATGACTCTTATGAGTATTTTATAAATATAGATAAATCTTTCCCTTCATTTTCTGTAATTATTAATTTTAAATCGATTGCCCTTTACTCAGAAAGGTTTGGTTTGATGAAATAGAGCAATACAACACACAAGTGATTTTTTTCTATGGGAAACTGGTTCCTATTTATATGTTATACAAGTGAAGAAAACACTCAAAAAACTCCATTTAGGGCACGAACCCGCGACTACTTAGGAAAACTACTGGATATATAACATTATATAATACATTTATCATAAAGTTAAGCAGTTAAAATGACAAAAAAAAGTGACTCCAAGATAATATATGTTGCACAAAAACCTATTTAGGACTTACGAACTCTGCTGACAATAACAGATAAATCAACAGTCGCAGATAAAACGACTGATCTTTTTTTCTGTAGATAATTCGAAGCAACTACTGGCAGTACGACTGAATTTTACGATCAACAGTCAACTTTCTAGAACCTTTTTTTGTTTCGCTGTATATCTTTCAATTAACTTTTACATTTTTTATACGTTGGTGCGATTTTTATCGAGAATAAAATCGATAAAACGACAAACTCTTTACTAATTGTTTGAAGAATGAAAATTAATACAGGCTAATTATCTTTCCATAATCATATTTACGCTGCTTACGCTGCGTTCTGTTAATTATTCGAATATTTTTATGAGAAATATATTTTTTTAAATATATATTAGCTAATTAATTACATTTAATTTAATTTATTACTCTAAACAAATACTGAATGTATCCGTACAAAAATAATTCTCCTCGACTGAATGGTATATTTTGCCAGTGTTTGTGTACAATGAAATCAGGACCGTTGAGTAAGGAAGAGCTGGGGATTTTCTTCGATCCAGAAAAAACTTGGGGATTTTTAGTGTTTTCTACTCCTATAAATTAAGTGTGTAAACTTTTGGGCTTTGAGCTTCAGCTTATTTTCGCCTCCTTATAATTTTTAAATAATATATTTCAAAGATATACGAGTATATTTTACACGAAGCAGCAATTTATTAACCGTTATTAAGTGTTACATAACTTCCATAACAATCTTTCTACGGCTTTGAATGTAATTTATATAAATTTTCCTAAGAATCTGTAAAGGAATCTTTCCTTCATTTATATGCTGAATCGAGTATTTCTAAGGGATTGGTAGTGCTTATTGGGTTTTAGACTAAAGCAATTATTTGACACAAGGACACTCCTCGAATCTGTCACGAACATTGACGTGACACTAGAATTGCTGTTAGAGCCCATATACTTCCATGGAACTACATCCAAGTTTGACTTTAGATACCGAATGATTTGCGTTGTCAATCTACAGTTTCCTTATTTGTTATATTAGAATCTTATTAATTATAACTTTTTAAAAATAATTTAGCAATTTCCGAGTGAAATAAACGTACAAGAGATTAAACTGCCAACATCTTGCGTATTTATGTTGATGAATGAATGTCGTTAAACTCTATTTAACAACTTTACGATAATCCGACGAAAAATAATGATTCTTTCCCATTACAGATTTCAAAATTAAAATAATTATTTTTCCAATAGAGCTTGGCAACAAATAAAATTTATCTATGACATAATTACTACAATTCTAAATAAATATTTTAAGTTGTTTTCCCCTGTTTTGTGATGATATTCGATTATTCAATTAGTTAAAAGGGTGGCAGAGACGGTTATAATATCTAAAATCTTATTGTTGAAAATGTTGTATATTAAATACAACCCAAAAATCTTTAGAGGGGTTTAGAAAGGAAACAATATGCCTTAAAAAGTTTCTTACTACCTGAGTTACTCCTAAAAGGGGATGCAGCCCCTAAATCCATGCATGATTATATAACATCTGATTAAAAAGTAACGATTATATTGTTTTATATGAATTAAAAAAACAATATTAGAGTATATCTGAAGCATTCAAAATTGGATATTACCATGAAAAGTCATTTATATAAGTGGTTTTGTTGTTAAAGGCAGAAAACCAAGCCGAACTTAGCTACTAAAAATCTGCTTAATACATATACAAAACACGCAAAAGTCTATCTAAATTTAGAATTTTTTCGGGGTTCCTGCTTCTAAAACGACAGCTGAGCATGTAAATACGATACTTCTCCTTCTAAGATAATTGTTATTCTTTCTATGTTCGGAATATGTTATTATTTTTCTATTTTTATAATTAAATATTTGTGTGTTTGACTGTACAGTTTCTAAGAAAAGTTTCGGGTTTTTTTTTTTTTTGCATAATAAAACTCGGTAAGATCTACAGTTAAAGTCAAATTAATTGCTGGCATTTATACAAATTTAATTCAATAATTGATCTGTAGTAACTTAAAACTCGTTAACGGCTTGTGAGATTTATGAAACGACAAAAACAATGCCAGTAGATGAGGAATAAAACAAAATATTTGTCTTTTGTATAGAAGAATATTCGTTAGTCCAGTTTAAATAGAGAACAGACAATGAAACAATTTCTATCAATAACGTTACCAATCTAATAAATGGAACGTCGTTGCTTTACCCGAATACAATAAATAAAGAAGCTGTTTTTTACTGTCTTTCAATAGATACATGTCTTGACCATTCGTGTTTGAATACTTGCAGTGATTCAGTCGGGGGTCCACTCGACTGTATCCACTTTTGACAAGTGAGTAGAGTTGAAGATAGATGTAAGCTTGTTCCGAATTTTCAATAAAAAAAAATAAAAGAAAAAATGTACATACATCAAAAACTCATGGATATATCACAAAAATATATTAGAAATATCTGAATTTTGTCTTCTTTAAACGCTTTTGTAATATGCATAAATATTTCTGAGTTGTTTTTAAAGTATCTTTTTATAATGTAAACAAAAATCTAGCTGTATATTGTTTAAGTTTGAAAGAATAATACATTATGTACTTTATATAATTGAAATTTTTGTGAATTTATCGTTATATATAATTTATATATATATAATTGCACATATAAATAATAAACTTATATACTTCCTGAAAAAATGATCGTTGTTTGCAGGTTTATTTTATATGAAGTTTTTGTAAGAAATGGCCGCTGTACGGAGGTTCCACAGTAATTTATGCTATTTCAGAGTAATTTTTCTTTTATTTTTTGCGTTTGTATTTATTACAGTTATTGTTTTTGTAGTACTTTTTATACGATTATCTGTTGATTTTTTTAATTGGAACTATTGTTCTGGGGGCAGTCATCAAATGTTCTTATGAATGATACCTTAAGTCAACTTATATACAGTATATAAATTAATGAAAACAGTAAAAGAAAGTAATATTTTATTTGACCTTTTAAAAATATTCCGATTATTATTTAAAAGTTATTTTTGACCTCGAATTATGTAAATGGAATTAGATATTATAAAGAAAACTACACGGTATTGTTGACATTTCCACTGATAAATGCTCAATTTTCCGCTTTTTCAAATCTGTGACTTCACTATTTCTTTTGTTAACGTCAGCATTTTTCTATTGGCTACTTTTTATCCTCTTATGACATTTTTCTTATCCGCTTTACTAAATTTTATCCTGCATTTTTTAAAAACTCTTTAATTATATATTTATTTTTATACATTTATCATTTTTTTATAAATTAAATAATCTTTTTAAAATAAAAAAAATACGTATAACGAAAAAAGTAGATTATCTTTAATTTTTTTTATAAAGTTATTATAATTTTCTTAATAAAAATTAACGATCTTTATAACGATTTTTAAATTTAGGAAATTTATTAAGTAACTGAAAATCCTTATAATTTTTTTATAAAATAATAAACATAAAAATTCTTCTTTAAAAAAAATTATACGTGAGAAATTCTTCTAAAACCTATTTCGTAATTTTATGTATTAAATGACAGAAGAGAAACCTCGATATAGCGCCACCCTCTATAGTGCACCCTTATAGAGCGCCAATGAACATTTACGATCGAATTTTCCTCTTAAATCTTAAAAAAATAAGGCTTTAGCCTTTATGAACTAATAAATATTTGATTCAAAGGTCATTGTTATCGAACTTGTGAATACATCTCATTTTTTTGTGGCATTATACTTCGGTTTAACGCCACATTCGATTTATTGCTAGTTATGGAGGCGATATATCGAGTTTTAACTTTAATTTAGTATATATATTACTACACAGAATAAAGTTTACATTTTCTAATTAATATATACAAACTCCTGAACAACGACCACTGATGGAAATATAAAATGTGGCCGTTGTTTGGAGGTTATTTTATATGCATTTTTGTTCCAATAAAATTCTAAAAATGGTTGCTATATAAAGGTTATTTTGTATGGATTTTTATTAAAAAAATTTTTTTCTGAAAAAATGGCCGCTGTTTAGAGGTGGCCGTTATTGAAGGTTCTGTACCTGCTATAGAGAGATTGTAAAAACCAAAAAAAAATCGATTTAATAGTTTAAAAAATTTAAGTTTTTAACGATAAGTTCGGGTAAAATCTATGATTACGAGCCGAAAAAATCAAAAAGTAAAATGCAATTAGTCGTATCAAAAGTAGCAAAGAGGAATTTTAGGAAAATGTTTTAAAAAATAATTAATTAAAATATCTAGACAAAAAAAAAGAAAAATTTCATTGTAAAATATCAGCATTAAAAAAAATAAAATGCATTGTTGCATTGATAATTTCTCAGATTAATTTCATTAAAATAAAGTTTCTCACGAATAAAATTTAAAAAAAAAAGAGAAAAGAAAAATGTGTTCTTTTTTCATTTATAAATTTAAAAAATATCAAACAAAATGTATTTATTCTCCGAAGAAGAAAATATTTACGACTTTAACATTAAAAATAGAAAATTTCTTAGAAATTTTTAATCTTTTAACACAATTGAAACTTGTTTAACTCGCTGTGATTTACGCCTCGAATTTCAAATTTAATCGCTTTATATGAGAAATGTTTAATAAAGAAAAACTTTAAAATAAATTTTTCTAGTTTGATCTTCGCTATTGACCTGAAGGCAAAAATAATAATACGTCTTAATTTAAATTTTAAAAAGAAATACATATAAATTTTTCTCTAGACATTTTAAATTATTTACTTTATAAGAAATATCTTTTCTTAACAGAAAAAAAAAAAAGAAAGTCGTAAAGGAAACTCGCATCGACATGACTTCTACCATATCGAACGTTAACAATATTTTTTCTATTTTTAGTTCGGCTGGTTCCTGTCTCGTCATTCGGATGCGGGGATATAACGTCACTTTTCTAGATGAAACACACAATACGTCATTGTTACGTCATACGATTTGTTTCAGTTTATTTTTCTTCTACCAACCTGTTCTTTTTCCTTTAATTTTTTAAACTTTGTTTTCGACTTAATGAAATCTCGGTTTATAAATATAGAATTTCACGAAGAGTTAGTTTATATATAGTTTTCAACGTTCTTGAACGGATAAAACCACTGAATGCAGGCCTCGTGGAGTTACCGGGTTTTCTTCACGTGCCTAACACCTAAATAGGGACCAGTGTACCATAGAAAGTCGCCCCCTTTGGTATGTGTTGTCATTGCCTTATCTCATCAAGAATTACTGAATATTTTTTTTATTAATTATTCCTCACCCGGATTAATTTTCTACCCAAACTAAACAAGACTTGAAAGTTAAAAGCACAAATATTTTTTTGGCAATTTAACTGGAGTGAGTTTCCTTTATTAATGTTAGAGTTTCACCTTCCAAATAGCTTGCACTTAACATAGTACATGGCTTCTCTAACTGATTTTCTTCACTGTATATACACCTTCCCCGGGGAGTGTTGCCAATGCAGCCACATTTATATTACAACAAAAGATCTGTTTCAAACAGGAAGCGAAATGTGTTTCTTCTATTAAAACTAATTGAATTAATTTTATTTCGTTTTAAAAGATGCAAATCTTATGTTTTAAATTTAAATCCGCATTCCAGATTTAGAAATACACCAGAAGAAATTGTTATCTTTAATTGTTTTATTATTCACTATCTCAGTTAAAAGGGAAGAAAAATGAAAATTTCCTCAAGACACTCGCTTATGTTAAAATAAAAAAAAAGGCGTATTGACTTCACCCCGAGCAATTTTACAAATCTGTGAATTTTCTCTCATTAGCTACGAATAAATCAGAAACAAATTTCATTTTCTTGCAGCATATTTCTCGAACGTGTATTCGGGGAGGAGAGAATACTTTACATAAACTTTATTTCCCTTGATACTTTGATACTTTATACATATAAAACTTCGTTCAATTTTTGTTACAAAAGAGAAAATATTTTAAAATAAAATAAAATAAAAATGATATTTATTCTAATTTTACGTGTTTTACAACTCTGCACAAATATCTAAAAATCTAAATGAGAAAATAGTGGAAATTCACTGATGTACAATTCGTGTTCGTTTACCCATTTTTAGAAATTAATTAAATTATTAAACATTTAACCTTTAAAATCTTTTATTTTAATTTACGTGTTCATATAGATTTAATATTTTTACATAATTTATCAGGATTTATTGTTTCCGGTCACGTCCTTGTAATATTTTATACGCTCTTACTCATGGCTAATGTAAATAACTGTACAGAGTACCTGTTAAAAATTATCGTAGTAAAACGAATTAAATCCTGAAAACTTATACTTAACAATTAAATTATTGACAAATTACAGTATTATTTAGTCAAACCCCTGAGCGACGGGCACTCGACAGAAACATGGCCGTAATTCGGAGGTGGCCGTTGTTTGGAGGTTTGACTGTATTAAATGCGACATTTTTTTCTATTTATAAAATTAATGAAGATAGAAATTTGTTTACTAATTTTAATAATAATAGTAATTCTGTTTTTCAGAGATAAAGGTTAGAATATTGCTACTGAAAATAGAGCATAATAATCTAATTTTTTTTAAATGTTTAACTAGTTTCAGCCAGTTAATACATTAAAAAATCGTTCCAGAATGATTTAAATTTTCCTAAAATTGAAGAATATTTTATTTTCGTTTGTTTTTTCTAATGAAGAAATGGTGAAATGATGAAACAAATTGCTGATTTGACGAATTTCCATTGGAAGAACGTGTGTACAAGCATGGCGTATGTTAACAATATATTTGCTTGTACGATAATGTATGAAAAATGTGTTTAGAAAATAATATCGAAATTCTTACGTGTCACTTTTGATGTATGGAATGATGGCAAATTCTATTGAAAAATTTAAAGTTTCTGTCGAAAACGGACTCGATCCGACTTTAAGAAATGCATTGTCAACATCTACTAGTTTCAACTGTTACTTCATACAAAGTGAAACTCTTGAATGTCATTGATGCTGAAAGAATTTCATATAGTAGCATAAAAATGCTTTTTCTTCCGGTTACAAAAGGCATATTTTAAGCACAAATAACCTATAGACTTTTTATTCGAATCTGCACTTTTAGTTCCTCGGCTTTCTATTCTTTATGTATTTTTATACAAAAATACAAGAAAACTTCGAATATATTTTTGAAATTTTTCTTCAAATTTTTTTCTAAATTGTTCAGTACGTGTTTAGTTTACCAAGAAGTTAAATCTTACATTCGTTTATCAGCATTTGTGATATTGCAATTCAATGTTTACAGCTTATCTTGAGAATAATCCGTAGCTCGAGAGCATTTGATACTCTGTACTAACAAATGCACTTTAATATTATAATAATGCTATGAATTTTCTAATGAGTTCGTTCTTCTTGATAATGTCGTTTCGGTCCTTCAGTGGCCAAATGGATAAAACCATTGAACACTGGATCCCACTTGTCAGATCGTCTGTGTGTTGTGTTGCCTTAACTTATTCATCCATACTGTCGTTTCGCAAGCATTTTAATGGCATTCGTTATTAGAGGATTGAATTGGATTGATGGAATAAGGCAACGCAACACGAGGGCAATCTACCAAGGGGATGCCTTCCGGAGGGACTTTCTATGGGAAATTGGCTCCTATTTAGATGCTAGACACGTTAAAAAAACCCGAAAACTGCAAGTGGTCAGGCGCGAACTCGCGACTATCAGTGTTGAGTGGTTTTAAGCCCTGTCACTGGCGGTCGCCTTCGTTAAAGAATGCCCTGTCACTGGCGGTCACCTTCGTTAAAGAATATAATTTTATTTAAGTTTCCTAACCGAATCGTTGCATTTTACTTTATAAAAGCTTTTATAATTTTAAAGAAACAACTGAAAAAGTTTGTAATCTGTTGAAGCACATCTCCAACTTTGTGCCATCGATTTTTGTATTGAGGGAAAGACGAACATCCAGCAATCTGAGATAGAAAATCTTTCAGAAACTTGCTGTCTACATAACCTCCTCTTTCATCTCACGTAATCTTATCTAATTTTAAAAGATGATATCATCGTTTAAGCAACACATTTAAATTTATAGAATAAACGTAAATAGAATACGAGAAGAGAGACATTTAAAAGAAATAAGCGGATAGAAAAATTCGTGAAAATACTTCTCAAATCCTCGATTGAATTTAAAGAATCAGCTTATTATAAGCTTTAAATAATGCAAATTTAATAAAAACAAGCTTAATTATAAATTTAAAGATATAATTAAAGAAATTGCCGATCGGAAGAATCCTTTTTCATAATTGAATATTTAAAAAGCCAAGTGAAAATTCTAATTGCCAAATAAATTTTGATGCGAACCTGAGCATTGTGCTCCGTCTGGATCGAAAGCAATTGGTGGAGAGAAACGGGTGACGTCAGCAGCCAGTGGAAGAGGAAACCAGATGATAGAGAGAGAGCGTGCATGAGAACTATGACGGTGGTTTTTGGAACATTTCCCAAAGGTGATAGGGAGTATTTAGAACAAGATGTCATCGCCAGGCAAATGGCTATACACGCTGCTCGGTCGACAGTCGGCCAGCCCCGAATTAAACAAAAAATGGGATGGTAGCAGTAGTAGCAATTGTGGAGAATTGAACGTTTCGGTGGAATTACACGAACTAGAAGATGGCAAACAAAGATTTCATCAGCCGCGAATGAGTCTTTTGGGTCGACCCATCACGTGCAGACACAGGCCACGCGACCCTAGATATAGAAAATTTCAGTTGAGAATATATAACTTTTTGGAAAGACCACGAGGCTGGAGAACTGTCTTGTATCATATCATGGTGTGAGTTTTCTTTTTTTTTTTTTAAATATAATCTCCATTCGTTAAATTTGACATAACGCGCTTTACATTATAGCTGTAACCCACAAAATAAAATTAGTTTAACTAAAAAGTTTACTTTCGCACACTTACAAATGATAGAAAGCAATTAAACTTGCATAATGTGTTTTCTTGTGCAGTTTATGGTCAAAGTTGTGGGTTGTAAAAGTACTTAGTGAAGATGATTATTGTGACGTCTTTTTAATTGTTTTCGTATTGCTACTTACTATCTTTTTTACCGTCTTTAAATCTAAATTAAAGAGAAAATGTGACATTAATTTCGAATAACTGAAAAGAAAAAAATCTGTTTAATTAATGCGCTAAATTTGGGGGGGGGAAGTTGTTGCGCGTGGAAAAGCAAGGTGTGACGCGCTTCCTTAAGGATTCATTAAGTGGATAAAACCGGATGAGATGTCCCTTATAATGGAATTACTCGTTAACGCTATAAAAAATTCGAATAATTAAATAATAGCTCTATAAAATAAAATTCATTTGCTATAAATTTAAAGAAAAGTTTACAATTTTTCTTAATCTTTGGATTAACTTTTCGAGTTAGATTATTGGATTTAGTGATTTAAATTTTATTCGAATATTACGTAAATGTTTTTAATTTTCTTATTCTAAAATCAAATTATTTGTTGAAAAGGTAATTTCATTTTTTATAAGAGTTTTTTGACAGTCACGAAACGTTGTTACATCAAAGAAACATTAAAAACATCTGGCATGGTTTTGAGTTGTTTAATCAGATTTCCCCATTATTACTCTTATTATATTCGAATTTTTTCGTACTAGTTGATCTATTTTTTTCTTTATTTTCAATAATTTTATATATTTAAAAAATTTTACACGAATTTTTGAAACAATAAAAAGAATAATCCTTATTTTTAAAATTTAATTTTTTCTTTTAATTCAAGCATCAGTAATTCAAATAATATAATATTAACTCCATATTGAAAATTTGCANATTATTATTTCCATAATTATTTTGACCATTTTTACGTATTGAATAATAGAGAATTACCGAATGAATTGAATAGGATCCATTGGGGATTCAGAATACTGCCACTGCATAGTGGCTGATCGATATTTCATCTAATATCCTATATTAAACGAATTTTTATGTTTTTTAATTTAAAGTTTGTTTCGTTGATTTCATTTGTATCGATCTGATTATCGAGTTTAATCTACTTTATCAAATTCTCTCTAATTTTGACCCTGCATTAATATTTCATAAGCTTTCTTATTGAAATTTATATTGTTTCTACAGAAAATTATAGACTGAGTTATTGTTTATAAAGGATATTATAAATTATAATTTCCATAAATTATGAAAGGATCTTGGGGACTATCAATCTGTTTTCTGATTTTTCTTTTTTTATTTTGAGGATTTAATGTTTTAACTTGGAGACTTATTCTGAGAATTACATGTGGATTCCTTTCTAGGTTTCATGTCAGAAACTAAGGAAAAATTTCCCAAGAAAAACACCCTTAGGTGAAATAACATTTGTTTTTGTATTCATTCTCTTGTGGATTACAAAGAAACGTTATATTTTTCGTCAAACAAAAAATTGTTTATTTCTCTTTTATCTTAAATTCCTTAAGTATTACTTCCTTAATCGATAAATAATCAAGAACAATCGAAGACTTTTTAGCTTATCTTTTATTATCCATAGAATCATAACTCTTACGTAAGTGCCCTTTATTTTGAATAGTATCATAATGATAGAAGATATAAAACTTATATTTGGTCCTTTATACAAGTTAATTTTGCCACAAGGTATTTATTTTTTTTATTATTTTTTAACTTATTGTTGACTGTAGACTGTTATAAACTGTTAAGTTATAACATCATCATCACAGCATGATGAGAAATTTAATATCGGTTGATGTCTATCACAAATGATATGAGGAAAGAAGAGAGGACGTTGAATGGCATGAACTTTTACCTTAAGGGAATTTATTTTGTGCAAGAATAACAAGCACATAATTTTCATTTTAATGGGAAAAATAGCAATGTGTTAGGTTATACGACAATTTTCTAAAATGTTATTGCTTTCAGTTATGACTCTTATGAGTATTTTATAAATATAGATAAATCTTTCCCTTCATTTTCTGTAATTATTAATTTTAAATCGATTGCCCTTTACTCAGAAAGGTTTGGTTTGATGAAATAGAGCAATACAACACACAAGTGATTTTTTTCTATGGGAAACTGGTTCCTATTTATATGTTATACAAGTGAAGAAAACACTCAAAAAACTCCATTTAGGGCACGAACCCGCGACTACTTAGGAAAACTACTGGATATATAACATTATATAATACATTTATCATAAAGTTAAGCAGTTAAAATGACAAAAAAAAGTGACTCCAAGATAATATATGTTGCACAAAAACCTATTTAGGACTTACGAACTCTGCTGACAATAACAGATAAATCAACAGTCGCAGATAAAACGACTGATCTTTTTTTCTGTAGATAATTCGAAGCAACTACTGGCAGTACGACTGAATTTTACGATCAACAGTCAACTTTCTAGAACCTTTTTTTGTTTCGCTGTATATCTTTCAATTATCTTTTACATTTTTTATACGTTGGTGCGATTTTTATCGAGAATAAAATCGATAAAACGACAAACTCTTTACTAATTGTTTGAAGAATGAAAATTAATACAGGCTAATTATCTTTCCATAATCATATTTACGCTGCTTACGCTGCGTTCTGTTAATTATTCGAATATTTTTATGAGAAATATATTTTTTTAAATATATATTAGCTAATTAATTACATTTAATTTAATTTATTACTCTAAACAAATACTGAATGTATCCGTACAAAAATAATTCTCCTCGACTGAATGGTATATTTTGCCAGTGTTTGTGTACAATGAAATCAGGACCGTTGAGTAAGGAAGAGCTGGGGATTTTCTTCGATCCAGAAAAAACTTGGGGATTTTTAGTGTTTTCTACTCCTATAAATTAAGTGTGTAAACTTTTGGGCTTTGAGCTTCAGCTTATTTTCGCCTCCTTATAATTTTTAAATAATATATTTCAAAGATATACGAGTATATTTTACACGAAGCAGCAATTTATTAACCGTTATTAAGTGTTACATAACTTCCATAACAATCTTTCTACGGCTTTGAATGTAATTTATATAAATTTTCCTAAGAATCTGTAAAGGAATCTTTCCTTCATTTATATGCTGAATCGAGTATTTCTAAGGGATTGGTAGTGCTTATTGGGTTTTAGACTAAAGCAATTATTTGACACAAGGACACTCCTCGAATCTGTCACGAACATTGACGTGACACTAGAATTGCTGTTAGAGCCCATATACTTCCATGGAACTACATCCAAGTTTGACTTTAGATACCGAATGATTTGCGTTGTCAATCTACAGTTTCCTTATTTGTTATATTAGAATCTTATTAATTATAACTTTTTAAAAATAATTTAGCAATTTCCGAGTGAAATAAACGTACAAGAGATTAAACTGCCAACATCTTGCGTATTTATGTTGATGAATGAATGTCGTTAAACTCTATTTAACAACTTTACGATAATCCGACGAAAAATAATGATTCTTTCCCATTACAGATTTCAAAATTAAAATAATTATTTTTCCAATAGAGCTTGGCAACAAATAAAATTTATCTATGACATAATTACTACAATTCTAAATAAATATTTTAAGTTGTTTTCCCCTGTTTTGTGATGATATTCGATTATTCAATTAGTTAAAAGGGTGGCAGAGACGGTTATAATATCTAAAATCTTATTGTTGAAAATGTTGTATATTAAATACAACCCAAAAATCTTTAGAGGGGTTTAGAAAGGAAACAATATGCCTTAAAAAGTTTCTTACTACCTGAGTTACTCCTAAAAGGGGATGCAGCCCCTAAATCCATGCATGATTATATAACATCTGATTAAAAAGTAACGATTATATTGTTTTATATGAATTAAAAAAACAATATTAGAGTATATCTGAAGCATTCAAAATTGGATATTACCATGAAAAGTCATTTATATAAGTGGTTTTGTTGTTAAAGGCAGAAAACCAAGCCGAACTTAGCTACTAAAAATCTGCTTAATACATATACAAAACACGCAAAAGTCTATCTAAATTTAGAATTTTTTCGGGGTTCCTGCTTCTAAAACGACAGCTGAGCATGTAAATACGATACTTCTCCTTCTAAGATAATTGTTATTCTTTCTATGTTCGGAATATGTTATTATTTTTCTATTTTTATAATTAAATATTTGTGTGTTTGACTGTACAGTTTCTAAGAAAAGTTTCGGGTTTTTTTTTTTTTTTGCATAATAAAACTCGGTAAGATCTACAGTTAAAGTCAAATTAATTGCTGGCATTTATACAAATTTAATTCAATAATTGATCTGTAGTAACTTAAAACTCGTTAACGGCTTGTGAGATTTATGAAACGACAAAAACAATGCCAGTAGATGAGGAATAAAACAAAATATTTGTCTTTTGTATAGAAGAATATTCGTTAGTCCAGTTTAAATAGAGAACAGACAATGAAACAATTTCTATCAATAACGTTACCAATCTAATAAATGGAACGTCGTTGCTTTACCCGAATACAATAAATAAAGAAGCTGTTTTTTACTGTCTTTCAATAGATACATGTCTTGACCATTCGTGTTTGAATACTTGCAGTGATTCAGTCGGGGGTCCACTCGACTGTATCCACTTTTGACAAGTGAGTAGAGTTGAAGATAGATGTAAGCTTGTTCCGAATTTTCAATAAAAAAAAATAAAAGAAAAAATGTACATACATCAAAAACTCATGGATATATCACAAAAATATATTAGAAATATCTGAATTTTGTCTTCTTTAAACGCTTTTGTAATATACATAAATATTTCTGAGTTGTTTTTAAAGTATCTTTTTATAATGTAAACAAAAATCTAGCTGTATATTGTTTAAGTTTGAAAGAATAATACATTATGTACTTTATATAATTGAAATTTTTGTGAATTTATCGTTATATATAATTTATATATATATAATTGCACATATAAATAATAAACTTATATACTTCCTGAAAAAATGATCGTTGTTTGCAGGTTTATTTTATATGAAGTTTTTGTAAGAAATGGCCGCTGTACGGAGGTTCCACAGTAATTTATGCTATTTCAGAGTAATTTTTCTTTTATTTTTTGCGTTTGTATTTATTACAGTTATTGTTTTTGTAGTACTTTTTATACGATTATCTGTTGATTTTTTTAATTGGAACTATTGTTCTGGGGGCAGTCATCAAATGTTCTTATGAATGATACCTTAAGTCAACTTATATACAGTATATAAATTAATGAAAACAGTAAAAGAAAGTAATATTTTATTTGACCTTTTAAAAATATTCCGATTATTATTTAAAAGTTATTTTTGACCTCGAATTATGTAAATGGAATTAGATATTATAAAGAAAACTACACGGTATTGTTGACATTTCCACTGATAAATGCTCAATTTTCCGCTTTTTCAAATCTGTGACTTCACTATTTCTTTTGTTAACGTCAGCATTTTTCTATTGGCTACTTTTTATCCTCTTATGACATTTTTCTTATCCGCTTTACTAAATTTTATCCTGCATTTTTTAAGAACTCTTTAATTATATATTTATTTTTATACATTTATCATTTTTTTATAAATTAAATAATCTTTTTAAAATAAAAAAAATACGTATAACGAAAAAAGTAGATTATCTTTAATTTTTTTTATAAAGTTATTATAATTTTCTTAATAAAAATTAACGATCTTTATAACGATTTTTAAATTTAGGAAATTTATTAAGTAACTGAAAATCCTTATAATTTTTTTATAAAATAATAAACATAAAAATTCTTCTTTAAAAAAAATTATACGTGAGAAATTCTTCTAAAACCTATTTCGTAATTTTATGTATTAAATGACAGAAGAGAAACCTCGATATAGCGCCACCCTCTATAGTGCACCCTTATAGAGCGCCAATGAACATTTACGATCGAATTTTCCTCTTAAATCTTAAAAAAATAAGGCTTTAGCCTTTATGAACTAATAAATATTTGATTCAAAGGTCATTGTTATCGAACTTGTGAATACATCTCATTTTTTTGTGGCATTATACTTCGGTTTAACGCCACATTCGATTTATTGCTAGTTATGGAGGCGATATATCGAGTTTTAACTTTAATTTAGTATATATATTACTACACAGAATAAAGTTTACATTTTCTAATTAATATATACAAACTCCTGAACAACGACCACTGATGGAAATATAAAATGTGGCCGTTGTTTGGAGGTTATTTTATATGCATTTTTGTTCCAATAAAATTCTAAAAATGGTTGCTATATAAAGGTTATTTTGTATGGATTTTTATTAAAAAAATTTTTTTCTGAAAAAATGGCCGCTGTTTAGAGGTGGCCGTTATTGAAGGTTCTGTACCTGCTATAGAGAGATTGTAAAAACCAAAAAAAAATCGATTTAATAGTTTAAAAAATTTAAGTTTTTAACGATAAGTTCGGGTAAAATCTATGATTACGAGCCGAAAAAATCAAAAAGTAAAATGCAATTAGTCGTATCAAAAGTAGCAAAGAGGAATTTTAGGAAAATGTTTTAAAAAATAATTAATTAAAATATCTAGACAAAAAAAAAGAAAAATTTCATTGTAAAATATCAGCATTAAAAAAAATAAAATGCATTGTTGCATTGATAATTTCTCAGATTAATTTCATTAAAATAAAGTTTCTCACGAATAAAATTTAAAAAAAAAAGAGAAAAGAAAAATGTGTTCTTTTTTCATTTATAAATTTAAAAAATATCAAACAAAATGTATTTATTCTCCGAAGAAGAAAATATTTACGACTTTAACATTAAAAATAGAAAATTTCTTAGAAATTTTTAATCTTTTAACACAATTGAAACTTGTTTAACTCGCTGTGATTTACGCCTCGAATTTCAAATTTAATCGCTTTATATGAGAAATGTTTAATAAAGAAAAACTTTAAAATAAATTTTTCTAGTTTGATCTTCGCTATTGACCTGAAGGCAAAAATAATAATACGTCTTAATTTAAATTTTAAAAAGAAATACATATAAATTTTTCTCTAGACATTTTAAATTATTTACTTTATAAGAAATATCTTTTCTTAACAGAAAAAAAAAAAAGAAAGTCGTAAAGGAAACTCGCATCGACATGACTTCTACCATATCGAACGTTAACAATATTTTTTCTATTTTTAGTTCGGCTGGTTCCTGTCTCGTCATTCGGATGCGGGGATATAACGTCACTTTTCTAGATGAAACACACAATACGTCATTGTTACGTCATACGATTTGTTTCAGTTTATTTTTCTTCTACCAACCTGTTCTTTTTCCTTTAATTTTTTAAACTTTGTTTTCGACTTAATGAAATCTCGGTTTATAAATATAGAATTTCACGAAGAGTTAGTTTATATATAGTTTTCAACGTTCTTGAACGGATAAAACCACTGAATGCAGGCCTCGTGGAGTTACCGGGTTTTCTTCACGTGCCTAACACCTAAATAGGGACCAGTGTACCATAGAAAGTCGCCCCCTTTGGTATGTGTTGTCATTGCCTTATCTCATCAAGAATTACTGAATATTTTTTTTATTAATTATTCCTCACCCGGATTAATTTTCTACCCAAACTAAACAAGACTTGAAAGTTAAAAGCACAAATATTTTTTTGGCAATTTAACTGGAGTGAGTTTCCTTTATTAATGTTAGAGTTTCACCTTCCAAATAGCTTGCACTTAACATAGTACATGGCTTCTCTAACTGATTTTCTTCACTGTATATACACCTTCCCCGGGGAGTGTTGCCAATGCAGCCACATTTATATTACAACAAAAGATCTGTTTCAAACAGGAAGCGAAATGTGTTTCTTCTATTAAAACTAATTGAATTAATTTTATTTCGTTTTAAAAGATGCAAATCTTATGTTTTAAATTTAAATCCGCATTCCAGATTTAGAAATACACCAGAAGAAATTGTTATCTTTAATTGTTTTATTATTCACTATCTCAGTTAAAAGGGAAGAAAAATGAAAATTTCCTCAAGACACTCGCTTATGTTAAAATAAAAAAAAAGGCGTATTGACTTCACCCCGAGCAATTTTACAAATCTGTGAATTTTCTCTCATTAGCTACGAATAAATCAGAAACAAATTTCATTTTCTTGCAGCATATTTCTCGAACGTGTACTCGGGGAGGAGAGAATACTTTACATAAACTTTATTTCCCTTGATACTTTGATACTTTATACATATAAAACTTCGTTCAATTTTTGTTACAAAAGAGAAAATATTTTAAAATAAAATAAAATAAAAATGATATTTATTCTAATTTTACGTGTTTTACAACTCTGCACAAATATCTAAAAATCTAAATGAGAAAATAGTGGAAATTCACTGATGTACAATTCGTGTTCGTTTACCCATTTTTAGAAATTAATTAAATTATTAAACATTTAACCTTTAAAATCTTTTATTTTAATTTACGTGTTCATATAGATTTAATATTTTTACATAATTTATCAGGATTTATTGTTTCCGGTCACGTCCTTGTAATATTTTATACGCTCTTACTCATGGCTAATGTAAATAACTGTACAGAGTACCTGTTAAAAATTATCGTAGTAAAACGAATTAAATCCTGAAAACTTATACTTAACAATTAAATTATTGACAAATTACAGTATTATTTAGTCAAACCCCTGAGCGACGGGCACTCGACAGAAACATGGCCGTAATTCGGAGGTGGCCGTTGTTTGGAGGTTTGACTGTATTAAATGCGACATTTTTTTCTATTTATAAAATTAATGAAGATAGAAATTTGTTTACTAATTTTAATAATAATAGTAATTCTGTTTTTCAGAGATAAAGGTTAGAATATTGCTACTGAAAATAGAGCATAATAATCTAATTTTTTTTAAATGTTTAACTAGTTTCAGCCAGTTAATACATTAAAAAATCGTTCCAGAATGATTTAAATTTTCCTAAAATTGAAGAATATTTTATTTTCGTTTGTTTTTTCTAATGAAGAAATGGTGAAATGATGAAACAAATTGCTGATTTGACGAATTTCCATTGGAAGAACGTGTGTACAAGCATGGCGTATGTTAACAATATATTTGCTTGTACGATAATGTATGAAAAATGTGTTTAGAAAATAATATCGAAATTCTTACGTGTCACTTTTGATGTATGGAATGATGGCAAATTCTATTGAAAAATTTAAAGTTTCTGTCGAAAACGGACTCGATCCGACTTTAAGAAATGCATTGTCAACATCTACTAGTTTCAACTGTTACTTCATACAAAGTGAAACTCTTGAATGTCATTGATGCTGAAAGAATTTCATATAGTAGCATAAAAATGCTTTTTCTTCCGGTTACAAAAGGCATATTTTAAGCACAAATAACCTATAGACTTTTTATTCGAATCTGCACTTTTAGTTCCTCGGCTTTCTATTCTTTATGTATTTTTATACAAAAATACAAGAAAACTTCGAATATATTTTTGAAATTTTTCTTCAAATTTTTTTCTAAATTGTTCAGTACGTGTTTAGTTTACCAAGAAGTTAAATCTTACATTCGTTTATCAGCATTTGTGATATTGCAATTCAATGTTTACAGCTTATCTTGAGAATAATCCGTAGCTCGAGAGCATTTGATACTCTGTACTAACAAATGCACTTTAATATTATAATAATGCTATGAATTTTCTAATGAGTTCGTTCTTCTTGATAATGTCGTTTCGGTCCTTCAGTGGCCAAATGGATAAAACCATTGAACACTGGATCCCACTTGTCAGATCGTCTGTGTGTTGTGTTGCCTTAACTTATTCATCCATACTGTCGTTTCGCAAGCATTTTAATGGCATTCGTTATTAGAGGATTGAATTGGATTGATGGAATAAGGCAACGCAACACGAGGGCAATCTACCAAGGGGATGCCTTCCGGAGGGACTTTCTATGGGAAATTGGCTCCTATTTAGATGCTAGACACGTTAAAAAAACCCGAAAACTGCAAGTGGTCAGGCGCGAACTCGCGACTATCAGTGTTGAGTGGTTTTAAGCCCTGTCACTGGCGGTCGCCTTCGTTAAAGAATGCCCTGTCACTGGCGGTCACCTTCGTTAAAGAATATAATTTTATTTAAGTTTCCTAACCGAATCGTTGCATTTTACTTTATAAAAGCTTTTATAATTTTAAAGAAACAACTGAAAAAGTTTGTAATCTGTTGAAGCACATCTCCAACTTTGTGCCATCGATTTTTGTATTGAGGGAAAGACGAACATCCAGCAATCTGAGATAGAAAATCTTTCAGAAACTTGCTGTCTACATAACCTCCTCTTTCATCTCACGTAATCTTATCTAATTTTAAAAGATGATATCATCGTTTAAGCAACACATTTAAATTTATAGAATAAACGTAAATAGAATACGAGAAGAGAGACATTTAAAAGAAATAAGCGGATAGAAAAATTCGTGAAAATACTTCTCAAATCCTCGATTGAATTTAAAGAATCAGCTTATTATAAGCTTTAAATAATGCAAATTTAATAAAAACAAGCTTAATTATAAATTTAAAGATATAATTAAAGAAATTGCCGATCGGAAGAATCCTTTTTCATAATTGAATATTTAAAAAGCCAAGTGAAAATTCTAATTGCCAAATAAATTTTGATGCGAACCTGAGCATTGTGCTCCGTCTGGATCGAAAGCAATTGGTGGAGAGAAACGGGTGACGTCAGCAGCCAGTGGAAGAGGAAACCAGATGATAGAGAGAGAGCGTGCATGAGAACTATGACGGTGGTTTTTGGAACATTTCCCAAAGGTGATAGGGAGTATTTAGAACAAGATGTCATCGCCAGGCAAATGGCTATACACGCTGCTCGGTCGACAGTCGGCCAGCCCCGAATTAAACAAAAAATGGGATGGTAGCAGTAGTAGCAATTGTGGAGAATTGAACGTTTCGGTGGAATTACACGAACTAGAAGATGGCAAACAAAGATTTCATCAGCCGCGAATGAGTCTTTTGGGTCGACCCATCACGTGCAGACACAGGCCACGCGACCCTAGATATAGAAAATTTCAGTTGAGAATATATAACTTTTTGGAAAGACCACGAGGCTGGAGAACTGTCTTGTATCATATCATGGTGTGAGTTTTCTTTTTTTTTTTTTAAATATAATCTCCATTCGTTAAATTTGACATAACGCGCTTTACATTATAGCTGTAACCCACAAAATAAAATTAGTTTAACTAAAAAGTTTACTTTCGCACACTTACAAATGATAGAAAGCAATTAAACTTGCATAATGTGTTTTCTTGTGCAGTTTATGGTCAAAGTTGTGGGTTGTAAAAGTACTTAGTGAAGATGATTATTGTGACGTCTTTTTAATTGTTTTCGTATTGCTACTTACTATCTTTTTTACCGTCTTTAAATCTAAATTAAAGAGAAAATGTGACATTAATTTCGAATAACTGAAAAGAAAAAAATCTGTTTAATTAATGCGCTAAATTTGGGGGGGGGAAGTTGTTGCGCGTGGAAAAGCAAGGTGTGACGCGCTTCCTTAAGGATTCATTAAGTGGATAAAACCGGATGAGATGTCCCTTATAATGGAATTACTCGTTAACGCTATAAAAAATTCGAATAATTAAATAATAGCTCTATAAAATAAAATTCATTTGCTATAAATTTAAAGAAAAGTTTACAATTTTTCTTAATCTTTGGATTAACTTTTCGAGTTAGATTATTGGATTTAGTGATTTAAATTTTATTCGAATATTACGTAAATGTTTTTAATTTTCTTATTCTAAAATCAAATTATTTGTTGAAAAGGTAATTTCATTTTTTATAAGAGTTTTTTGACAGTCACGAAACGTTGTTACATCAAAGAAACATTAAAAACATCTGGCATGGTTTTGAGTTGTTTAATCAGATTTCCCCATTATTACTCTTATTATATTCGAATTTTTTCGTACTAGTTGATCTATTTTTTTCTTTATTTTCAATAATTTTATATATTTAAAAAATTTTACACGAATTTTTGAAACAATAAAAAGAATAATCCTTATTTTTAAAATTTAATTTTTTCTTTTAATTCAAGCATCAGTAATTCAAATAATATAATATTAACTCCATATTGAAAATTTGCATGCAGTTTCTGATTAAGATCTGCGCTTGATTACGTTTCGAACGTGAGTTTAATTTCAACGAAGTCATACATTCCAATACGAGAAAATTATGATTTTTACTAAATTACACATTTTGTTTTTTTTTTTAAGGAGTGAATGGAATAAAAATAAGATGAAATTTCAACTTGTTGTAGATAAGAGACTCGTGAAGTGTAAGAACTTTTATCGGGAATATTGCTATAATTTTTTGATTATAACAATAATAAACTAGTAGCTAAAAGAGCTCACAAACCAGTGGGTGAACAAATACATGGTGCCTGATTGACTGGAGACATTAATAGCTATTGGTTTTGTGATAACCAGAGCTTTAATGTTCACTAGCAAAGTAGATCTGACAGATTAAGTGCTTCTCCATCTTTTTCTTGTCTTCAGATGTCAAAATGTTAGAAAGCTTACATTCTAATTTTTCCATTCTTAATTTATTTAGCATTTTCTATACTAAAATAATAACGAAACTTGATCTTTATCAGAAAAAAATTCTGTTATAATATTATTCAGTTCACGAATAATGAAGTGGAAATTTTTTATTGTTATTCTTAAATCTATTTACTAAAATAACGTAATTAAATTATATATAAATATATAATAATATTGTTTTAAAAAAACCTTACATTTAAAATTTAATTTGTAATTCTGAAGTTTTATATAAAGTTACGTTTATATTAGAGAAAGAGTGAATATCTCTTTAAGTTGTATCCATGTTTTGATGCTTCTTAACTCTTCTTCTCTAAGTTTTAATGATTGTTTTTACGAGATTTTCAATAGAAATTACAAAGAATAAATATGATATATACTGTAATTCTTTAATCCTAAACTACTGTCCTAATTCTTGTTGCTAGGACACGAAGAAAGTAATTTGTCTTGGTGACATTGTGATTTACATTGTAACTCAAGTAGGATATTTGATTAAACTGCATTAATCTGAATTGTGGCATTAACTCCCACACGCCACAGCCACAAAAAATAACTTTAATTAGATATAACATTCAATCGTACTAATAATAACTTTCAACAAATATAGATCTACGCATACCAACAAGTAATTATATATTTTTAATTTATTTAGGAATTCTACCCGTAGAAAAAAAGCATGGAATTATATAAAAATCTTTGAATTCTTTCGTTTAAAAATTTTAAAAAGTATTATTTTTGCATAAAATTAAAATTAATGATTTTATATTGCTTTCGGAATTCTTCAATTAACTTATTTAAAAAATCTCTCTTGAATATAATCAAATTTTTATTAAATAATTAAAGTTAAATTAATGTATTTTAATCATTAAATACTTTAAATTTATTATTATTATTATTATTTTTAAAAATTTTCTAGAGGAATAAGCCTAAGTAACTTTTCAAATAGCTTCCGTTTAGTGGTAAAATGGATAAAGCAGTTAAGAATTGTGTCCTTATCTCTTGTTATTAATGTTCTAGACGACTATACAGAGGCAAGACATTGTCTTCGGATAGCTTCAGGGTAACTCGTATCCATTGCTTCTTTTCACATCATTCCAGGAAGAAATACATTAAAGAGAATACTGGAGACACAAATTATTTTTCTCTATACATTTATATACCTTTAATGTGGACTTTTACTTTAAAAAATGATAAATTTTCCTTATAAACTTTTCTATCGAGAGAATAATATTCTCTGGTGCTTACTTTCACTCCGTAAAAGTCAGGTAAACGGATGTATAACTCGCACCTGCGATAAAAATAACTATGTTTATCCCAGGTGTCTATTGAAATATGCTATTTCCGGTTATTATAAATAGCACCTTTTTTTTTATCTAATTAATAGAGAATACAAAATTTCCACGTTTATATAGGAAATAAACATTTATAAACTTGAAAATTTATAGATACATTAGTTTATTCTAAATTAATTAAAACAGAATACAGTATAAGCTACTATTCATTATGTGTTCGTGTTACTCTTCATCGTTGTTCCACATTGTTACGGTGATCATTATCGGAATATGGACATTCGGACTCTTAATTAGTTAATATTTATAGTAATTAATTGTACAGTACATTCTAATGCTTTCAACCGGAGTATAAACTTTAATTTCCGGTTATCAGATTTATTATGTTAAAAACTGACATGTTTGAATATTAAATCCAATCGATAAAAAGCTGAAATACAAACGTGTTAAATAATTGTTTATATAGGTTATTTTGTACAGTCAAACCTCGATGTAAAACCTTCCTATATAGCGCCACGTTTCCTTTGAATATTAAATAGATAATGCTTCATCCTGTATCAATTAGGCTAATAAATGTACGATGTTACCTTTAGTGATAACAATGATCCTTTTTGCAAAGGGTCATTGTTATCGCCAAATCACGTGATTTTCAAACTTGTTGGTATTCTGGGCCTTCAGTTTAGCGCCTCATTCGGTTTAAATTAACGCTGACGTTGGCGTTATATCAAGGTACGACGTATTATAAAGATTTTTAAACCTCTACGTGCACAAACTACTTGAAATTGGTAACATTTATAAACACCTATCAGTGAGATAAATTATCTTCATCGCACAAATCGCAATGTTTAAAATGTAGTTCTATTTTGCTTATTAAGTCAGAGGTAATAGTGACTTAGATATTAGCAAGCACTTTCTTTATTGCTCCCCACACATTACGTTATCGACCCAACTACATGAGTAATACTGATGATGCTNTAAAAAAAATTATACGTGAGAAATTCTTCTAAAACCTATTTCGTAATTTTATGTATTAAATGACAGAAGAGAAACCTCGATATAGCGCCACCCTCTATAGTGCACCCTTATAGAGCGCCAATGAACATTTACGATCGAATTTTCCTCTTAAATCTTAAAAAAATAAGGCTTTAGCCTTTATGAACTAATAAATATTTGATTCAAAGGTCATTGTTATCGAACTTGTGAATACATCTCATTTTTTTGTGGCATTATACTTCGGTTTAACGCCACATTCGATTTATTGCTAGTTATGGAGGCGATATATCGAGTTTTAACTTTAATTTAGTATATATATTACTACACAGAATAAAGTTTACATTTTCTAATTAATATATACAAACTCCTGAACAACGACCACTGATGGAAATATAAAATGTGGCCGTTGTTTGGAGGTTATTTTATATGCATTTTTGTTCCAATAAAATTCTAAAAATGGTTGCTATATAAAGGTTATTTTGTATGGATTTTTATTAAAAAAATTTTTTTCTGAAAAAATGGCCGCTGTTTAGAGGTGGCCGTTATTGAAGGTTCTGTACCTGCTATAGAGAGATTGTAAAAACCAAAAAAAAAATCGATTTAATAGTTTAAAAAATTTAAGTTTTTAACGATAAGTTCGGGTAAAATCTATGATTACGAGCCGAAAAAATCAAAAAGTAAAATGCAATTAGTCGTATCAAAAGTAGCAAAGAGGAATTTTAGGAAAATGTTTTAAAAAAATAATTAATTAAAATATCTAGACAAAAAAAAAAAAGAAAAATTTCATTGTAAAATATCAGCATTAAAAAAAAATAAAATGCATTGTTGCATTGATAATTTCTCAGATTAATTTCATTAAAATAAAGTTTCTCACGAATAAAATTTAAAAAAAAAAGAGAAAAGAAAAATGTGTTCTTTTTTCATTTATAAATTTAAAAAATATCAAACAAAATGTATTTATTCTCCGAAGAAGAAAATATTTACGACTTTAACATTAAAAATAGAAAATTTCTTAGAAATTTTTAATCTTTTAACACAATTGAAACTTGTTTAACTCGCTGTGATTTACGCCTCGAATTTCAAATTTAATCGCTTTATATGAGAAATGTTTAATAAAGAAAAACTTTAAAATAAATTTTTCTAGTTTGATCTTCGCTATTTTGACCTGAAGGCAAAAATAATAATATGTCTTAATTTAAATTTTAAAAAGAAATACATATAAATTTTTCTCTAGACATTTTAAATTATTTACTTTATAAGAAATATCTTTTCTTAACAGAAAAAAAAAAAAGAAAGTCGTAAAGGAAACTCGCATCGACATGACTTCTACCATATCGAACGTTAACAATATTTTTTCTATTTTTAGTTCGGCTGGTTCCTGTCTCGTCATTCGGATGCGGGGATATAACGTCACTTTTCTAGATGAAACACACAATACGTCATTGTTACGTCATACGATTTGTTTCAGTTTATTTTTCTTCTACCAACCTGTTCTTTTTCCTTTAATTTTTTAAACTTTGTTTTCGACTTAATGAAATCTCGGTTTATAAATATAGAATTTCACGAAGAGTTAGTTTATATATAGTTTTCAACGTTCTTGAACGGATAAAACCACTGAATGCAGGCCTCGTGGAGTTACCGGGTTTTCTTCACGTGCCTAACACCTAAATAGGGACCAGTGTACCATAGAAAGTCGCCCCCTTTGGTATGTGTTGTCATTGCCTTATCTCATCAAGAATTACTGAATATTTTTTTTATTAATTATTCCTCACCCGGATTAATTTTCTACCCAAACTAAACAAGACTTGAAAGTTAAAAGCACAAATATTTTTTTGGCAATTTAACTGGAGTGAGTTTCCTTTATTAATGTTAGAGTTTCACCTTCCAAATAGCTTGCACTTAACATAGTACATGGCTTCTCTAACTGATTTTCTTCACTGTATATACACCTTCCCCGGGGAGTGTTGCCAATGCAGCCACATTTATATTACAACAAAAGATCTGTTTCAAACAGGAAGCGAAATGTGTTTCTTCTATTAAAACTAATTGAATTAATTTTATTTCGTTTTAAAAGATGCAAATCTTATGTTTTAAATTTAAATCCGCATTCCAGATTTAGAAATACACCAGAAGAAATTGTTATCTTTAATTGTTTTATTATTCACTATCTCAGTTAAAAGGGAAGAAAAATGAAAATTTCCTCAAGACACTCGCTTATGTTAAAATAAAAAAAAAGGCGTATTGACTTCACCCCGAGCAATTTTACAAATCTGTGAATTTTCTCTCATTAGCTACGAATAAATCAGAAACAAATTTCATTTTCTTGCAGCATATTTCTCGAACGTGTACTCGGGGAGGAGAGAATACTTTACATAAACTTTATTTCCCTTGATACTTTGATACTTTATACATATAAAACTTCGTTCAATTTTTGTTACAAAAGAGAAAATATTTTAAAATAAAATAAAATAAAAATGATATTTATTCTAATTTTACGTGTTTTACAACTCTGCACAAATATCTAAAAATCTAAATGAGAAAATAGTGGAAATTCACTGATGTACAATTCGTGTTCGTTTACCCATTTTTAGAAATTAATTAAATTATTAAACATTTAACCTTTAAAATCTTTTATTTTAATTTACGTGTTCATATAGATTTAATATTTTTACATAATTTATCAGGATTTATTGTTTCCGGTCACGTCCTTGTAATATTTTATACGCTCTTACTCATGGCTAATGTAAATAACTGTACAGAGTACCTGTTAAAAATTATCGTAGTAAAACGAATTAAATCCTGAAAACTTATACTTAACAATTAAATTATTGACAAATTACAGTATTATTTAGTCAAACCCCTGAGCGACGGGCACTCGACAGAAACATGGCCGTAATTCGGAGGTGGCCGTTGTTTGGAGGTTTGACTGTATTAAATGCGACATTTTTTTCTATTTATAAAATTAATGAAGATAGAAATTTGTTTACTAATTTTAATAATAATAGTAATTCTGTTTTTCAGAGATAAAGGTTAGAATATTGCTACTGAAAATAGAGCATAATAATCTAATTTTTTTTAAATGTTTAACTAGTTTCAGCCAGTTAATACATTAAAAAATCGTTCCAGAATGATTTAAATTTTCCTAAAATTGAAGAATATTTTATTTTCGTTTGTTTTTTCTAATGAAGAAATGGTGAAATGATGAAACAAATTGCTGATTTGACGAATTTCCATTGGAAGAACGTGTGTACAAGCATGGCGTATGTTAACAATATATTTGCTTGTACGATAATGTATGAAAAATGTGTTTAGAAAATAATATCGAAATTCTTACGTGTCACTTTTGATGTATGGAATGATGGCAAATTCTATTGAAAAATTTAAAGTTTCTGTCGAAAACGGACTCGATCCGACTTTAAGAAATGCATTGTCAACATCTACTAGTTTCAACTGTTACTTCATACAAAGTGAAACTCTTGAATGTCATTGATGCTGAAAGAATTTCATATAGTAGCATAAAAATGCTTTTTCTTCCGGTTACAAAAGGCATATTTTAAGCACAAATAACCTATAGACTTTTTATTCGAATCTGCACTTTTAGTTCCTCGGCTTTCTATTCTTTATGTATTTTTATACAAAAATACAAGAAAACTTCGAATATATTTTTGAAATTTTTCTTCAAATTTTTTTCTAAATTGTTCAGTACGTGTTTAGTTTACCAAGAAGTTAAATCTTACATTCGTTTATCAGCATTTGTGATATTGCAATTCAATGTTTACAGCTTATCTTGAGAATAATCCGTAGCTCGAGAGCATTTGATACTCTGTACTAACAAATGCACTTTAATATTATAATAATGCTATGAATTTTCTAATGAGTTCGTTCTTCTTGATAATGTCGTTTCGGTCCTTCAGTGGCCAAATGGATAAAACCATTGAACACTGGATCCCACTTGTCAGATCGTCTGTGTGTTGTGTTGCCTTAACTTATTCATCCATACTGTCGTTTCGCAAGCATTTTAATGGCATTCGTTATTAGAGGATTGAATTGGATTGATGGAATAAGGCAACGCAACACGAGGGCAATCTACCAAGGGGATGCCTTCCGGAGGGACTTTCTATGGGAAATTGGCTCCTATTTAGATGCTAGACACGTTAAAAAAACCCGAAAACTGCAAGTGGTCAGGCGCGAACTCGCGACTATCAGTGTTGAGTGGTTTTAAGCCCTGTCACTGGCGGTCGCCTTCGTTAAAGAATGCCCTGTCACTGGCGGTCACCTTCGTTAAAGAATATAATTTTATTTAAGTTTCCTAACCGAATCGTTGCATTTTACTTTATAAAAGCTTTTATAATTTTAAAGAAACAACTGAAAAAGTTTGTAATCTGTTGAAGCACATCTCCAACTTTGTGCCATCGATTTTTGTATTGAGGGAAAGACGAACATCCAGCAATCTGAGATAGAAAATCTTTCAGAAACTTGCTGTCTACATAACCTCCTCTTTCATCTCACGTAATCTTATCTAATTTTAAAAGATGATATCATCGTTTAAGCAACACATTTAAATTTATAGAATAAACGTAAATAGAATACGAGAAGAGAGACATTTAAAAGAAATAAGCGGATAGAAAAATTCGTGAAAATACTTCTCAAATCCTCGATTGAATTTAAAGAATCAGCTTATTATAAGCTTTAAATAATGCAAATTTAATAAAAACAAGCTTAATTATAAATTTAAAGATATAATTAAAGAAATTGCCGATCGGAAGAATCCTTTTTCATAATTGAATATTTAAAAAGCCAAGTGAAAATTCTAATTGCCAAATAAATTTTGATGCGAACCTGAGCATTGTGCTCCGTCTGGATCGAAAGCAATTGGTGGAGAGAAACGGGTGACGTCAGCAGCCAGTGGAAGAGGAAACCAGATGATAGAGAGAGAGCGTGCATGAGAACTATGACGGTGGTTTTTGGAACATTTCCCAAAGGTGATAGGGAGTATTTAGAACAAGATGTCATCGCCAGGCAAATGGCTATACACGCTGCTCGGTCGACAGTCGGCCAGCCCCGAATTAAACAAAAAATGGGATGGTAGCAGTAGTAGCAATTGTGGAGAATTGAACGTTTCGGTGGAATTACACGAACTAGAAGATGGCAAACAAAGATTTCATCAGCCGCGAATGAGTCTTTTGGGTCGACCCATCACGTGCAGACACAGGCCACGCGACCCTAGATATAGAAAATTTCAGTTGAGAATATATAACTTTTTGGAAAGACCACGAGGCTGGAGAACTGTCTTGTATCATATCATGGTGTGAGTTTTCTTTTTTTTTTTTTAAATATAATCTCCATTCGTTAAATTTGACATAACGCGCTTTACATTATAGCTGTAACCCACAAAATAAAATTAGTTTAACTAAAAAGTTTACTTTCGCACACTTACAAATGATAGAAAGCAATTAAACTTGCATAATGTGTTTTCTTGTGCAGTTTATGGTCAAAGTTGTGGGTTGTAAAAGTACTTAGTGAAGATGATTATTGTGACGTCTTTTTAATTGTTTTCGTATTGCTACTTACTATCTTTTTTACCGTCTTTAAATCTAAATTAAAGAGAAAATGTGACATTAATTTCGAATAACTGAAAAGAAAAAAATCTGTTTAATTAATGCGCTAAATTTGGGGGGGGGAAGTTGTTGCGCGTGGAAAAGCAAGGTGTGACGCGCTTCCTTAAGGATTCATTAAGTGGATAAAACCGGATGAGATGTCCCTTATAATGGAATTACTCGTTAACGCTATAAAAAATTCGAATAATTAAATAATAGCTCTATAAAATAAAATTCATTTGCTATAAATTTAAAGAAAAGTTTACAATTTTTCTTAATCTTTGGATTAACTTTTCGAGTTAGATTATTGGATTTAGTGATTTAAATTTTATTCGAATATTACGTAAATGTTTTTAATTTTCTTATTCTAAAATCAAATTATTTGTTGAAAAGGTAATTTCATTTTTTATAAGAGTTTTTTGACAGTCACGAAACGTTGTTACATCAAAGAAACATTAAAAACATCTGGCATGGTTTTGAGTTGTTTAATCAGATTTCCCCATTATTACTCTTATTATATTCGAATTTTTTCGTACTAGTTGATCTATTTTTTTCTTTATTTTCAATAATTTTATATATTTAAAAAATTTTACACGAATTTTTGAAACAATAAAAAGAATAATCCTTATTTTTAAAATTTAATTTTTTCTTTTAATTCAAGCATCAGTAATTCAAATAATATAATATTAACTCCATATTGAAAATTTGCATGCAGTTTCTGATTAAGATCTGCGCTTGATTACGTTTCGAACGTGAGTTTAATTTCAACGAAGTCATACATTCCAATACGAGAAAATTATGATTTTTACTAAATTACACATTTTGTTTTTTTTTTTAAGGAGTGAATGGAATAAAAATAAGATGAAATTTCAACTTGTTGTAGATAAGAGACTCGTGAAGTGTAAGAACTTTTATCGGGAATATTGCTATAATTTTTTGATTATAACAATAATAAACTAGTAGCTAAAAGAGCTCACAAACCAGTGGGTGAACAAATACATGGTGCCTGATTGACTGGAGACATTAATAGCTATTGGTTTTGTGATAACCAGAGCTTTAATGTTCACTAGCAAAGTAGATCTGACAGATTAAGTGCTTCTCCATCTTTTTCTTGTCTTCAGATGTCAAAATGTTAGAAAGCTTACATTCTAATTTTTCCATTCTTAATTTATTTAGCATTTTCTATACTAAAATAATAACGAAACTTGATCTTTATCAGAAAAAAATTCTGTTATAATATTATTCAGTTCACGAATAATGAAGTGGAAATTTTTTATTGTTATTCTTAAATCTATTTACTAAAATAACGTAATTAAATTATATATAAATATATAATAATATTGTTTTAAAAAAACCTTACATTTAAAATTTAATTTGTAATTCTGAAGTTTTATATAAAGTTACGTTTATATTAGAGAAAGAGTGAATATCTCTTTAAGTTGTATCCATGTTTTGATGCTTCTTAACTCTTCTTCTCTAAGTTTTAATGATTGTTTTTACGAGATTTTCAATAGAAATTACAAAGAATAAATATGATATATACTGTAATTCTTTAATCCTAAACTACTGTCCTAATTCTTGTTGCTAGGACACGAAGAAAGTAATTTGTCTTGGTGACATTGTGATTTACATTGTAACTCAAGTAGGATATTTGATTAAACTGCATTAATCTGAATTGTGGCATTAACTCCCACACGCCACAGCCACAAAAAATAACTTTAATTAGATATAACATTCAATCGTACTAATAATAACTTTCAACAAATATAGATCTACGCATACCAACAACTAATTATATATTTTTAATTTATTTAGGAATTCTACCCGTAGAAAAAAAGCATGGAATTATATAAAAATCTTTGAATTCTTTCGTTTAAAAATTTTAAAAAGTATTATTTTTGCATAAAATTAAAATTAATGATTTTATATTGCTTTCGGAATTCTTCAATTAACTTATTTAAAAAATCTCTCTTGAATATAATCAAATTTTTATTAAATAATTAAAGTTAAATTAATGTATTTTAATCATTAAATACTTTAAATTTATTATTATTATTATTATTTTTAAAAATTTTCTAGAGGAATAAGCCTAAGTAACTTTTCAAATAGCTTCCGTTTAGTGGTAAAATGGATAAAGCAGTTAAGAATTGTGTCCTTATCTCTTGTTATTAATGTTCTAGACGACTATACAGAGGCAAGACATTGTCTTCGGATAGCTTCAGGGTAACTCGTATCCATTGCTTCTTTTCACATCATTCCAGGAAGAAATACATTAAAGAGAATACTGGAGACACAAATTATTTTTCTCTATACATTTATATACCTTTAATGTGGACTTTTACTTTAAAAAATGATAAATTTTCCTTATAAACTTTTCTATCGAGAGAATAATATTCTCTGGTGCTTACTTTCACTCCGTAAAAGTCAGGTAAACGGATGTATAACTCGCACCTGCGATAAAAATAACTATGTTTATCCCAGGTGTCTATTGAAATATGCTATTTCCGGTTATTATAAATAGCACCTTTTTTTTTATCTAATTAATAGAGAATACAAAATTTCCACGTTTATATAGGAAATAAACATTTATAAACTTGAAAATTTATAGATACATTAGTTTATTCTAAATTAATTAAAACAGAATACAGTATAAGCTACTATTCATTATGTGTTCGTGTTACTCTTCATCGTTGTTCCACATTGTTACGGTGATCATTATCGGAATATGGACATTCGGACTCTTAATTAGTTAATATTTATAGTAATTAATTGTACAGTACATTCTAATGCTTTCAACCGGAGTATAAACTTTAATTTCCGGTTATCAGATTTATTATGTTAAAAACTGACATGTTTGAATATTAAATCCAATCGATAAAAAGCTGAAATACAAACGTGTTAAATAATTGTTTATATAGTTTATTTTGTACAGTCAAACCTCGATGTAAAACCTTCCTATATAGCGCCACGTTTCCTTTGAATATTAAATAGATAATGCTTCATCCTGTATCAATTAGGCTAATAAATGTACGATGTTACCTTTAGTGATAACAATGATCCTTTTTGCAAAGGGTCATTGTTATCGCCAAATCACGTGATTTTCAAACTTGTTGGTATTCTGGGCCTTCAGTTTAGCGCCTCATTCGGTTTAAATTAACGCTGACGTTGGCGTTATATCAAGGTACGACGTATTATAAAGATTTTTAAACCTCTACGTGCACAAACTACTTGAAATTGGTAACATTTATAAACACCTATCAGTGAGATAAATTATCTTCATCGCACAAATCGCAATGTTTAAAATGTAGTTCTATTTTGCTTATTAAGTCAGAGGTAATAGTGACTTAGATATTAGCAAGCACTTTCTTTATTGCTCCCCACACATTACGTTATCGACCCAACTACATGAGTAATACTGATGATGCTCTGCGATTCCATGCTAGAAATTTATCGTCAAGGTTATTTTAGACTTTCGTAATATCATTCTTTTTTAAATATCCATTAATAATATACAACGAAATGTTTATTTAGAGAGTAAATCACTTTAATACTACTTTTCGGGGGGAATAATTTGTGTGGTTGTTCGATAATGCTTCGATCGTTAACGACACGAAGAAGAATAATTATTGCTTGTATATGTTACGCTTCTATCAGAACAAGTTAAACAGTGATTAAGGCAATTTGAAGCACGCTTGTCTATATATATATAACGCTAGTAGTCTTCAAATCGCGATTCCCTGCCGTCAAGAGGGGCTTAGGGCCTCACATTTTCACATGTATCATTATTTGGTAGAGGAGAAGAGCCTGATATACCTTGTATATTACAGCTTAAGGCCACAAAAAGATTAAATCCTGCACTGGGTAACACTATAATCTTTCGCATATTAAAAGAGGATGAGCGATTTAAAAGTAGGCCTACGCTAGAGTATATAATGAATTTACTTTATACTGTGAAGTAAAAAATAAAAGAAGAATATTTATAAACATATATACATAAAATTTTATAATATGAGTAAATTATTTTATAGATTTTTCAAATAGAATAAGAATCTTTAACTTAAGTACAACCGGCATAAAATATACAAACTTCGGATCAATAAGTATTTTTATTCTGTAAAGAGTGTTGTACTTTCGTAAGTTACCATGGAAACTAAAATAAGACAGAAGCGAAATACGGGAAACAAAAAATGGTGAAGAATTGGTTTGTTATCGATCTCATACTGATTAGTGCGAAGATTTCACGTGTAATATATACTGTAGCATAATTATATCAGAAGATAAATAAATATGTTAGTATTATTACGTCATATTGTATCACTATAACTATAATAAATAATTTCCCGAGATTATATATAGTCACTGGTTTGAAAATAGTCGAAGGCGACGACAACTAGCATGAACTTTGAATGATTGATGAAAGGCATCCACTGTTTAAATAAACAGATTCTTAAAATTCCAATATTAACTACAAGACACGTTAATACGACTAATTTAGAATTTTTTTTTTGAAAAATTCTCTACGTATTACATCACAGTTTGACCTCCTTTTGCCAATTGGAAGATTGTATGAACCTCTAAGGGATGACAATCCCTCGGAGGTTGAAAGATCTCAGATATAGCTGTAATCATTACACATAACTTTTATTCTAGTGTAATAATTATAATGATTTAATACATAATTTCGATAAACAGCAAGAATCTTTATGATGATTACATTAAAAAAAATTAGAATAAAATGTAAAAAAATTACTTTTTTAATATATTTTTATTTATAAAGAATTATAGTTAAGTAAATTAAAATTAGAATTAAATTCTATTTTGTTTAAAAAGGACACATGTTTACTAGAGACGATTTTAAACCATTGTTTTCTTTGCTGAAAAACATGGCAATACATATAATTGTCTTGTTTTTATTTTACAGTGAAACCTCTGAACAACGGTCATTATGGGAACAAAAAAATGGCCATTGTTCGGAGGTTGTTTTGTATGCATTTTCTATTAGAAAGAAGTTGTTGAAAAAATGACCGCTGCTTAGATAGAGTCGTTTGTTTGGAGGTTATTTTGTATGCATTTTTGTTCAGAGAAAAAATACGTTCCTGAAAAAGTGGTCGTTGTTGAACGTTCTACAATATTTATTTATTTAATTTTTGAATAAGGGAGCTTATATCGATGCCCCGAAGTACTTTTCACGATACAAATATTTAATAAGTTTAAGAGCAAATTTGTCTAATTATAATTAATGACTGTACAAATTTTAAGTAAGAGGAGATTTTACTTATCGACAGTTTATAATTTTAAATAGCTTCATTATAGAGAACGTACGTAGATAATTTTATAATTAATTGTAATTAAATCGCGTAAATTATCTTCGAATAAATTCGTGTTGTAAAATGTGATGGATTTTGTTTAATGTCAATAAATCTACCCTCCGCGTTACATATTTTTCTTCATTTAATGTATAGTTGCAGAAGGTTTATCGAATAGATTTTCAATATTTTTCGCTATAAAAATTACAATAAGAATAAATTTAATATTAAAAAAAAGGGATCTTTTATTTAGTAAAATGAACAGTTGCAAAAGGTATTATTTAAAGATGATGATGAGTTATTTACTCGAACACAATTTTCTGAAAACAAATAAAAGTGGAAATAATCGTCCTTTCTGTCTCTGTTTTTCTTGGAGAAACAAGTTGTTTGATTTTCGATAATCGAAGAACAGCTGTGCGCAAAATCAAATTCGTCACTTGAATAATGTAAAGATTAGTCTGATGAACCGAAAAAAACAAAGATTTTTTTCTTAGACTCTTTCTGCCCTGTAGAATCTTTCTGTTCTTCTTGCCTTTCTGCGTTTTATCGAGCCTGTCGGGGGTTCGGCAAGGCTCACAATAGGGTGATAGAGTGGTAAGGGACGGGACTCAACCACCCCGAAAAATCCTGGGGAGTTTTGATCGTCCCTCGTTCGTCCGTTTTCTGTCTTTTTTAACCCTTTATGCCTCTTTTTAGCAAACCATTAACCCATTATGGGCTTGGCCGAATCCGTAATGGGGTTCGGCCAAGCCCATAATGGGACGGCCGAGTGATGAAGAACGGGGCCCGACGTATCCAGACGGACCATTTCCGAAATATTCTTGGGTTTTTTTACCCGTCCTGATTCGATCCCGAATTCCCAGTTTGTCCATCCGGCCTAAACCTGAACGTTGATCGTGGGTTCACGCCACACCGTGGGTGGAGTTATTCACTTTAAACAGGGGTAAGTTTTTCATAGAAAGTTCACTCGTGAGGCCCACGTTGGCTGATCGCCCACTTGCTATGTTGCGGTATTCCATTTAATCCAATCCCTACTACAACAGTTTCTAGGAATCCGAATAAAGTTAACAAATATATCGTCATATTTAGGTTATTTACTGTGCGTACTTACATATTTATAATTATAAACTGCAGCTGTTTGTTTGGATTTCAAATTAATTTATGAAGTTTTTAAAATTAAAATACTGTTAATTATTGATATTTTTCATACAAATTAAAATATAAATAACTTACTTTCATTACTGATAATTAATCTATAAAATATTACTATATTAATGGTTTAGAAGAAGAAGTAAATATGGCAGATGAATATGTCTTTTATATGGAACTTCAGTTTCTAATAATATATTTGACGTTATAAATAACCCTATCATCGCTAATAACGTCATCGGAAAAATAATAAGTATTTCGTGACGTCGGTGATGACGTATGATGTCTAGCAAGGGTCATACCGTCTGTGACGTAACACTTCAGTATTAAGTCAGATTTCTGATATAGGAATACATATAAACGCATAATTTTTCTTTTAATTTAGGAATCTCACCCAATTAATTACAAGTATTCTTAATTTCTTAATTGAATGAAAACGTAAGTTGTAATTAATGCCGCTATATAAGTTATCAGAATGTTTACAAATGGTGGAATCTTCTTCTTCCTGTGGATGACATGTTTATTAAATCTTTATTGAGCGATGAGACCAAACAGTTACTATAGACGAGAACCTCCGAGGCAATCCCAGATCATGAACCTACGTAGATAAGTAAAACCTGTCTAAAACAGAACCTGAATAAAACGGAAGCCTGCCTAAACGAAAAAAAAAATCTTCGAAACGGAGTGATTCTGTTTAAAAAATCTGCCAAAAAGTAACCGAAAAAAAATATATTTACTCCATCCCCACCATATACATCACTACAATGCATTTACACACATACACGATTAAATTTCACATTTAATTATGTTTATCGGGTTTTGGAAATGGAAAGGATAGCGTAGGGCCACCCCTCAAAACACTTAAATTGTATTGTCATCCGATTTAGATATGTCCTTAAAGTTTTAGCTTTATACTTTAATTTATAGTGGATGAAATTTGAGTTGCTAGGTTTGAGGACGTGATACAAAGTAAGTTAAATAAAAGCGTTTAGTTAATAAATTAAAATGTCTAGTTTCTAAATTAGTTTAAAAGATTACGAAAATGCTTCTGTCAGGAAAAAGAAACTAAATCAAATATTCTAGTTTGATGGAGAATGAAGAAAAATTGATTGGCTTGATGGGTTGTGGCAACGCAACACATGGGCGATATGCCAACCGGGAGGACTTTTCTAGGGAAAAGTGGCTCCTGTTTAGATGTTAAACATACGAGGAAAACCCGGAAAACTCTACGTGGCTTGCCTGTTGGTGAGGCGCGAACCCGCAACCAATTACTAGTGTTTACCACTAGTTCATTGGTTTTATCCACTCAGCTACTAGCAGGATAAAAAAAGTGACAGATGACAAAAATAGTTTTTTTTTTAACCGTTCAGGCAATTTTATTGTTCTTTTGCTTATATAAATTTAATCTTATAATTTATTAAAACAGTGATTTTTATTTAATTTTACTTTCCCGGCTATTATGTATATATAACAAGGGAAAGTAATGGAATCGTGTCAAATTTGACACTCCGAGTGTTTTGCAAATCTCCACGTTTTGTGACCTCCTGAACCAAAAAAAAGTAAAAAAAGACGGCAACGAAATTTGGTACGTTAGCTCGTATATAAGGGCATTGACACTATTAAATTTTGGTTGTAAAAGGTCAAGGGGATGAGGAGATAGCGGGTGGTCACGTGATATATTTCGTGAGGGTCAGACTTAATGAAGATTTTACTCATTGTTAGCATTGTGTTGGCAAAAATTTTTCATGTGTTTTATAAAACTCATCTCCACTCTCAAAATTAAGTCTTTTGCTATTTTATAACAATTAAAAATATATAAAATTTTTATAACAAAATATCATAATAGATGACGCCACATACAATTTATTTATTTATTTTGATTAGTAATACAAATGTTATTTTTAAAATAAAATTTCATAAAAACCGGGAAAGTTATGCAACTCGTTGCTAGATTTTTAAAAATTGTTTTATTCATCGTTAGTTAATTATATGTAAATTTTCTTTTACTCTGTGTCATTTCTTCAAGTACAATTCTATGTTGAAACAAAGAGAAATTGACTGAGAAGTAAATCATTAGGAAATGTTTTTATTTTATATTAATGTAAATCAAGAACATTACAGATTTAAGTAAAATAAACACCATTTATATATTATCAAGCTATGAAACACAAATTTTTACATTTTATTGTGGAGCAATGAAATGATTTTTGCTTTGTTTTATATACAGCGTGTGTTATGAAATTAGTCCACCAGTGGCCGAGTGAATAACACCACTGAATACTGACCACTTCGTTCGCGCCTCGCCAACAGACTGACCACGTGGAGTTTTCCGGGTTTTCTTCACGTTGGTAACATCTAAATAGGGGCCAGTTTACCTTACCATAGAAAATCCTCCCGGGAGGATTGCCCACGTGTCACATTGTTGTATACAAACAAAAATTCGTCATGAAATCCGTGAAGTGCTCCTTTTACCTTGCGAGAAAGTATCAGTTATCAACAAAAGGTGCAATATTCTCATACGGGTTTGGTTTTTTGAAATTCAATTCAAATATTGTCAGCTACAAAGAAAGCCACTGTCAGACTTGTTTACATGTATCATGTTCTGGTTTAAGAATCCTCCTTTTGCTGATGCTTTCCTTCAAAATCTTCATATAACATTTAGCAGCATGAAACTAGATTTCATGACACACTCGATATGAAATTAAGTACAATCACGGCATTTTAAATTATAAAATTCTGTAATTACATCTCAAAAAAAAGTGAAAATACATTAAAAATTTTAAATTGCTTGCTTATTTCTAAGTAATTTTTTAAAATATTTACTTATATAACTACTTAAAATCAAATCAGGTAATGTGAAAATAATTTTAAATAATTTAAATATTTTCCCATAATAATAATAACAATAATAATAAACTTTTGCATTTAATTACGAATTAAATTAACTGATTTGTTTGTGCGTTGAGATTTGTAATGTTGAAATTTTTTATTTCAACACGATTCATTTGATTATAATGTTGTAATTTGTAAATTAAATTTAGAATTTCGTAATATTCCGTGTGTAATTGTCACGCTGAAATATAAGAATTACATTCCTTACATGCTAACACGACGATACAAAGTGACTGTAATTTACTTGTAAACATTGGAAAAAGAAATTTTCAAAACAATTTTTCTTTATTTATTAGCGTAATAACAAAAGACTAAACATAAACAAACGATAATTTGTTTTATCTTCGTAAAATCTATAATAGGAAAGTTCTTCTAGTGTAGAAAGAAAGAAAAAAAAACATCTATCAGATTCAAAAAATATTGCAAGCCGAATGACAAATAAAGTTATCTAGAAATGTCAACAGGAGAAAAATTCGATAGGAAATAAAAATTTATACAATACATGAACTGAAATAGAGTACGAAATGCAATGAAATTGCAACTCAGAGTGTATTGTTTGTTATAAAAATATATATTTCTGCCATTCAAATAATCTTTATTTAGATTTGAAGTGTGTCGACGTATTCACAAAAGTTAGTGAACTAAGAACAATTTCATATGAATAAAGTGTAATTTGGTATTCGTATAGATGAATTATTTGATATATGAAATGTCTTTCAGGATAGAAACGATATTGTTGCGACGAAGCGATAAATGGTGAGGATTCGAAGATATAAAATATTACAGTACATACAATAACATAAGATAATTATAAATATATCAAATATAAATTGACGTCCTGACGGGTTTTTCACGTAAAGTTTTCCGGATTTTTCCTCGCCTGCATAACACCCAAATAGGGATCAGTTTATCAAGAAAATCCTTCTAGGATGCCCCCTTGATAGATCATCCATGCGTTGCGTTGCCTCATGCCTACAAATATATAAATTAAAAGAACACGACAATCTGATGATCGAGAGGATTAAAGAGCATCCGGGATCGAATCCAAGCGAGTAACACCATAAATTTTCGGAGGCGATCTGACCCCATGCCGAATCCACGACTAACAGATTAAAAAGACCCTCTTGTTGAGGAGAGTTAAATAATATACAAATAGGGGATCTCATTAAGTTTGGACTATTATTTTGACCAATTCCATACCCATAGTTTAGATTACCGTCTGGACTGTAGGTATGGAATTGGTCAAAACAATAGTCCAAACTTGTGGGCATAATGGACTTCCTAGTTTACTTAAGTTATAAATCACATAATTTAATTTAATTTATAATTTAAAAATAATTAATAATAACGTTATAAATGAACTTTTAAAATATAATTGAATGTAAATAACACTTAAGCAAACATCACTTCAATTAAGATGTACTTATGAATTCCAAATTTATTAAATTTAATAATTAGTACAGAAAATCGCAAAAATTTGATTATTATTCTTCCCGGAAATAATTTTTGTTTATGTTAATATCCATTAATTCCAAGTTTTAATTCTTTTAAAATTTTCAATTAAGGTAATTCTTCAATGTTTCAATAAGAATAATAATCTTTATATTGCAATTTGACATGGAAAATGAATAATTAATATAATTTTTTTTACAAATATACGTTTTGAAATGACTTAAAACTGATTTATTATTTCTGTTTTTATCGGCACCACATCAAATAAATTAAGCTAAAATGCACACAAGATAAAGTTTTGATTGATTATTTTCTTTATCTTATCGAAGCTTTATTTAAATACAGAAAAAAAGAACATTACTACATCATTTTAATAAATATTTTTCTTAAAAAATAATGAATTTTAGCTTTATTATAAGATTTTAATGTTATGCTTTCTTCTTCTTTGTTATAAAGAATTAAAGTATTAATTCTTTGAAGTAAAATTTGCATTTATTTTAAATTAAAATTTAGTTCAATATCAAAACTAAATCTCTGCAATTTTCCTTTTTTTTTTCATTACAAAATAATTACTTAAAGTTTATATTCGTTTTGTTACTTTGATAAAATGCCTAATAAATTAAGTTTTAGATTAAATTAATTTTTTTAACATAAATTAAAATGAATTTTTCAACTTTGCACAGCGTTAGTGGATGCAGCCACTGGCTTGCTCTTCATCAACTAATGCTGTGGAAGAAGAGTAAAGTGTTAGATATTCTATACACATGCATATAAGTGCATCTCTTATATTCTAATCGTTTTCTTGTACTTATTTAACTTTTCTTCATTTATTTACAAAGGAAACTTCTCCCTTGTTACGCTACTATATATAACTGCATATGACAGAGAAGAGAATTCCGCTATTTACATTCTATGTTAAATAACAAGGAAGAGAAAATCGGTATATTTAGATTGTTGATATCTTGGAGAGCTGCTTGCAGTTGGTATTATGATTCATAATACCTCTTATCTACCCTGTAATTAGGAGCTTATGACTATTGTAATGGAATTAGCTTCAGTCTTTTATCCTTAAACTACACGTAACTTCCTAAAATTCTCTCGTAACCTGCTTTAATACGTTTAAATTGTATTATTTTTGATATAAATAGAATGTTGTAAAATTTTAGTTAAGAGATTAATAGTAACTTGTATTATTTTGTAAAGCGATCATAAAAATATACTCTGAAATAGAGTTAAAACTGATAATATCATGTAACTTTTTAAAAATTTTATTACACTTTAACTCATTAACTGGGCTATTGGTGAAGAAAGAAAATTAAATTAACGATTAAAAGCAGAATTTTAATATAATTTAGCTTAAAACAATTATTTATTTTAAAAAATCTGAGTTATGTGAGCTTTTATTAATAAGAATTAAAAGGTTTTCTCTCTTCTACAGGTTTTGTATGGTTTTCTTTTGTCTTGTGCTCAGTGTATTTTCTACAATAAGCGAATACGAACAGATCTCTAGTGATATCTTATTGAGAATGGTAAGTTAATGAACGTTTTATATGAAAATCGCAATGAAAATCATTGTCGAAGGTATTATTACATTTGCACCGTGTAAATATGTTTGAAGTACAAAAAAATAATCTGCGTAGTGAAGTATTTATCAAGTTATTGAATGTTAGAGAATCATTCTAAATATTCTATCTTCAGGAAATACTTATGGTAGTGTGGTTCACATTAGAATTTTTCCTACGCCTTTGGTCGGCTGGTTGTCGATCTCGTTATCAAGGTTGGATAGGACGTTTAAGATTCCTTCATAGCCCCTTCTGTATCATAGGTAAATATAATTAATGATTAAATAACATTTGATAAGGATAAAACTATTACACGTTACTAATTCTATCTTTATTAATATTATTGAATTTCAGATATAATTGTGATTATCGCATCGATTATTGTCTTGGCCGTCGGGAGTAGTGGCCAAGTGTTCGCTGCTTCGGCTTTACGTGGCTTAAGGTTCTTCCAGATTCTAAGGATGGTGAGAATGGACAGACGAGGAGGAACATGGAAGTTGCTAGGTTCCGTAGTTTATGCCCATAGGCAGGTAATGTGATTTATTGCATCATTTACCGCTTAAATTGTAATGTGCAGCGATTATCTTATAGATTAGAACAATTTTCATCATCTTTTGTTCTTCGTCGATCGCTTAACAAGAAAAAAATGTCCGTCGAACATAGGTTCGAAATCAATTTGAATGAACTCTCTTTACGGCCGCCGAAAAGGGGTGCTGGGGATTTTTTTCCCGGCTGGAGAAACTTACTGAGAGACTACTTCTATAAATTAATATTATTTTTACTAACAATAAATTAAATTGTTTAAGACTATGTAACTATATATTGTTATTAATAATGTAACATTCTAGTATCTTATTCGTTCAAAACAAAGAAAAATAAAAAGGCAAATGCAAAAGGGGCCCGCTCTACCCCGGATCCCATACAAGTTCTAAAGAATCCTGATACATTTTCTGAGTATAACTTTGATTTTGAAGTATATTTTTCTGTAAATAAAATAAAAATATGTTTTTCACGAGCAAAAATACACAAATCATTTGTTATTTAACACAAATTAATACAAAATCACATTTTATCTGTACATTTCTTATGCTGTATGCTTTTGTTCTCTTTATCTAACTTCACAAACAATTAAGTAAGGTGTCTATTTAAGGACCAAAAGTGCAAGGAAAACAAAAAATAAAAGTAAATAAATCTATAAATAAATCTATTTTCTTTATTTTATTTCTAAATAAAAATTTTATTTAAGTATGTATAAAAGTATTATTAACATTTTATTTATTTATTTTAGTGTTACGAATTAAAAACAAATATTTACTTACAGGAACTAATTACTACGCTTTATATTGGCTTCCTGGGATTGATTTTTTCGTCATTTTTAGTTTTTCTTGCCGAAAAAGATGCAGAAAATTCCAAATATAAAAATTTTGCCGATGCATTATGGTGGGGTGTGGTAAGTCTGTTTTAAAAGTTTTAAATTGAAAAAAAATATATATATTTTTTTTAATTTTAAATTTTAAAATTAAATTATTCATTTTTAAATGCACGATAAGAAATTTAAAACATGACTTGAAGGTAGGAAAGATATGTTTATTGTATAGCACCGATTGTAGTTGACATGTCTTGCTTTTAATCTCTGAAAAATGTTTATTTTATTCAGTACAAACCAAACGGAAAATTTCTTTCGTATGATTATTTATATATTCTTTGAAACATTGTTTCATCTTTAAGTTTTAAATAATTCTGTTTTTTTTTTTTTTTATTTTTTTCTGTTTATCCGTGCGATTAAAACTTTTACTATCTCTTTTTTTGTTAAAATCTTTTAATTTTATACTCAAAATATTTAATTTCTTTCTAAACGTCATGATTTGTTCATATCTTTTATTTTTGTGTATTTCTTCCCTTTCCTTTTGTCTACCAGTAGTGTGTGGATAAAATCACTGAAGGTACAGTACCACTTCAATACCGCTGCTACCCTATCACCCTAAGTACTGAACCTACCGTCCTTAAACCACTAGCATTTAGTGTCTCACCATGTACAGTTTTCTAGGTTTTCTTCACGTGTCTAACTCCTACATAGGGGCTAGTTTCCCATAGAAAATCCTCTCGAGAGGAGATAACCCCTTGGTAAATCGTCCATGTGTTGCATTTCCTTATCCCATTAATTCAATCTCTTCCTGTTTTTTACAAAATTAAAATTTTCTATGATTAATTCAGTTCTAAAAGTAATTCCAAATATTATTTTTTTCAAATATAGAATTTCATAATTATATCTTAACTTTGTTACAGGAATAAGATCTGCTTAATTATATTAAATCAGTCGATATTTTTACCAATTATTCACTAATGAACTCTTATAAAAACATATAATTACCTTGTTCTCTGATATTTTTCTTATTTATTCGCAAAATATATTGAAAATTCAAGATTTTCCGATGATTTTTTAAAGCACACTAATATTTTTTCATGATTATTTTTCAGATTACACTCTGTACTGTCGGGTACGGTGATACCGTACCCATCACGTGGCCTGGTAAATTAATAGCTGCCTTTTGTGCCCTTTTGGGCATATCTTTCTTCGCTCTGCCAGCCGTAAGTAAAGAAAGAAAAAAGTAGAAAATTTTTACAAATCATGTCTCGTTAAATAAATTTTAAACGTCTTTTAAACGTGTAGGGAATATTGGGATCGGGTTTTGCACTAAAAGTGCAGCAGCAGCAACGTCAGAAGCATATGATTAGGCGAAGGGTTCCGGCAGCAACTCTAATTCAATGCTTATGGAGGTGTTATGCAGCCGATGAAAATTCCATGTCAGTAGCTACATGGAAAATTCATCAGTTACCCCTTCCAAGTCCACCCGCGTAAGTTTATTTAGTTATTTTTTTATATGAAAAATAAGTAGAAAATAATTTTTTTAAAATATATAATTAATCAGAAAGGTAAGACGATGATAAATATTAAACAATAAGCTTGATTTAAAGTAATAAAGACAAGTAAGAAACTTGATCATGAACCCTTTTATTGGTGATGTGTAAGTCATTCCATATGTTAAATTACCTTTATTTAAATGAAAAGATTTGAAAAAAAAATGAGCAGCATAACTCTGTCTTGTTTTCTGATCCTAATGCTTTATTTTCTTTCCTACTTTATTCTCACTTTTAAATCTTCGTTCCATCCTTCCTTGGCGTAATAAAATAAGAAAGATGTTTATTTTTTCACGAGGAACGATTGAACGGAGAAAACAAATTGCACTGTTATCCTTCAGCATCTTTGCACTGTTTTTCCAGTTATACGACTTCTTCCTTTACAAGCACTAAACGCAGAGATAGGCTGGATCTACCACCCGGAGGGGGAAGTCTGTAAGTATCAGAAAGGTAACTACTTATTGGAAAATACAAACAAATCCAATTACTTATGTTGGGCTTAAAGTTTAAAAAGGAGAATTCCAAATTATTCCCTCTTGGAAAAAATATTCAAATTTTATTTTACCATTTCGTTAATTTTATTGAGCAAGGATTTTCTTTTGTATACATTAAAAGTAGCTTCGTCAAATTTATTTGTTTATCAAAAAATATATCACAGGAAAATGTATAGAAAGGGATACAATTATTTAAAATTTTTTATAAAAGAAATTCTCTTTTCTTAATTGATTAATTAGGAAAAGATAGAATGGAGAATTTATAAGCAATCCTACAATAACATAAGCCTTTCTGCACATCTTTCTTTATTTTCTCATTCTTTTTCTTTATCTCTAATCCATTTTCTACTAGAGATAAGAATGAATGATGTTGTTTAATCGAATTCGATTGGATGACCGAATCTCATTCTGTTCCAGTTTCAAGCACAATACTTCCTTCGTCAGTCGCCTATCCACCATTAGGAGACACAAGCAACCTATGGCAACTCATACACATTCCCCCATGCCCAGAAGTCGGTTCGGTGATTCCAATTCTTCCACAGACAACCTGGGTTCCCGTATCCCAGCTAGCTACAGCGAAGACAGCGTGTCCAAAGATGTCTCTGATGCTTCCAAGCGCAACTCGGATGGTAGATATCAATTTTTTGCTTTCTATCGACAGTTTGAGGTCAAAAAACCTTACGTTAAGCATATGGAATGCGGTGCTTTGATCAAAACAGAAGAAACAAACTGATGTCAGGAATAATATTAACATAAACGACTCGGTATTGATTTTTCTCTCGATGTTTATGGCTCCTACGACGCTTTAAAACATTTTAGAGGAGGAAACTTTTTCAACTTTCTTTTTTATTTAAAAAATAAGTATTAAATTTTTGAAAAAAAAAATCATGTGCAATATCATTCAATAACAAGACTTCGCGAGTCAATTTCATAGATAATATCAGTGGCGTATCCAGTATTTTCAGACTATGGGTGCTGTTAGGGGTCCAAGTCACGTTCTCCCCTGTCGTGTGATTGATTACCTTATTTTAATTACCTTAAAATTACTTTTAGTTACTTAACTGAAGTCATGCCATATAAATTATATTTATTTATATTTTAAAGTAAAAGGATTGGCATTATAAGCATCCTCCCCTGGATACGCTCCTGGATAAAATGATATTGTTTTATTATGAATTTCAGAGCAACAACCCTAGTTTGAAGATTTAAAAAAAAATAAGTAAAATAAAAACTTCCTGCTAGGAAACTGCAAACTCTTCGAGAAAGTTTTGTGCTTGTTTGATGTTTGTTAATAATTTCGTGTTTATAATATTAATAGTGATTTATTTGTATAGTAAATGTTAATTTATTGTTGCATGTTATGATTGACCAGTGTTGTTTGTCTTTTCTCTTCCTTTTCTCGCATGTCATCCTTTCCTCTCCAATATCTGTGATGTTCTGCATGGTGCTACCTGAGAATGTTTTCTGGAAGAGGCTGCTGCCCCATGGGGTCTATGCAACATGCTGCAGAAAGAATTCACTCATCCACCTTTCGTTGCGTTGTCGCCCGTCTATAAATCCTGTGGCGAAGCATTACCAGGTTTGCAGTGCTTAAAGCCTATGGTCCGAAACATTTAAGTGTGTAATTGTTTATATTTGATTTAATATCTAGAATAAATATTACTTCTCTGTAATATAAATTGTCTTCAAACGTTGGAAATAGAAAAACACGTGTTTAAAAAGAATAATATTATAATTAATTGTTGGACAAGAACTAAGGCGGAGATAGGAAAAAACCAGTTAAAAAGAAAAAAAAAAGAATTCATCTAGAAATATTCGATTAAATTTTAATATAATTAGCAATAGGATTATTAAATAAAACTAATAAAAAATTAATTTTAATTACAATTTAAAAAAGTATATAAATCAAATGTAAATTCTTACTTTATTTAATTTAAATCCTCCTTTTTTCTTGTCATTTAAAGAATTTTAAAGCATTTTACTCTATTCAAATTTAGATTAGTCCCCATAGAAAATTAAATAAATTAATTAACTTATGTATCTTAGATTTAGTTTAAAGATTCTCAAGCACTTTTTAGGTACAAGTAGTATAGCACTGCACCTCTGAGTAAATGGCTGACCTACAGGATATTTGCTTTGTGCTTTTGTTTTTTTTTTTTCATTTGCAGTATTTTTTCAAATTTGAATGCACTGCACATGCACTTTAAGCACTTGATTTATGTATATTGTAGCACTATGCTAATTATTTATTTCTTAAATTAATGAGAAAATATCTTTGAACGTTGTGACTAATTTTTTTTTCATGTAAAAAGTAAATTTTGTTTGTTTAAATATAAACTGTAATAGTCACACGATACCAAAGACATTTTCCCATTATTCTTGTGTAAATAATAGAAAAACAACTACCGTCTTTCCCACCCAAACTACATTTGCTTCACTGCTTTGCTTTGTACAAACTCAGACTGTCTTATGCCATTTGATCCCAGTACATAGTTGTAGAAAGTTTGTGAAATTTTCTAGAATGACCTAATGGAATCATTATTTGTCCAAGAATAGGATCTAGGAGAGGCAGTTTCTGTAGCAGTTTCTTTCTCAGAGCACGTAGAGAAAGTCCACCTTTTGGTAAGAAATAACTTTCGTGGGTGATTTTTATGGAAAAATTTACATTATTAATAAATTATATTAACCTAATTTATCTCTAGTTGTGGGTATGGTTTAGCTTTAAACAAACAATATACGATCAATTAATATATTTATTGCTGCTGTTTAAGAAAACTCTAAGTTATTTTTTTTTCAATTTTACATGTTTTTTTTATTTGTAGATGAAGAAGCTGAAGAGCCACATCTTACAGTACTTACAAAACAACATAAAAATGCTATAAGAGCACTTAGAAAGGTAGATTATTTTTTTTATAGTAAAAATATCGTTATTGTACATAAAATTAAAAATATACTATCAGAGGCTATAGAAAATTGTAAAAATTTAAGATAAAATGGCCATAATTCATTGATCAAATGCTTGCTTCACTTCTGAGGTATCTCAATCTCCTCTCTTCTTATCTATGGGTTTGTTTTCGTAAACATGTTTACAATTCGTTTCCATATCAAGCTCAATCTTTCTCTTATTTAATTTATCATTAATACATATTTAGTTATAAATTCAATAATAATGATGAATAATAAAGATAAATTAGCTTTACTCTTCTCTTTCATTTATTAATTCAGCAATTTTATCTTTATAATCCTTTTGTTTTGATTTCATTAATAAGATGTAAAGGATAATGGAATTGCCTACTGAAGCAGAAAAATACAAACATAACCATAAAAATTCAATGAAATCATTCATAAATGTGTTTTAAATTATTACAATTTTATTTATTACTTAATTTTTTTTCTAGATTTAAAATATTTTTAACTCTTTCGAAACCACTAAAATTAGGTCGTGGGTTCACACCTGACAAACGGTGCAGTTTTCCACATCTCCTCTTGTCTAACATCTAAATACGGTCCAGTTTCTTATAGAAAGTCTTCCCATCATCTCTGTTAGCAGATCGCCCACGTGTTGCGTTACCTTATCCCTTAAATCCAAGCCGGAGGAAACAGAAAATGATTTCGTCTTATTTAAGCAAGAAGTTCTATTTGAAAAAAAAAACAGCAATAACTAAAAAAATTTCGAAATTTTAAACCGAATTCTAAGGCCAAATCGAAACCTTAAATTAACTTTAATGGATAAGTTCGATTCGTAAATAACTAAAGAAAAGATTGGCACTTAAAAAGAGTCCTTGTAAATGCTGAAACGTACAAAAAGAGAAATCAATTTTTATACAAGTTGAGAAAATTTCTTTAAAAAATTGAAAGGGATTCCAAAATAGCACTCGTATGATTTCTATCATTTTAATCTTTCAAATGGAAAAATCTAAAGGTGAAATTCTATAAAATAAATCCTCACAGTTCGAGGGTTTTGTTTTCCTATCTGTTTTACCATTTACAGTAACAGGTTTTCTTATCGATAACTCCAAATCTTTTGCTGAAGATTAAGGTTTCCTCTATCTACAGAAAAGTAATATGTTCTACCTATCTTTTTTATTTATTTTTTTATTATTTTAGATAAAATATTTTGTGGCTAGAAGAAAATTCAAAGAGGCCTTAAAACCTTACGACGTCAAAGATGTTATAGAACAATACTCAGCTGGACACGTGGATCTTTTAAGCAGAGTGAAGAACGTTCAATCCAGGTTGTAATTAAATTTTATTAAAGTTTTTAGATTAATATTTGTAATATTAATCTAAAAACTATTTTATTTTTTTTATCTACGCAGATTGGATCAAATTTTAGGAAAAGCGGGATCTAAAGCGAAGGATGTTTACGAATCGAAAATTAGCTTAGCTTCGAGGATCGTAAAAGTTGAAAGAAGTGTAAGTTTGATTAATTGTGACGTTAACAAAGCTGTACGTAATTAAAAGCTGACAGCTGGCGCAGCTATTCATTGGCGTTTTAAAAGGGTGACGCTATATCGAAGTTTAACTGTAGTTTGATTCTTTTGTTAAGTTAGAGCTTATTTATAGAAAAGTATTGAAAAATAGTTGTNCGTATATAAGGGCATTGACACTATTAAATTTTGGTTGTAAAAGGTCAAGGGGATGAGGAGATAGCGGGTGGTCACGTGATATATTTCGTGAGGGTCAGACTTAATGAAGATTTTACTCATTGTTAGCATTGTGTTGGCAAAAATTTTTCATGTGTTTTATAAAACTCATCTCCACTCTCAAAATTAAGTCTTTTGCTATTTTATAACAATTAAAAATATATAAAATTTTTATAAGAAAATATCATAATAGATGACGCCACATACAATTTATTTATTTATTTTGATTAGTAATACAAATGTTATTTTTAAAATAAAATTTCATAAAAACCGGGAAAGTTATGCAACTCGTTGCTAGATTTTTAAAAATTGTTTTATTCATCGTTAGTTAATTATATGTAAATATTCTTTTACTCTGTGTCATTTCTTCAAGTACAATTCTATGTTGAAACAAAGAGAAATTGACTGAGAAGTAAATCATTAGGAAATGTTTTTATTTTATATTAATGTAAATCAAGAACATTACAGATTTAAGTAAAATAAACACCATTTGTATATTATCAAGCTATGAAACACAAATTTTTACATTTTATTGTGGAGCAATGAAATGATTTTTGCTTTGTTTTATATACAGCGTGTGTTATGAAATTAGTCCACCAGTGGCCGAGTGAATAACACCACTGAATACTGACCACTTCGTTCGCGCCTCGCCAACAGACTGACCACGTGGAGTTTTCCGGGTTTTCTTCACGTTGGTAACATCTAAATAGGGGCCAGTTTACCTTACCATAGAAAATCCTCCCGGGAGGATTGCCCACGTGTCACATTGTTGTATACAAACAAAAATTCGTCATGAAATCCGTGAAGTGCTCCTTTTACCTTGCGAGAAAGTATCAGTTATCAACAAAAGGTGCAATATTCTCATACGGGTTTGGTTTTTTGAAATTCAATTCAAATATTGTCAGCTACAAAGAAAGCCACTGTCAGACTTGTTTACATGTATCATGTTCTGGTTTAAGAATCCTCCTTTTGCTGATGCTTTCCTTCAAAATCTTCATATAACATTTAGCAGCATGAAACTAGATTTCATGACACACTCGATATGAAATTAAGTACAATCACGGCATTTTAAATTATAAAATTCTGTAATTACATCTCAAAAAAAAGTGAAAATACATTAAAAATTTTAAATTGCTTGCTTATTTCTAAGTAATTTTTTAAAATATTTACTTATATAACTACTTAAAATCAAATCAGGTAATGTGAAAATAATTTTAAATAATTTAAATATTTTCCCATAATAATAATAACANTATATATAATCTTAAAAGTTTTATAAGTTAAATATTAGAAAAGTCAACAGTTTCATTGAAATTAAAGTAAGTCCCTGATGTATAATAATGTAAATGTTAAGCATAACAAATTAAGTAGAAACTCTTCATTAATAAATGTAGAACAATTACTTTAATGAATTTTGTAGAATTCAAAATAACAATAATAATAAACTAAGTAGAAACTCTTCATTAATAAATGTAGAACAATTACTTTAATGAATTTTGTAGAATTAATAATAACAATAATAATAAACTTTTGCATTTAATTACGAATTAAATTAACTGATTTGTTTGTGCGTTGAGATTTGTAATGTTGAAATTTTTTATTTCAACACGATTCATTTGATTATAATGTTGTAATTTGTAAATTAAATTTAGAATTTCGTAATATTCCGTGTGTAATTGTCACGCTGAAATATAAGAATTACATTCCTTACATGCTAACACGACGATACAAAGTGACTGTAATTTACTTGTAAACATTGGAAAAAGAAATTTTCAAAACAATTTTTCTTTATTTATTAGCGTAATAACAAAAGACTAAACATAAACAAACGATAATTTGTTTTATCTTCGTAAAATCTATAATAGGAAAGTTCTTCTAGTGTAGAAAGAAAGAAAAAAAAACATCTATCAGATTCAAAAAATATTGCAAGCCGAATGACAAATAAAGTTATCTAGAAATGTCAACAGGAGAAAAATTCGATAGGAAATAAAAATTTATACAATACATGAACTGAAATAGAGTACGAAATGCAATGAAATTGCAACTCAGAGTGTATTGTTTGTTATAAAAATATATATTTCTGCCATTCAAATAATCTTTATTTAGATTTGAAGTGTGTCGACGTATTCACAAAAGTTAGTGAACTAAGAACAATTTCATATGAATAAAGTGTAATTTGGTATTCGTATAGATGAATTATTTGATATATGAAATGTCTTTCAGGATAGAAACGATATTGTTGCGACGAAGCGATAAATGGTGAGGATTCGAAGATATAAAATATTACAGTACATACAATAACATAAGATAATTATAAATATATCAAATATAAATTGACGTCCTGACGGGTTTTTCACGTAAAGTTTTCCGGATTTTTCCTCGCCTGCATAACACCCAAATAGGGATCAGTTTATCAAGAAAATCCTTCTAGGATGCCCCCTTGATAGATCATCCATGCGTTGCGTTGCCTCATGCCTACAAATATATAAATTAAAAGAACACGACAATCTGATGATCGAGAGGATTAAAGAGCATCCGGGATCGAATCCAAGCGAGTAACACCATAAATTTTCGGAGGCGATCTGACCCCATGCCGAATCCACGACTAACAGATTAAAAAGACCCTCTTGTTGAGGAGAGTTAAATAATATACAAATAGGGGATCTCATTAAGTTTGGACTATTATTTTGACCAATTCCATACCCATAGTTTAGATTACCGTCTGGACTGTAGGTATGGAATTGGTCAAAACAATAGTCCAAACTTGTGGGCATAATGGACTTCCTAGTTTACTTAAGTTATAAATCACATAATTTAATTTAATTTATAATTTAAAAATAATTAATAATAACGTTATAAATGAACTTTTAAAATATAATTGAATGTAAATAACACTTAAGCAAACATCACTTCAATTAAGATGTACTTATGAATTCCAAATTTATTAAATTTAATAATTAGTACAGAAAATCGCAAAAATTTGATTATTATTCTTCCCGGAAATAATTTTTGTTTATGTTAATATCCATTAATTCCAAGTTTTAATTCTTTTAAAATTTTCAATTAAGGTAATTCTTCAATGTTTCAATAAGAATAATAATCTTTATATTGCAATTTGACATGGAAAATGAATAATTAATATAATTTTTTTTACAAATATACGTTTTGAAATGACTTAAAACTGATTTATTATTTCTGTTTTTATCGGCACCACATCAAATAAATTAAGCTAAAATGCACACAAGATAAAGTTTTGATTGATTATTTTCTTTATCTTATCGAAGCTTTATTTAAATACAGAAAAAAAGAACATTACTACATCATTTTAATAAATATTTTTCTTAAAAAATAATGAATTTTAGCTTTATTATAAGATTTTAATGTTATGCTTTCTTCTTCTTTGTTATAAAGAATTAAAGTATTAATTCTTTGAAGTAAAATTTGCATTTATTTTAAATTAAAATTTAGTTCAATATCAAAACTAAATCTCTGCAATTTTCCTTTTTTTTTTCATTACAAAATAATTACTTAAAGTTTATATTCGTTTTGTTACTTTGATAAAATGCCTAATAAATTAAGTTTTAGATTAAATTAATTTTTTTAACATAAATTAAAATGAATTTTTCAACTTTGCACAGCGTTAGTGGATACAGCCACTGGCTTGCTCTTCATCAACTAATGCTGTGGAAGAAGAGTAAAGTGTTAGATATTCTATACACATGCATATAAGTGCATCTCTTATATTCTAATCGTTTTCTTGTACTTATTTAACTTTTCTTCATTTATTTACAAAGGAAACTTCTCCCTTGTTACGCTACTATATATAACTGCATATGACAGAGAAGAGAATTCCGCTATTTACATTCTATGTTAAATAACAAGGAAGAGAAAATCGGTATATTTAGATTGTTGATATCTTGGAGAGCTGCTTGCAGTTGGTATTATGATTCATAATACCTCTTATCTACCCTGTAATTAGGAGCTTATGACTATTGTAATGGAATTAGCTTCAGTCTTTTATCCTTAAACTACACGTAACTTCCTAAAATTCTCTCGTAACCTGCTTTAATACGTTTAAATTGTATTATTTTTGATATAAATAGAATGTTGTAAAATTTTAGTTAAGAGATTAATAGTAACTTGTATTATTTTGTAAAGCGATCATAAAAATATACTCTGAAATAGAGTTAAAACTGATAATATCATGTAACTTTTTAAAAATTTTATTACACTTTAACTCATTAACTGGGCTATTGGTGAAGAAAGAAAATTAAATTAACGATTAAAAGCAGAATTTTAATATAATTTAGCTTAAAACAATTATTTATTTTAAAAAATCTGAGTTATGTGAGCTTTTATTAATAAGAATTAAAAGGTTTTCTCTCTTCTACAGGTTTTGTATGGTTTTCTTTTGTCTTGTGCTCAGTGTATTTTCTACAATAAGCGAATACGAACAGATCTCTAGTGATATCTTATTGAGAATGGTAAGTTAATGAACGTTTTATATGAAAATCGCAATGAAAATCATTGTCGAAGGTATTATTACATTTGCACCGTGTAAATATGTTTGAAGTACAAAAAAATAATCTGCGTAGTGAAGTATTTATCAAGTTATTGAATGTTAGAGAATCATTCTAAATATTCTATCTTCAGGAAATACTTATGGTAGTGTGGTTCACATTAGAATTTTTCCTACGCCTTTGGTCGGCTGGTTGTCGATCTCGTTATCAAGGTTGGATAGGACGTTTAAGATTCCTTCATAGCCCCTTCTGTATCATAGGTAAATATAATTAATGATTAAATAACATTTGATAAGGATAAAACTATTACACGTTACTAATTCTATCTTTATTAATATTATTGAATTTCAGATATAATTGTGATTATCGCATCGATTATTGTCTTGGCCGTCGGGAGTAGTGGCCAAGTGTTCGCTGCTTCGGCTTTACGTGGCTTAAGGTTCTTCCAGATTCTAAGGATGGTGAGAATGGACAGACGAGGAGGAACATGGAAGTTGCTAGGTTCCGTAGTTTATGCCCATAGGCAGGTAATGTGATTTATTGCATCATTTACCGCTTAAATTGTAATGTGCAGCGATTATCTTATAGATTAGAACAATTTTCATCATCTTTTGTTCTTCGTCGATCGCTTAACAAGAAAAAAATGTCCGTCGAACATAGGTTCGAAATCAATTTGAATGAACTCTCTTTACGGCCGCCGAAAAGGGGTGCTGGGGATTTTTTTCCCGGCTGGAGAAACTTACTGAGAGACTACTTCTATAAATTAATATTATTTTTACTAACAATAAATTAAATTGTTTAAGACTATGTAACTATATATTGTTATTAATAATGTAACATTCTAGTATCTTATTCGTTCAAAACAAAGAAAAATAAAAAGGCAAATGCAAAAGGGGCCCGCTCTACCCCGGATCCCATACAAGTTCTAAAGAATCCTGATACATTTTCTGAGTATAACTTTGATTTTGAAGTATATTTTTCTGTAAATAAAATAAAAATATGTTTTTCACGAGCAAAAATACACAAATCATTTGTTATTTAACACAAATTAATACAAAATCACATTTTATCTGTACATTTCTTATGCTGTATGCTTTTGTTCTCTTTATCTAACTTCACAAACAATTAAGTAAGGTGTCTATTTAAGGACCAAAAGTGCAAGGAAAACAAAAAATAAAAGTAAATAAATCTATAAATAAATCTATTTTTTTTCTTTTATTTTTAAATAGAAGTTTTATTTAAGTATGTATAAAAGTATTATTAACATTTTATTTATTTATTTTAGTGTTACGAATTAAAAACAAATATTTACTTACAGGAACTAATTACTACGCTTTATATTGGCTTCCTGGGATTGATTTTTTCGTCATTTTTAGTTTTTCTTGCCGAAAAAGATGCAGAAAATTCCAAATATAAAAATTTTGCCGATGCATTATGGTGGGGTGTGGTAAGTCTGTTTTAAAAGTTTTAAATTGAAAAAAAATATATATATTTTTTTTAATTTTAAATTTTAAAATTAAATTATTCATTTTTAAATGCACGATAAGAAATTTAAAACATGACTTGAAGGTAGGAAAGATATGTTTATTGTATAGCACCGATTGTAGTTGACATGTCTTGCTTTTAATCTCTGAAAAATGTTTATTTTATTCAGTACAAACCAAACGGAAAATTTCTTTCGTATGATTATTTATATATTCTTTGAAACATTGTTTCATCTTTAAGTTTTAAATAATTCTGTTTTTTTTTTTTTTATTTTTTTCTGTTTATCCGTGCGATTAAAACTTTTACTATCTCTTTTTTTGTTAAAATCTTTTAATTTTATACTCAAAATATTTAATTTCTTTCTAAACGTCATGATTTGTTCATATCTTTTATTTTTGTGTATTTCTTCCCTTTCCTTTTGTCTACCAGTAGTGTGTGGATAAAATCACTGAAGGTACAGTACCACTTCAATACCGCTGCTACCCTATCACCCTAAGTACTGAACCTACCGTCCTTAAACCACTAGCATTTAGTGTCTCACCATGTACAGTTTTCTAGGTTTTCTTCACGTGTCTAACTCCTACATAGGGGCTAGTTTCCCATAGAAAATCCTCTCGAGAGGAGATAACCCCTTGGTAAATCGTCCATGTGTTGCATTTCCTTATCCCATTAATTCAATCTCTTCCTGTTTTTTACAAAATTAAAATTTTCTATGATTAATTCAGTTCTAAAAGTAATTCCAAATATTATTTTTTTCAAATATAGAATTTCATAATTATATCTTAACTTTGTTACAGGAATAAGATCTGCTTAATTATATTAAATCAGTCGATATTTTTACCAATTATTCACTAATGAACTCTTATAAAAACATATAATTACCTTGTTCTCTGATATTTTTCTTATTTATTCGCAAAATATATTGAAAATTCAAGATTTTCCGATGATTTTTTAAAGCACACTAATATTTTTTCATGATTATTTTTCAGATTACACTCTGTACTGTCGGGTACGGTGATACCGTACCCATCACGTGGCCTGGTAAATTAATAGCTGCCTTTTGTGCCCTTTTGGGCATATCTTTCTTCGCTCTGCCAGCCGTAAGTAAAGAAAGAAAAAAGTAGAAAATTTTTACAAATCATGTCTCGTTAAATAAATTTTAAACGTCTTTTAAACGTGTAGGGAATATTGGGATCGGGTTTTGCACTAAAAGTGCAGCAGCAGCAACGTCAGAAGCATATGATTAGGCGAAGGGTTCCGGCAGCAACTCTAATTCAATGCTTATGGAGGTGTTATGCAGCCGATGAAAATTCCATGTCAGTAGCTACATGGAAAATTCATCAGTTACCCCTTCCAAGTCCACCCGCGTAAGTTTATTTAGTTATTTTTTTATATGAAAAATAAGTAGAAAATAATTTTTTTAAAATATATAATTAATCAGAAAGGTAAGACGATGATAAATATTAAACAATAAGCTTGATTTAAAGTAATAAAGACAAGTAAGAAACTTGATCATGAACCCTTTTATTGGTGATGTGTAAGTCATTCCATATGTTAAATTACCTTTATTTAAATGAAAAGATTTGAAAAAAAAATGAGCAGCATAACTCTGTCTTGTTTTCTGATCCTAATGCTTTATTTTCTTTCCTACTTTATTCTCACTTTTAAATCTTCGTTCCATCCTTCCTTGGCGTAATAAAATAAGAAAGATGTTTATTTTTTCACGAGGAACGATTGAACGGAGAAAACAAATTGCACTGTTATCCTTCAGCATCTTTGCACTGTTTTTCCAGTTATACGACTTCTTCCTTTACAAGCACTAAACGCAGAGATAGGCTGGATCTACCACCCGGAGGGGGAAGTCTGTAAGTATCAGAAAGGTAACTACTTATTGGAAAATACAAACAAATCCAATTACTTATGTTGGGCTTAAAGTTTAAAAAGGAGAATTCCAAATTATTCCCTCTTGGAAAAAATATTCAAATTTTATTTTACCATTTCGTTAATTTTATTGAGCAAGGATTTTCTTTTGTATACATTAAAAGTAGCTTCGTCAAATTTATTTGTTTATCAAAAAATATATCACAGGAAAATGTATAGAAAGGGATACAATTATTTAAAATTTTTTATAAAAGAAATTCTCTTTTCTTAATTGATTAATTAGGAAAAGATAGAATGGAGAATTTATAAGCAATCCTACAATAACATAAGCCTTTCTGCACATCTTTCTTTATTTTCTCATTCTTTTTCTTTATCTCTAATCCATTTTCTACTAGAGATAAGAATGAATGATGTTGTTTAATCGAATTCGATTGGATGACCGAATCTCATTCTGTTCCAGTTTCAAGCACAATACTTCCTTCGTCAGTCGCCTATCCACCATTAGGAGACACAAGCAACCTATGGCAACTCATACACATTCCCCCATGCCCAGAAGTCGGTTCGGTGATTCCAATTCTTCCACAGACAACCTGGGTTCCCGTATCCCAGCTAGCTACAGCGAAGACAGCGTGTCCAAAGATGTCTCTGATGCTTCCAAGCGCAACTCGGATGGTAGATATCAATTTTTTGCTTTCTATCGACAGTTTGAGGTCAAAAAACCTTACGTTAAGCATATGGAATGCGGTGCTTTGATCAAAACAGAAGAAACAAACTGATGTCAGGAATAATATTAACATAAACGACTCGGTATTGATTTTTCTCTCGATGTTTATGGCTCCTACGACGCTTTAAAACATTTCAGAGGAGGAAACTTTTTCAACTTTCTTTTTTATTTAAAAAATAAGTATTAAATTTTTGAAAAAAAAAATCATGTGCAATATCATTCAATAACAAGACTTCGCGAGTCAATTTCATAGATAATATCAGTGGCGTATCCAGTATTTTCAGACTATGGGTGCTGTTAGGGGTCCAAGTCACGTTCTCCCCTGTCGTGTAATTGATTACCTTATTTTAATTACCTTAAAATTACTTTTAGTTACTTAACTGAAGTCATGCCATATAAATTATATTTATTTATATTTTAAAGTAAAAGGATTGGCATTATAAGCATCCTCCCCTGGATACGCTCCTGGATAAAATGATATTGTTTTATTATGAATTTCAGAGCAACAACCCTAGTTTGAAGATTTAAAAAAAAATAAGTAAAATAAAAACTTCCTGCTAGGAAACTGCAAACTCTTCGAGAAAGTTTTGTGCTTGTTTGATGTTTGTTAATAATTTCGTGTTTATAATATTAATAGTGATTTATTTGTATAGTAAATGTTAATTTATTGTTGCATGTTATGATTGACCAGTGTTGTTTGTCTTTTCTCTTCCTTTTCTCGCATGTCATCCTTTCCTCTCCAATATCTGTGATGTTCTGCATGGTGCTACCTGAGAATGTTTTCTGGAAGAGGCTGCTGCCCCATGGGGTCTATGCAACATGCTGCAGAAAGAATTCACTCATCCACCTTTCGTTGCGTTGTCGCCCGTCTATAAATCCTGTGGCGAAGCATTACCAGGTTTGCAGTGCTTAAAGCCTATGGTCCGAAACATTTAAGTGTGTAATTGTTTATATTTGATTTAATATCTAGAATAAATATTACTTCTCTGTAATATAAATTGTCTTCAAACGTTGGAAATAGAAAAACACGTGTTTAAAAAGAATAATATTATAATTAATTGTTGGACAAGAACTAAGGCGGAGATAGGAAAAAACCAGTTAAAAAGAAAAAAAAAAGAATTCATCTAGAAATATTCGATTAAATTTTAATATAATTAGCAATAGGATTATTAAATAAAACTAATAAAAAATTAATTTTAATTACAATTTAAAAAAGTATATAAATCAAATGTAAATTCTTACTTTATTTAATTTAAATCCTCCTTTTTTCTTGTCATTTAAAGAATTTTAAAGCATTTTACTCTATTCAAATTTAGATTAGTCCCCATAGAAAATTAAATAAATTAATTAACTTATGTATCTTAGATTTAGTTTAAAGATTCTCAAGCACTTTTTAGGTACAAGTAGTATAGCACTGCACCTCTGAGTAAATGGCTGACCTACAGGATATTTGCTTTGTGCTTTTGTTTTTTTTTTTTCATTTGCAGTATTTTTTCAAATTTGAATGCACTGCACATGCACTTTAAGCACTTGATTTATGTATATTGTAGCACTATGCTAATTATTTATTTCTTAAATTAATGAGAAAATATCTTTGAACGTTGTGACTAATTTTTTTTTCATGTAAAAAGGAAATTTTGTTTGTTTAAATATAAACTGTAATAGTCACACGATACCAAAGACATTTTCCCATTATTCTTGTGTAAATAATAGAAAAACAACTACCGTCTTTCCCACCCAAACTACATTTGCTTCACTGCTTTGCTTTGTACAAACTCAGACTGTCTTATGCCATTTGATCCCAGTACATAGTTGTAGAAAGTTTGTGAAATTTTCTAGAATGACCTAATGGAATCATTATTTGTCCAAGAATAGGATCTAGGAGAGGCAGTTTCTGTAGCAGTTTCTTTCTCAGAGCACGTAGAGAAAGTCCACCTTTTGGTAAGAAATAACTTTCGTGGGTGATTTTTATGGAAAAATTTACATTATTAATAAATTATATTAACCTAATTTATCTCTAGTTGTGGGTATGGTTTAGCTTTAAACAAACAATATACGATCAATTAATATATTTATTGCTGCTGTTTAAGAAAACTCTAAGTTATTTTTTTTTCAATTTTACATGTTTTTTTTATTTGTAGATGAAGAAGCTGAAGAGCCACATCTTACAGTACTTACAAAACAACATAAAAATGCTATAAGAGCACTTAGAAAGGTAGATTATTTTTTTAATAGTAAAAATATCGTTATTGTACATAAAATTAAATATATACTATCAGAAGCTATAGAAAATTGTAAAAATTTAAGATAAAATGGCCATAATTCATTGATCAAATGCTTGCTTCACTTCTGAGGTATCTCAATCTCCTCTCTTCTTATCTATGGGTTTGTTTTCGTAAACATGTTTACAATTCGTTTCCATATCAAGCTCCGTCTTTCTCTTATTTAATTTATCATTAATACATATTTAGTTATAAATTCAATAATAATGATGAATAATAAAGATAAATTAGCTTTACTCTTCTCTTTCATTTATTAATTCAGCAATTTTATCTTTATAATCCTTTTGTTTTGATTTCATTAATAAGATGTAAAGGATAATGGAATTGCCTACTGAAGCAGAAAAATACAAACATAACCATAAAAATTCAATGAAATCATTCATAAATGTGTTTTAAATTATTACTTAATTTTTTTTCTAGATTTAAAATATTTTTAACTCTTTCGAAACCACTAAAATTAGGTCGTGGGTTCACACCTGACAAACGGTGCAGTTTTCCACATCTCCTCTTGTCTAACATCTAAATACGGTCCAGTTTCTTATAGAAAGTCTTCCCATCATCTCTGTTAGCAGATCGCCCACGTGTTGCGTTACCTTATCCCTTAAATCCAAGCCGGAGGAAACAGAAAATGATTTCGTCTTATTTAAGCAAGAAGTTCTATTTGAAAAAAAAAACAGCAATAACTAAAAAAATTTCGAAATTTTAAACCGAATTCTAAGGCCAAATCGAAACCTTAAATTAACTTTAATGGATAAGTTCGATTCGTAAATAACTAAAGAAAAGATTGGCACTTAAAAAGAGTCCTTGTAAATGCTGAAACGTACAAAAAGAGAAATCAATTTTTATACAAGTTGAGAAAATTTCTTTAAAAAATTGAAAGGGATTCCAAAATAGCACTCGTATGATTTCTATCATTTTAATCTTTCAAATGGAAAAATCTAAAGGTGAAATTCTATAAAATAAATCCTCACAGTTCGAGGGTTTTGTTTTCCTATCTGTTTTACCATTTACAGTAACAGGTTTTCTTATCGATAACTCCAAATCTTTTGCTGAAGATTAAGGTTTCCTCTATCTACAGAAAAGTAATATGTTCTACCTATCTTTTTTATTTATTTTTTTATTATTTTAGATAAAATATTTTGTGGCTAGAAGAAAATTCAAAGAGGCCTTAAAACCTTACGACGTCAAAGATGTTATAGAACAATACTCAGCTGGACACGTGGATCTTTTAAGCAGAGTGAAGAACGTTCAATCCAGGTTGTAATTAAATTTTATTAAAGTTTTTAGATTAATATTTGTAATATTAATCTAAAAACTATTTTATTTTTTTTATCTACGCAGATTGGATCAAATTTTAGGAAAAGCGGGATCTAAAGCGAAGGATGTTTACGAATCGAAAATTAGCTTAGCTTCGAGGATCGTAAAAGTTGAAAGAAGTGTAAGTTTGATTAATTGTGACGTTAACAAAGCTGTACGTAATTAAAAGCTGACAGCTGGCGCAGCTATTCATTGGCGTTTTAAAAGGGTGACGCTATATCGAAGTTTAACTGTAGTTTGATTCTTTTGTTAAGTTAGAGCTTATTTATAGAAAAGTATTGAAAAATAGTTGTCTTTCAATGGATATTCTACGAGAAAATTATATTACAGTACTTTAAATGATAAATGGACATGGCTGCAATATAGAAAATCGTCCGCGTATTGTTGTAGTTAATGAGTTTATTCAAAAATGTATAATTATGTATACAAGTATGTACAATATCGTGAGACTCTTCGACATGTGTATAAGAGTATTTGAGTATTTCTTCTTCATTTATTTATTTATAAAAGTAAGGGAGGCCGAGATACATCGCCCCTCTCTGATTACACTATCGAAATGAGTCATTGTGGAAGTTCTTTTAAATTTTGTTACAGTCAAACCTCTATATAGCGTCGCCATTTGTTCGCCTCCGAAATTGGCATTAAATAGAATTCAACGCTAAATCGAAAGACCTCAAACAAACAAGTTTGAAATTCGACAGTAAATAACAGTGAACTTTGAATCGTATATTTATTAATTGACACAGTTGAAGCCTTTTCTATTTAATAATATTTAAGAGTAAGATCCGTTTTCAAGTGTTTATTGGCGCTTTATAAAAGTGACACTATATCGAAGTTTAATTTTTCCGTGAAATTATAATTGCATAAGATTCAGCATAAATGCGCGTAAACGAATTTATTTAAAGAATAATATTGCTCAGTTTAACTTTAATAAATATTTATTCTTTCATTCCATTCGTATGATTCGTACAATCGAGACAATACATTTTGCAATGATATTTGTTTGTATAAGAAACACAAGTAATTGCAAAATTATTCTGTACTCTTGCGAACTTCTAAGTAAACAACTTAAATAGCCGTAGGATCTCTATTTAAAAGCATACATTTGTTAATCTGTTAATGTTGAATTTTTCTTATTTCTTAAGGAAAACTTACGGTTCTTCAGTTCAAAATTTATACAATCGAACCTCGATATAGCGCCAATGAACATAGCTAGCGAACGGATTTTCTTATTAGATATTAATTAAACGGAAAATACTTTGGCTCCAGTGAATAAACGCACGATTTTGCATCGAAAATATTATTTTTTATTGCTAAATCACATGAATTTCAAACTTGCTTGTAGACCTCATCATTGTATACAATTCCTATTGTTTCATTTATTTAGCACCAATTTCGGAAGCCAGAAAATAATGGTGCTATATTGAGGTTTGACTATATATCTAATTTAATTAATAATTGCAGACTAAAATAACGTTTTAAATTTAGATTTTTAACCCCATTTATTCTTCGCTTTTTTTAATAATAAAAATAAGTAAACATTGAAATTGTCAAAATAATGAAATCAAAATCTTGTCGAACAGGTGGAAGACATAGAAACAAAACTGGATCAATTTATGGAAATGTACATAGAAGACCGTAGTCGATTATTAGCTTCTCAACCGGTACCAAATCCTCCAATTCATCATTATCAGCAATCTCTCGCCCCAACTAGTAGTCCCATTGCGACCGCATCTTCTAGTTCCGCTATAATGCCTAAACCCAAATCCATATTGGTAGATAAACAAGCCAGTGAGCCAAACACGCCCGTAGCCAAAAGCTTCGAACGTACCATCCATCGAGGTAACTCGGATCTGGGACAAAGACTTAAGAAGAAAGTAACCGTGAGGCATTCTCTAGAAGCTAGTTTCAATTCTACAATTGAACAATCTGAGGTGACTACACCCAGCATCAGAATTGATGCGGAAACTGGAGGTGAATCAAAAGTCTCTTTCTTCTCTTCTGGTGATTCTGTTAACGTCGAAATCTCAGAAACTAGTACTCTAGGAACCGAAGTTGAATCTCTAGGAGACGGTGAACAGATTTCTGAAAATACAGAATTATTAAGGAAGCAATCTGACTGTGATGTGAAATCGGTGCTGACGGATTCGGACGTAATTTTACGTACAAATGACTTGAAAGTTTAACAGCAAATGCTCCACATTCCATCCATATCATCTAGTCTTTAACTCAGGTAATAAAAAACAGCCCATTTCTCAATCTAGGAAAGATTTTTCTTTCCATTTCTAGAATACTATAATATCAAGCACTCGGATCTACAACAGGATCCAGCCATTTACGAGACGAACGAAGTGACCATAGATGGTGGCTTCCATAGCCTTTCAATGCACAGATAGAGATTAGAATAACGACCAAATTTTTTAAGATGGTGCGAGTCTACATTAGCTAGATGACAAATTCTTCCATTCCACATATAAACTGAGAATAAGAATTTTAGTCTTCGATCATTGTATAATACAAGCTTTTTTTTTTGCTACATTGCACATAATTACCATCTTTGATGCACAAGAAAACAGAATGTAGAGAATGAGATCATGTATATATAATTAGCATCTTGTTCTACATCATTATGATATTCAAAAATGGGATTATTGAGCTAAAAGAAAAATGGCAATAACTCCAAATTACCGAATGAGAAGGATGTTTACAGTTTGGTCTAAATTAGCTCAAAAGTCCAAGAATTTTTTTAAACATCGCTTAACAAAACAAGATTTACTTTCACTTAAAAAAGCAGCACGTCGCCATTAAGGATGACATTTCTACTATTTATCTATCTGTATCTCTTTTTCTCGCTCTCTTCACGCCTTCTTTTAGCCCAAAACAACGAGCTATTCATTAACGAAAAGATAAAAGCCTTCATCATGTGACTTCCTATTAACTACTAGGTGATTAAGAAATGATCTATTTTCGCCACAAAAATATTATCGAATAGATTTTTGAATGCACGTAGAATTTGGGATGTAAGTTATAAATTACGAACGAAAGTAATGTCACTTCATTTCCTTAGGTGTACTCGTTCTATCAGAATAATGTACACTATTACATCAATTTGACGTCATTCTTACAGTTCTCTTGAGGTAATGACGCCAGTTAACGTTAAAGTGACGTAAAAGTGTATACTATTTAGACAAAACGATACTATTCGTTCTATCCGAATAATGTACTCTATTGCATCAATTTGACGTCATTCTTACAACTTTATTGAGCTAATGACGTCAGTGTACACTTAACATAATGTGACGTAAGAGTGTACACTATTTAGACAAAACGACACTATTTGTTCTATCCGAATAATGTACTCTATTACATCAATTTGACGTCATTCATACAATTTTCTTGAGATAGTGACGTCAGTTTGACGTAAAAGTGTACACTATTTAGACAAAACGACACTTCTTATATGTTTTTAAGTACAGATTGCTATTCCATCTAGTGTGATCAACTTCTGAATTTTATCAACATCAGAAAACACTTTCATTCTTAAAAGTACATAATTCTTATTTAATAAAGTTTCTTGTATTTATTTGTAAATATTTACATAAAAAATTTGACTGTTTAGTTTCTCAGAGGTGCTGAAGTAAACGTTTGTCTTGTGTTTTGTTTATTTGAGGTAAACGGGATTCAAATGTACAAATAAAAATAATAAACTTGGTGATGAGAATTCGTGTCTATCGTGTGGAGTCTTATTTTTATACATTAATTAATTATATTTAAAAAATAATAAATAAATATTTTATTTTTATGAAACAAATTAAAAATATTATTCTACAGAGAATGTATGTTTAGCTCTATTTAACAAATATACTAAGAATTTTTCTATACCAAATCAACACAGACCTGTGAACAATGGTCACAGATGGAAATAAAAAAATGGACGTTGTTTGGAGATTATTTTGCATTTATGTAAGAAACAAAAGTTCTTGAAAAGTGACCATTATTGAAGGTTCGACTATATAATTCTTTTTGAATTATGTTACGAAAGTTTTCCATTAAATTTTAGGCTATGCAGTTTAAATAAAAGTCTGTATGAAAAAAAAAATCAAATGGTCAAATTTTGTTTCAAAATGGGTTGATGTTTCATACTGACAAATCTGAGAAAGATAAATGATAATTGGATAATCATCGACTATTTTTAGGTCACGATCACCGTTGTCCTAAAAATAAGATTCGAGTTCGAAGCTAATTTAGACTTTTGTGTGTGTGTATTATTTCTTTATAAACAGTTTCGGTCGGAAGATCATTTTCATCCCTCAGTCGTGTTAACCAGTCCAATTGTGCCCTTCAACAGTCGAGTGAATAAAACCGTTAAATACTGGGTTAGTGGCATCTCACCAACAGGTTTTCCGGTTTTTCTTCAGGTGTCTAAGACTTGAGTAAGAACCAGTTTCCATTAGAAAGTCCTCGCGGATCGCCCTCGTGTTGCATCGCCTTATTCCATTTATCCAATCCAATCAGATGTTACTGTCGGATAAAAATCGTCTGGCACACGGTTTTCCCGCGCTTTTCCATTTGTTCGACGAATGACGGTTGTCGTCATAGAAACGGCAATCGGACCACTTTTGAAGACTCGACCGCTGATTGGTTGAGAGACATCGCACCATCGGCGGACGTCTTGTAGCGCTGCTAAGCGCTGATTGGTGGAATCCAATTCTTCTTCAATCCTATAAAAGGATTGAGTTGTGGCGGGAAGTTTAGTTCGCCTAGGATACATCATTGGAACTCACGTTGGTCTTTAGTTCGCCTAAGCTGGTCCAGAAGATTGTTTCGTCTCGTTGAGTTGTAAATGACTTTAGAGTTAATCCGTCGCAAGGTGTCTTTTCGACGGACCTGTGTCGTGGATAAATGTGTAGAACTTTGTTAACATCTGAAGTTTTGTGAATGTTTGTTTTGTGAACCTTTGTAAGTGTACATACGTTTATTTGTAATATATATATCGTTTTGAATTTAACTGACGTATGTGTGTGTTTTGAACTTGACTGTTATATTCTTCCATTTTTAGAAATTGTGAAATTATCTCATTAACTAATCTGGCGAGAGCTTAGAGTTTTCAAAATATACTGTTTTATGAGTCCTATGTAATAATTATTAAATATGTAAACCAAGAATTTTGAGTGGGCATTACCAGAATTTCCTGTGTTATTTTTATCAAAACAGTTAAAATCTACTGTAAATTTTAATCATAGTGTTTTCCAGCAGTGTTTAATGAATTTTTATTGAATCGTGATCGATTTTTATTAAGTAATTTGTTAAAACCGTATTTAATTTTAATTAAACGAATAAATCTTATATGACCAGTGTGGCCAAGCTCCTTGATAGTCCGAGCCATTTTTCAAAATTTGAAATTTTTCGCGAGCCGCAATTAAATACGTATTAAAAAGGTATGCAAAAAATTCCAGATTACAAATTATATCCGTAGCAAGAGTGATACAAATTGTTTCCTCCAGAGCACAATGTCAACTGTCCATTGCAATGACAGTTTACAAATTCAAAATCGGTCTGAAGTCCGTCGCTAACGGACGATTACACTACTGTTTATGTTCGTTCGCGCAGTTTTCGATGAGTCATATCATTCTTAACTTGGACGGAAATGAAATTTGTTACAACATTGCACTTAGTCTTTTATATTTGTTGTTAGTAATTTAAAAGACATTTTGAAACACATACGGACGATAATAATTTTTTAAAATATAATAACACAAAAATGAAAAGAGAACTCGGGTACATTTATCGAGAGCCACAAATAGTCCTTCAAAGAGCCGCATGTGGCTCGCGAGCCGCAGGTTGGCCACCCCTGTTATATGAAATCGTACTTACTAATAAATAATAAACGTGCATTCAATAAAAGTAAATAAAATCGGCCGGATGGCCGAACAGCTAAGGTGGCAGCCTGCCGTTCTGAGGGATCCAAATAAAGCGAAAAATTCCAGGAGATTTTCGGATATCATCCGACCAGCCTGGCAGAACCCATGATGGTCTAGCTAGAAAGGCTCTCTCAGTGTCCACAGGGTAGAAAGGGTTATAAAAAGTTGTGAATATAATCTGCGGTTTCTCTAAACAAATATTTTTCTTGATCGTTATAATTACTTTTTATGTTCAATTTGATAAATCCCATTAATCAGATTGTTTATTATTATTATTATTATTATCATTATTTAAATTATTATATTCCATGGAAGAAAAACAGAGCCTGGTGTGATGCCATTTTAATGCAAGTAATGATTATTAAAGTTATTGGCCGTAAAGATTGCTATAATTGTGCTCATTACAAGCTGTCCGACCCGAAATGGGGTCGACCTGCTTGGAAAAATTACGTGATTTTTCACATAAATAAATAATCTTAAAAAATTGAAACGTAATTTTATGTACCAGTTCGAATGGAAATAAAAAAAAAAGTTTAGTATCAGATGGGTTCGCACCTTGCCAATGAGCTGACCACGTACAGTTTTCCGGGTTTTTACGTTTGTAACACCTAAATAGGAACTAATTTTCTATAGAAAGTCTTCCCAATTTGTTTTGTTCGTATTCGGCCATGCGATAAGTGGCGTATACGAACAAAACAAATCAGGTCTCAAAAACTAACCGCCACCAGTGGCCGAGTCGATAAAAGTACTCAACACTATTCAGGGTTCGCGCCTGACTAACGAACTGGCCATGTGGAAATTTTGCAAGTTTCCAGGTTTTCTTCACCTTTCTAACATCTATATAGTGACCAGTTTCCCATTGAAATCCTCCTGGAGACATTCCTCCGTGGGAATCGTCCATGCGTTGCGTTATCTTATCCAATCTTCAAAAACTCATAAAATTAAAATTTAAAATATGCAAATAAATTCAAATCGGTTAATATATTCCAGTCTTTTCACTCTCATAAAAATGCATCTTTCGAAAAAAAATTTGTATTCATTTTTAATTAGAATGGGTTCATTTTCTCATTGTTGCTGTTATTGAAAATGCAATACAATTGCAGTAATAAAAAAAATATATAAACGAACGAGCAATTATTTATTGTGGCATCGTCACAATGCCAGGCTGCAATTTTTAATCATATTTTTAATTCATTTAGATTAATTTTAAATATATGCTCTCCATCTCAAATTAGTTGCGTATTGCCCCTGTACATCATACTTTTCCTGCTAGCAACAGAGAGTGCCAGTATCTAACTCTTTTCAGGGGAAAATTTTTGAATTAAGATAATATTACTTCCGGTGAAAATCGGAAGTTTGTATATAGTTAATGGGCATACAACCCCTACGCCTTCCATATCTTTTCTCGATTTTCATGTATCTAACTCCGTTCTCGAGATTAAGGAAGGACAGACAGACAATGGACGGATGACAGTGGGAATTTGTCTGTAATTTTTTCAAATTTCAGCCCAATTAAATTAAAATTGTTTACCACATCAAAAGCAATTTTATACAATATAATTTTACAAAAAATATTTATATAAAAGAAGCAAAACACCCGACAGAAACTATTAGGAAGCATCGACCGTTAAGAACTTATCAGCAAGGCACAGACGTATTCATTGAATAGTATCATATATAACAATACTGATCCACACTCGACCGGTACAAATGATGACATCATAGAAAACTCTGTGACGTCACATAATAACTTCATTAATTCAAAAACTTATTTTTGTAGAAAATAAATATAAAATTCACTGAAATGAAAATTATATTTTTAGGTTTTTACACTCTTCGCCTCAATGGACTTTTTTCCAGGCTTACTGTAAAATTGGCCAGGCCCACAATGAGTTGGGCAAGCAGTGAGAGACAGAGCTCGACGTATTCTGCACAGGCCACCACCTCGAAAAATTTTTAAAGTTAACATATAACACAAGTTATATTCATTACCCTCAGGATACATATATAGATGTTCACATCTTTTAATGTCAATATACAGTTTGTCAAAATGAGGTTTCGCGTTATATACATATATGTATATCATTTATCAAGATGAAGCTGTGGATTAGCATATTACGCTGTAGGCAGGTTCCGTAGGATAATTTCTCTATCTAGATAATATCACTGATCCTCATAGAGACAGAACAATTGAATAATATCTTGAGGTTACATCAGCTACATGATGGGTAGTTAGTTTTCCTGACTTCGTTTTCTATTAAGCAGTCTCGGAATAATGTAGAAAGATTAAATTTTCATGACTTTTTACGTAGTAACTCTTTAAATCTGTGTTCAAATACGTGTTTTCATCACTTTTATACTTGCCATACTTAGCGCCTTGTGGGCATTAAGAGAGTCTTTTTTCCTACATCCATAGCTTACCAATAGATAATTCATTGAACAATGATCATAGATTCACGCCTGATTAACGGCTGTCTGTGTCGACCTTTCCGGGTTTTATTCGCATGTCTAATACCTAAATACGGACTAATTTCTCATAGAAATTCATCCTAAGAGGCATCCTTTCTTTTGGCAGGTCGACTATGTGTTGTGTTGCCTTAGTCCATCAGTCCAATTTTATACCCTCTATAGGTTTGGTCAGGCTTACAATGGGGGCAATCCTTAGATGAGGGACTGCATCGTACTTCTCATGAAAAATTTGTGGAAAGTTGTTCACTCGGTTCGATCCCGGATCCCCCAGAGCGGTAGAATGAAAAAAGTTTAAGTAATAAATGCAAATATTTAAAATAAACATAGCAAATTTTATCCCTTTCATCTGAATTTAAATTTTTAATAATATTTAAACAATTTTTATTATCTTTTGGAGAAAATTCGTACGCTCATCTATATGAATATATTCACATTTATTCAAATTATGTATTTTTATTCAAGTATGGTATCCTAACAGTTTGTATTTCTAGATGTAAGAAAAAAATTTATAATTATAAAACTTTAAAAAGTTTCTATTAACATATTTACAATTTTACTTACTTTAAAAAAATATATATATATACAAGTTAAATGAATTGAAATGGATGCAATAAGGTAAAACAACACGTGGGCAATCTGCTAAAGGGTGCCTCCCAGGAAGACTTTCTATGGGTAACTGTTAGGCACGTGAAGAAAATTCGAAAAAACCCCACGTGGCAACTTGTTGATGAAAGACGAACCCGTGACTCAGTGGTTTTCGCCAGACTACAGTAAATGAATTCGAAATCGCAATGACACTGTCTTTCCAAAATAAATTAATTAATTAAGTAAAGTAAAAATAGAATTTTACATGTGTATATTGATTACAAATGGTATAAAATGCAATTTAATCTAATAAAAAAGTTATATTTAAAGAATAAAAAGTATTTATAGATAAAATTTAAATCGTGAATAAACTTAGTTTACGGGATCGTGTGGTAAAATGCAATTCCCAAAGTCTCAAAGCTTATTTAAATAAATTGCTAAAGTGATATGAAAATTACTTATTGAAGGGCTCTTTGCTCGATAAACCAATATTTAATTGACTTATTAATGCATCGAATGCACTCACTTGCTTCCTTACTTGGCATTAAAGTTATTCTTCCTGCATAGTTACTATTACTTAATTCATTTGGATAATTTTAATAACAACATTAAATGATCTTTGTTAATTGAAGTATTTTTTTTAATAAATATATTTTTATATAATCGAAGTCAAGGTTTACACTAAATTATTATCGATATTTCTATATAACTTTATGGATTAATTGTGACAATTTTCAGAAATTACTTTATAAATCAATGAACGATAAATTTGCAGACACAGTACGTCATCAATTTAATGGACCCCGATTTAACGGATATGAAATTTAACAGATAAATATTTGTCCTAAAAGGAAATCTTAGAACCTTTTTTGATTCACCAATAGATCATGCTAAAAGATTTGGTTAATGATTCAATGATGGCCCACTCCAATAAAAACTGGTGACGGATTCGCGCCCAACTCGGTTTTCTTCACGTCTTAAATTCCTAAATAGGGGACGGTTTACCATAGAAAGCCCTTCAGATGGTATCTCTTCCTCGACAGATCTCTCACGTGTCAACCAATAGATCAATGAGTGTAAATTACTCAATATAAATACATTATAAGTTAATAAAATGACACAACATGTACATTGTACATTCGTTATCGACGTATAATTTTAAAATACTTTCAACTTAACAGATACCCCTTTCTCCCAATTAGTCCGTTAAATCAAGTGTTTACTCTATTTGGGCTGCAATTTGAAGAAATTGTTATAGACCTATAAATTTCCGTCGCCCGTCCGACTGTCCGTCCTTAATCTCGAGAAAGGAGTTATATAGATGAAAATCGAGACAGTTGTGGAAAGATGAGGGGTAGAAGACCCCAATTAACTATATACGAACTTCTGATTTTCACTAAAAGTAATGTTATCTCAATTCAAAATTTTTCTCTGAAAGGAGTCAGATGACCGGCACTATTGTTAACAAGAAAAGTATGGTTTACAGAGACATGACATTACTATATTTTAAATTAAATTAAATAAATTCAAAATTGCAGCCCGGCATTGTGACGATGTCACAATAAAATACTTGTTCATTATGAATAGATTTAATTTCTATTAAACCATGAAAATATAAGTTTTTCTTAATGTTAACTCAACAGTTTATTATTAATTTGTAAACTGGTTTCTAATTATTATATAGCGTGACTTTTAAAAATAGAAACAAATTATTTTCTGTAAAAAATTGTTGGTTGGTTGGTTTGTGGCAACATAACATGTGGGCGATCTGCGAGATTCCATAGAAAGTAGTCCCGGGAGGGACGAATTTCTACGAAAACTGGTTCCTATTTAGGTGTTAGACATATAAAGAAAATCTGGAAAACTGCACGTAGCCAGCCCGTTAGAGAGGCGCGAACCCACGACCGTCGCAAGCGTACAATGATCATATTCACTCTACTACCTGTAGGAAGTCATTTTGTTTATTTTTTTACTTTTCCGGTTCTGTTATATACGATTGATCAAAAATGACCCCTTAAGATTTTTATATTTATGAACCCGAGAGATTGAAACGTCGAGAAATGCAAAAAAAATTCGGATTATTTACTGTATGTATGGATGGATATTAGTGTTTGTATGGGAGACGTATTTTGTTTACCCACTTTGAAGCTTAATAATTTCCGTGAATTTTGTCGAAATGAAATTTTTGCAGCTAAATTTGTGTATTGGAGGCATCGATGCTATTAAATTTCTATTGTTAAAGGTCCAGGGGATGGGTAGAGGATCGAGGGGGTGGGGTGTCACATCTCGAGTAGGATCGGACTTAATGACGATTTTACTCGTTATTAGCATTTACATTTTTTATAAAACTCATCCATGCCCTCGAAATTAAGCTTTTTGTCATTTCATAATAGTTAAAAATATAAAAAGTTTTTTAGTAAAATATCATAACAGATGGCGCCATACGAAATTTTAAATGTCGCTGGGAAAGTTAAGCAACTCGTTGCTAGATTTATTTCAAATTTGTAATATGGTTTACAAATTAGTAAGTAAAATATTACATATACTGTTTTACGTTTACAAACTATAGATGTGTAATTTATACACGTCTATAGTTTCGGATTTAAAGTTACACAAGAAGTATCAATATCTTAAAGAGGAAGTGCTTTAATTAAATAATTAATTAACTATTATAAAATATAAATAAATTTGATATTATTAATTTTAAAACAAGAATATGATATTAGAGTTCGATCTTAGCATTTGACATTAAAGAATCTAAACATAATTTAAAATCATATAGTAGCGTAACCACGGAAGGCCCCCAAGGGACCCGAGCCCTCTTAACTTTGTAAGTAAATAAATGAAGATCGAATCAAATAAGTACAGGAAAAAAATTTTAATATGATAAACGAGGATTGCCAACTTTCCTGTACAGAAAGAAAGACATTACATGGATAATGTACAATGGAGTTCATTTATAACAAAATAGTTTGTTATAAATATTAATTAACTGTAAATTATAAAACAGGAAATAGTGTTGTAAACTCAACAACAGAATTTACCATGTTTTGCACAACTGCACTCTAATTAAGTTCTTATATTTTATTTCCTTCTCCAACTCTGATTAACTGTAGTATTTTTTTTTCTTTCTGTAATTAATGTGAGTGATAAAAACTAAATTATTACTTTAGAATAAAAAAATAAAACGTTCCAACACGGTCTGTGTACCTAAATGGAGGACGGTTGGCAACTCTAGAGTTTACTCTTCATCCGCATCGCTAGTGGCTACATTCACAGCGGACAGGAGTGAACGTGGCTCACCAATGACCGAATAGATAAAACCACGAACAGTGTTAGTTGGTCGAGGGTTCACGCGTGACCAACGAGCTGTCCACATAGAGTTTTTCGGATTTTTTTTTCACCTAACACCTAATCAGGGGCCATTCTCATAGAAAGTCTCTCTAGGAGTTATCCCCTTGGCAGATTGCCTATATGTTTTGTTGCCACATCTCATTAAACCAGCAACAGGATTGAATGTTTGCGTTTTAATTCGGGCCTTCTTCATATTGGTTCTAGTTACGCCACTACAATCATATACTTTAAATTGTAAGAAAAAATTTATATTTATTTCGTTTTTTATTTTACAATATACCTGATACATTGTTAATTCTTCATAATTACATTGGTATAATCAGTTTTAAATTAAACATATTTTACGTTATAATAAAGTAAGGTAGAAAATTTGAAGATAGAATTAAATTTACCTGTCATTTTGATATTGTGTGATACATTTTCGAGTATTATTGAGAAAGATATTGTGGTAGGACTTGTAGTGCCGTGTTGTCATCACCTTGTCACAAGGATATTGATTGAAATTTGTATTCCTCCTAGTAGGAAACTTCCGATGTCTAAACAGAAAGGAGGGAAAAAATTGTGAGTCATAACTATATGTTTTAGTTTTATTTTATTTTCTTATCTGATTATCTACCTTTAATAGTTCCTATACATTTTTTTCTAATGTTTTAAAAGAAAAAAAATTACTAATACTTAGGAAATTCCTGAAAAAATCTTACCTGAAAAGGAAAAAAAAAAAACAATTTTGAAGATGAATTACATCTTTCTGCTACATTATGTTACTATAATATTATTCGTTTTACTATTTTCTAGTTATTATAGTCACAATTATTACAAAAAAAATTAGATTTTCAGAATAAAATAAAATCGAACCGTTAAACAACGGCTACCTTCAAAGAACGTGGATCTCTAAACAGCGATAATTTTTTCAAATGTTTTTGCCTCTGAGGCAAAAACATTTGAAAAAATTATCGCTAGAAGTCAGAATCGGTCTAAAGTTTTTTGTTTTTTGAATTGAAATGTACCCAAAACAACGGCCAAACAACGATGATTTTTATGTTGCTATCAGTGGCAGTTGTTCAACAGCCACTGATAGCAACAGAGGTTTCTCTGTATATTTTATTTTACATTTAATTAAGAATCTTCTTGTTATTGTCATCTACAGCGACAATTAACAGTGGCTTTCCAATGGAATTTTCAATGAAATTTCATTCCACAAAAAGTTGAAGTTGACTCTATTCATTCATTTGTTAGTACTACTAAAATTGAGATCGATTTTTTTCTTTTTTGTTTTGCTTTCATTGAAAAATTCCACGGCAATTTTCAAAGGTAAGCTTACTTCGAAGCATTCATTCTATCGGTGTCTCAAAAATGTTAATTACTTTATTGAATATATCTTATTTATTTGAAATATTTATTGTTTTTATACAAAATATAATTTTTGATTTTTAACTAATTTCATTATTTAGAATTTTTAACTAAAGAACGGTACAGCCGGATTCTTAATGGGCGATAATATGGCTAATTAATTATTAAGATACTAAGTAATTTGGTCTAGAGTTAAGCGATTAATCTGCCATCTCGTGTTAAATTGAATCATTAGAAATAAATAAATTAATTTAGAAAATTTATGTTATTTAATTAGTATATTTTAATAAAAAAATATATTTTTAAATATCTTTATATTTAAAAAGGATTAAATACTGAAATATAAAATAAAATTTCATGGATTTTTATTTAACGATATTTATTCTGTTCTATCGTATTTTTGTCGCATAAAATTGTTATAAAATATTACTTTATCAGTAAAATTATTTTACATATTCAAAGTTTATAAATATTTAATTTAAAAACAAAAAAGAAATTAAAGGGGAATAATGTTAATACAGCACTATATTGCAATTTTAAAGAATGCAGTGCCATCTGATGACTGAAAATATAAGCTTCCTAGTTAAAAACATTATTCACAGATGGCACTGCGGGCATATTTTACCTCATCGATGAGGTATTCTAGTGGTTTTTTTTTCTTTTCCTTAAAAAAAATTTATAAAGTTATCTTTAATAAAATAGAAAATAATAATAATAATTAAATCACAAAAATTGCGTTTCTTCAGGCTTGGCTTAATAACTCCTTTCTTAAAACACCTGCAGTAGCTTACATGAGCTTAAAGGCATCTTTTCCATCTCAATTGGACTCCTTTTCTTAGAAAGAAAACCATTGTTTAACCTCATCCTCCGAAGAATTTAACAAAATATCTATTGTTTACCAGCCGTATTTCTCAAAAGACTGCAAAAGTTAATCAAATCCAAGGCCACACGCATTTGCGCAGAGAGAAAAGAAGAGGGGGGCTGGTAGGAATTAATACATCCTCCTCTCTTTCTCCTCCCTCTATTAATCTTTCGGGTTCTTATGAATTCGAATTTGAAAAAAAGGCTTTAGAAGTAGAAACAGCGGGTTACTCTTAACATTTATAAGAGTCCTTTGCGATAGTTTAGGAGGCTCCGAATTCAGAATCCATTGGCCTTCTATAATACTTAGTATTCTCGGTAGTTGGAGAAGTACTTCAGCAGAAGCGAGCTATTTTTTTGACAGTACAACAGACTCCCTGCAGCCAATAGCTCTGTTGTATCAGCGGGATATAAAAGTTTTGCCTAAAGGCTACTAATTTGTATGCTGATTGTATCTACTTCTGAATATCATACAGACAGATCAAGTCCATGGCTGTCGTCTCGACATCTGATTTATGCCATTGATGTACAATATGAGAGGGATACCAACAGTATGATGTCATATATTTTAAAAAATGTAATTATAACTCGGTTGTACATCATCCTACTCTTAAGAGAAGCTAAATTTGATCCGTAAATGCTTCAATGGGTAAATTTTCTTAGAAACTTATCAAGATATTTAATTTTTATTATTATTTATGGGTGAATTAACCTCTATTGGAGTTTAATATAATGCTAGCGATCAGTGCTTTATAAAGGCATCAATGATTAATGCGTCCTATAATGTAAACCTAGCGTTTTATCGCCATATAATGCGCAATATTTTGGTATTTTTTTTAATATAATTATCCGCTCATTAAAATTCGTAAAGGGTTTTTTATATAGTGATTAGCCAATCCCTCTAATAATAAATCGAAGAATTTTGACAGATCTGTTCTAAAATTTTTAAACATAATTATATCATCAATCACTTAAGAAGAAAAATAAAAGGAATCATAAAAGATACTCTCTCACACCCATCCTGCCATATCGAATTATCTCACTCTTCCTCGTGCAAGTTCAAAACACTCCTACACGTTAAATATTCCAGCATATTTTCTTTTTAAATCTTGCATATAACTAATTAAAAATATTTTAAAAAATTATTATTATTAATTCCAAACGAGCGTAGGGTATGATGTAGTAAGAGAGTAAGAAGATGTTGAAGACCCTCTCTGTCAGTGCACCTGCTGAGTAGGGACTCACCTAAAGGTCAAGAAGAGTGGCGAGGGATGTCAAACCATAAGATAAACGTGATTGGACATTCCTAATTACCGCTTAACACCTGTTTACTCCACCCAATTTTACCAGATTGATTCAAATGGTTCACACATAGTCAACAAAATCTTTTAGCCTTTATTATTTGCTGTTTAAATTTCGAATAAATAAATAAATAAATAATAAAAATAGAGGGGGTATTTTTACTGTCTTTTTAATGAATTGTATAGTAATTGTGTTTCTTTTTTTAATTAAAAAATTCGTATAAAGACGTGGCTAAACTCATTTAAAAAAACGAGTTAAATAATTATGTTATAACGTTTTTGACAACGTTTTAAATAGGTTTATAATCGACTTTTGTTATATTTTTTACGAAGATTGTCAAACGCAGTATGATACCCCCTTCATGCAGTGTGTTTAAATTTCAACTGGGAGGTGGTCTGGCATATAAATCTATAAGAAATTTCAATGCAAAGTAGAATATATAGGCCTATATATTTAATATTTGTATAATTAATTTATTAAAAAAATCAAAAGATGGATGCCGGATACACAGAAGTAGATAAAAGTATAATACGTAATGGACGTCGAGGAAGAACAAGGACACCAAACGTGGTGATATTTTGCGACATGTGAAAAGAAGGAAAAAAAAAAAATGTAAAAAGAAAAAAAAAGGCCTACATCAATCACCAGAAGACAACTTCCCCAGTCTGCGGTGCAATTGTGATTCCCAACCCCTACTGTGTCGGAATGTATACTGACAATTCCGAATTTTTACACTGCAGGAGGCATCTTACCACTGCTGTACTGGATGCAAAACAAAAGAATGGATGAAGTTTTTACTTTTTTTTATATCTACGGTAGAAGGTCTTATTCACGTGCAGGAAACTCTGCCCTTCTATAAATAGACAAAGTCACCTATCGACTTCTGCTACATACATGCAGAAATTAAAAGAAAATAGTAGAAAGTAAGCCGTCAACGTTCTCCTTTGGTTCGTAAATATAGCGAGGAGTAGTTATTTCCGGTTCAATAATGACGTATTTCACCAATAAATAGGCCCGTAACTTTTGGTGCATTGTATACAGACAAGTGATTTGCAGGGGCCATAATTATGCCAAAGGTTTTCTTTCCAACAGTGACTTGTGTGTTGGATAAACGAATGTGTGACGTTTTCTTCCAGCTTTGTTTGGCTTATCTCTGTATTCTCCTGCTCCCGACGCGAATAAAAATATAACTTTATAACTGTAAAAACTTGAATTTTTCTTATCGTTTAACGTGTAAATCAATTGCATACTTCCATTATACAAACCACTCCCCGTTCTTGTATGTTTCTAGATGTAATCTGCCAATTGCATCACGTGTGACCCACGCAATCGCTTTGTGGGTGTTAAATGCATGAAATTCAAACCAAATCAACTTTACAGCTGTTCCTTTCGTCAAAAGCTTCTACTAATTACCAGGAAGTTCGAACTTACGTAAGGTGTTATGACGTTTTGCACCCTCGGGTAGTGTCACACAACGTAATTGCGCCTCCTTTTATTAAGAATAATTAATAATTAATAATGATTTAGTGCTAGGAAATACGAAAAACAAGCCATTGTTTACAGAAGCATGAAGTGTCTTTTTGGCAAAGAAGTTTCTTCTGATTTTGTTTGTCGACTGAAGTGGACCTCAGGGATTGAGTTAGAGAGACGTCTTAGTTCTAAGTTAAGACAACAAACCGTTGCAATAAAACACGTCCTGACATATCCACACGACATTTAATTGTAATTACACAGGAATGGGATACATTTAAGGAGACTACATATTGAAAGATTCATGGTGAATGGGGTTGAATGCCAGAATAAGATACACCCACATCTTCCTGAGCAGGAATCTCGTACATCCTGTTTCTGTTTCAAATCGTTTGTTTTAATTTTGTTCAAAGAAATTTCTCTCATTTTCCGCGCCAAAAATATTACAATTTTCTCTTTTATATCAAAAACTTTTACTCAAAATCGGGACTATCGAGAGGGAAAAAATAGTGGTTTTTCCCCTAGGCCCGTCGCAGTTCTTAAGGATGCTCAGAGAGGAGGCAAAAGGCCCCCGAAGGAGTAGGGCCCCTATCCATTTTTTTGTATACTTCCTTTAATTTGCTTTAGGGCCCCCATACGTATTTTGCCCCACACCCCTATTACCCTGTTCTTACTCCTATATTATTAATGTTATTTTTACTAACAGAAAAAATCTTTAGGGCCAATTTTTATTAATAAAGAAACATTCTAGCATTTCGCTTGTTTAAAAATTTTAAAAAATGACTAAAGGGACCAATTCCAGCCGGGGCCTCATATAAACTCTGCTGAAAATTCCCTGGAAAGCAAACTTTCAACTGAAAAAGTTGGCGTTTGAATTAATATAAAGAAAAGTGACTAACGATAGTTTTATATGGGGATGGGTCGTATAAGAAAATTTGATTACTAAAAGAGAACCGGGAAGGGGGGTTTACGACGAGGTTCAAATTTTATTAGCAAAGAGAGAGATGGGCCATTTTACGAACTATTAAATATTATTCAGAATTAGTTGGCACCAAAATCAACACTATTAAAGTCACTCGTTCTACCAAACATCGTTTTTATAACCTTAGAGAACAGTAAAAATTTTTATGGTTAGAGGGGGTAGTCCAATTTTACAGCTGACCATTGGACATGTGACATTTTCAATTACTCTGCTGTGTTTATGACTGGCCATCTGTCATCTCTAGCTGCATGTTACTTTACAAACTTTGCACCGTTATTTACCTAAATAAACATTTATGGTTCCTATTTGACAGATAAATACTCTTTGTTAACTATCGTCTTCTTAAAATAATAATAATCTGTAGCTAGAAATATTAATTTCTTGCTATAAATAGTGTTCGACGAGTGATAAACTCTTGTTTTTCCAGCAAAATTAGAGGATTTTCTTCTAAAAAATCTCTTAAGAAATGCGCACTTTAACTCTATGAAAAAACTGCAAAATTCTCCCATTTGTATATCATAAAAATGGCTAATTTGAAAGTGTAAATTTCTAATTTATCATTAACGAAGCTACCTTGATTGGTTTTAAAATTGTCCATCAACTTCTCGAATTTCTTGAGGAGTGTTTAGATTAGAAACGGATTGCATGAATAGTCTCATTCATATACGAATATGACAAATGAGATGAGACAGTATTAGTGACATTGGTGTTAAAAAATGATGCCGTTCTGGAAACTGCGTAATTCAATCGTGTCGAAATCTCCACTCGGAACTAGAAAAAGCACGTCAGTTTGTCTGCTCGTTAATAAAAAACACACACACACATAACCTTGCGAGGTATTACATATATATATATATATATAGTCGAATGCTATAAATATGTTAATAGTATATTTAAAAATAATATACGAGTCATTCGCGCGCGCACACACACACACACACACACACACACACACACACAAACGAAAAACACTTAAATGATGGTTTTAGTTGTTAAAATCGTTACTAGATGGCGAGAGATGTATTTTAAAGCATCGTTTCAGTCTTCACCGTGACCCTAAAATGACCCATGGCGACAGTCTGCGTATAGGAGGAGTCGATAGAATGGACAAATAAATAAAAAATCTTTTAATTGGCCAACAAAAAAAATGACGAAATCGGAGAGGCAACGTTTCTTGGAAGAACGGAAGCAAGAGTTTTGATCGTGCAAACATTATAGACAGCTACTGATAATGTTTGACCATCGGCTTCTGTCGACCCACGGGACCCTATTGGGTTTCTATAAATAACAAAGATTCTTCTCTCGTATGACGTCTAAATTAAATGAATTTTTTTAATAACCACCCCCTTATTAAGTCGTAAAAATAGAGAGAGAGAGGAACACATCACGATGTAACTGTCGGAGCAAATCATAATGTTTCCTGTACTTTCTTCAATTGATACTACTTAAAGTTGCATTCCTTTCGTGGGTGGGTAATGCACCCCGACATTTATTTTCTAAATTCTTACTTTGGATTACAGGAAATTGTATTATTTGCTGCCAACAAATTCCTGCTGTCTTCTACTCGAAATCCTATTTTTTCACTTTAATTCCACAAAATAAGATGAAACGACAAGCTGTAAACGCCAATTAAACTGTTTAAAAACGATCTTTAGAACCTGTCTAAATGGACAGTTCTCAACTGGGAATATGCCTGGTGTTACGAGTGCACACACGAGGGTACGCTAATGAAAAAGATTGAGCGTAATGTGAAAGCTTACGTAAGAGATCCTTATTAATTACGTCAGCATCATATGCATTTTAGTAAAAAGTGTCTTGACTTAGATTATATTACTTGAATAATTTTAATTTTGGGTTTCATATTTTTAGTGCCTGCATGGAAATTGTTAAAGAAGAAGGATAAGTTCCAAAATTAGAAGTTGGTGGGAGTTGAATGACCAAAACTAATCCTTAAAAAGTCGTACGGGATTATCAAAACTGTCCTTATTAGGTGAAGATACTTGCGAGAAAGACTATAACCCCAATCAGATGACTCTTTTGGTGCCAATCTGACTTCTAGTTTTTTAACAACTGTTCTCTTTATATTGCTTCTCTCCCTTCTGATGTTTATGTTTGCAACTTCTTTTTATTTTTACAGTCGACACTCTACGATAACTACCGAACGAGCTTCATTAAAGTTCGTTTTATAAGGAGTTTTTTTTAAAAGAAATTCCTGAAATAAAAATATCTTTTAGACTAAATATAAAGTCTATATTACCTTTTCTTCCATTCCTTTCTGTAGATAACTTTATATTATTAATATATTTGCTGCTAGTAGTCAGGTGACTAAGAAGATGTAAAATGCTGTAAAAAATTGGATCGATTAGTCCACTTTGGCATTCCACTCGAAGTCAAAATTGGGTCCAGTGGGTGTTAAAGAGAACACAGGGATGCTGTAACCACTTATCTGAAAATATAAGGGCTGACATTGTGGTGTAGTCGAGTACCTCCCCTCGCATGCCTGCACTTAAACAAGACGATCTTAACCACAGACGATAAGAAAAGTTGCGATGACAGGTTACCCATGCCACGTTAGATCTTTTTGACGATGACCACGTGTTTCATGCGACAGCCTCTTGTAAAGACATGGAGCGTGTCAAACTGACTGAAACAGGTGGCATTTAGCCCATTAATATAGATGACACTATCGAGTTTTATCCATTTTCTACGTTGAAATTCAGTAGATTATCGGGAAAAAAACGATGAGAAATTAAGCGATTTTTATGCCAAATTCCTTCGGAATGTCTTAATTTAAAACAGAGTAAACGTTGTATAAATTAAAGACATAAAAAAAAAGCGGTGATTTAAACCGTATGTGACCATTTCTAAGTAGAAAAGATTATAAAGGCTTGTAGTTAGAGTGGCCTACTAGGAAATGTAGGCTAATGGTCCTATTTCTGTAGAGTCCCTCTGGAGATATATTTCTTAACGCCAAACAGTAGCTCAACTCAGTAGATCCGCCTCGAGAGCGGCCATATACAAGGAAGCCGCTCTCTTTCAACATATCTACTGCATATTTCTAATGATGGGTGTCACATGTTTCACCAGATTCCTCTAGAAAAAAAGAGAGAAGGAAAAAAATTTCACATCCTCAGGGGGTAGTCTAGTAGTAAAATATATTCTCATATTTCACTAGTTGGATAGATTTTGGGTGATTTGCTCTCGTTCTCCATCAAGCCAGAAGCGCAGTTTATGTTTCAGGTATTGTTAGAAGAATAGAGCGACGTTACCCATCAATATAGGGGTTATTGTATAAAGTGGCAAGTAAAACCGAGTAGAACTTAGTTTCCTTTTTATCTCCATCCCTAAAGCTTATAAACGATGTAATTTATATATATAAATTTGCAGAAAATGGTACTAACCTCATTAAACTTTATACGGGCACAGGTCCAAAAATTAAGTTTGTCCTTATAAAAAGGTTTATTTTAAAAATAACCTTTGATTAATAACTATAATTTTAGTATTAAATATTAAAGATAATGCTGAAATGTTTAAAAAAAAGAAAAAAAACCTTTAATGTGCGGGTTATAATCAGAAATCTTTTTCTATGGTTTTAAATACAGAAAGTAACTGTACAGTACAATTAATAAGTTTACTTGTATTTAGCAGTAAAGTTAAAAGGTAAATGCAATTCAATAACCAGTTGGTCTGGTCGAAGCTCGCAAATTACTAGATCACGCTTGACACAATGACACAGGAGACGTGACACAAGGACAAAGGACCAACGAGTAACCATTAGTGAAAGGCAGACGTGTGCCATACACAACGAAAATTTATAGTCCAGTGATAATGTTTGTAGTTTTGGCGCCATCAGAAAATCATGGCATTCTTATCACGTATGTCACTGGTCAGTCAGAATGCACCAAAGGCTGTGTGGGTGGCCATCCCCTATCTATGCATTGGGCGTCCCTAGGTATATAAAATTTCAAGCATGCAAAGCCACCTGCATCCTGCGATTGGTATCTCTCTTATATCTTTTTTTTTCTAATAACTGCAAAAACAACCTGAAACTTATGATCCAATCGAAATATTTACCCGTTAAAACGATTAAATTATTATTATTACGATTATTCATTAATTTTGATAATTATTATTATTTTTATTTGGGTATTTATTTCTTTATTAGAATGGAAAAAGCTGGTGTAAAAATAGATGTAATTGTCTTAAATGCTATACATTATCTATTCGAGGGCCTAGTTTTAACTCGTGTCTTATTCCATTGTTGATACGATTTAAATTAGAAGAATTCTCTCAACGTTGGAAACATTAATTCAAATAATTGTGATAGATTATTCAATGCAGATAAGATATATCACCCCCTTTGAGGAAAAAGTTGAAATTGCTATTCTTTCTTAGAAGTGTGAATGAGTAGGATATACATCACAGCATCAAATCATGTTGTGCTACATACGTCATTATTATATTGTATATCACGTTTTTCTTGTCAGAATGTATTTAATCTCATCATAAAGTCTATCTTACATTCCTGGTATACGTATAGGTGCATGCTATCTTACATGCACACGTAAACTTGTATCAATAGATCGGTGTAGAGTAACGGTACCGAAAGTTTTAATTGAATGTTAAAATTACTCAATTGTAATTTTAATAATTATTAACAGTAGTAAGAAAGAGCCCGTGAGTCTTAAGTATGATCAATTGACAGCTAGGATGGAAAAAAAGAATTGCAAAACAAAAGAATGGTGGCAGTGGTATACACGTTAGAGTTAAGCCACGTCATACGCCTAGTCACGAGTCTCCATAAGATCTCCACCCGATTATTATGAGATCAGATGATCCTGCCTCTAATAGTTGGGTTGTTGTGATTAGACTTAGCGACACATCACCTCCAGCGACCCAAATTATAAAGCGCAGCCCTTAGGATAAATATAGGGAAACTTGGCCCGCTTTGATTGGACGGTTACGAGCATGCGCTCTAAAGTTACAAAAGGTGGTAGTATACGTCAGTGTCCACTATTGATAAATACTTCCCTGTAGGGGTGGGTAGAACCGGGCCCCTAATGATAGGGCACGCTCAGACCGCCCCTAGTATGTCTCTTATCCCCTTACTTGTATACTCTCGGGTTTTGATTCTACTTCGACATGTGTTACAATATGGACATCTGCCCTTTGGGGACGTGGACAGTACTCTATGAGAAAGTATAGCCGTGTAAAATGACTTTTTCTCTCTTCGGTTCTTCATTCTCGTCGCCAAGAATCTTCGAAAAAACCTCTTTTGAAAATAGATTATCTCCCCTTTATTCACCCTGACGAGAACTAATTTTGCTAGGAAATTTATGATCAATTTTCTGCGAAATACATAAAATTGCGCAAGAACTATTTTTATTCAAACTATTCAGTCTATCATTTTAAAATTGATGGCATGTTTCGTGACGGAGACAAAAATAGAAGTGAATCATCATTGCACAGTGTGACCTACCTGACAGTTATTAAAAATATCTGTATTCGGTAATCTCGGCCTATTGATAAGAGCCCATTAAAGTGAGTGACTGGTGACACGTGTCCAATGACAGGTGTAACACAGGAGGATGACAGAACATTGGACATTATGTATTGTTGTGTTGATTCGGCCACACCCTCCCCAACGATAAAATTCCAATCTCGGTGTCATTCTATTGGTTTTCGGCTATAGTAATTTGACCAATCGCATGTCTACATTCGAGACAACGCCCAGAAACATGACAACCCTGTGAACAAACACGTGCATTGACCCAACTGCGGGAAATTTTTTTACTCGTTTTTGTCTTAAAAATGCGGTCCTATTACCAATTCCACCTTCGATTTAAACGCATTCGTCCAATCTGTTCTTAATTCACGTGAAATAAATGAATAATTTTATTATAACTCAATGAATTTCCGTCGTATCCGTAAGAGGGGGGCCTTAACCGAGTGTGCCCATTCATGAATGAATCGGAGTGAACGTGTGTAATGACAAACAATTATTAAAATTAGCGACTCTAGAAACATGTCTGCACGAAGTTGTATTGTCCACGCCACATCAGACAAGAAGCCAAGTGTTGGGGAGAATGCTGGCACGTGCGTCGACATTCCTCTTGAATGGGCCATATCAAGTGAATCATCCGGGCCACAACCTCTTCGGGTCACGACCTTTTCAGCTTTCACCTTCCCGCCATGTGATAATAAAAGAAAAAGTTCACTGGACTGCTTGGATCCGGGTTCAACTCACCGGAAATGTCTTCGTTTGTTCGACTAAATGTTTTTAAGTTCGCTTTCTTCCCCCCTCCTCTCATACTCCGTCTTCTTGCATGCACGAAAAAATGAAAGTTCTTGGCTTACCTAATAATTATACTTTCTTTTTTTTTAAATCTACTGTTGACACAAAATTACTCAACTTGTTTACTATTAAAGCTTACTTCAATAACTATAATTTAAAAATTATTATAATCGTAATAAACATGTTTAGAACCCATTGGAAATTTACTTTTTTACTTTAATCTATTATATATATTTTTATCTGATTAAGCTGATTCTTTCATAATTTACATTAAATATTTTTTAAATAATTTCGTCTAATGCTAAGGCATGTTCGTATCGACCCGAAGCAGGAATTGCCTTATAACACTGGCCGTGAAAGAATTCTTTATTTAATAAAATAGAAAAAAAAAACAATTATCCGCAGTAAGGAGTGTCACCAAAAAAATATATAAGATTTATCATTCTTTAAAGTAGACGACAGTTAACCAGCAGGTGACAATTTTTTACGCCGACACCCTCAATCATCGACTTTGTCACTTGTTCTACCACGTGACAGCCCTTCCTTCCTCCTGTTTGTCATCAGAGAATTGGGCCTACCACATCTCCGGAAGCAAAGAAGCGGTGCCTTTCAAGACAGCAGATGTCTAATTGGTTTTTTTTCTCCGAGTTCCAACAGAACCTACATTAATTCTACATTAAAATAAAATAAAAAAAACAAGAGAAAACGGGGGAGAGCGCGCCGATCACGTGGTGGATAAGACCATCAACTCCCCCTTTCAGCCAGCCAGATTTTTGCCACATTGACCTTTCGCTGATGGTAAATTTGGCTCGCAGCCAACGCGTGGACCCTCAACTGCTCGCACGCGTCTAATGTCATTTTGGCACTTGTCTGGACCACTTTGGGAGGCGAGCTAATTCGATGAATTTGATAAATGCCTTACGGTTGCAATGAAAGTAACCATTCGTCAGCTTACAGACTAAAAATCGTGGACCAGAAACATTATATATCAGTTATATTTAGCCTCATATTTTAGTTTGTGTAGTAAAAATATAAGTGACGAGTGTATTAATATTATAAAAACGTACTACAATAAATGCACCATATCCTGTGTTTATTGACAGGGCATAAAAATGCACTCGGTAATTTGTACAAGTAATGTAACGTCAGCATAAAGTACAGTTTATCGTACAAGTTTAAGCAAGGGGAGGGAGGAAATGATATCACCGGTTGAATGACTAAATTAAAAACACATTATTATTTTTTTTAAATTAAAGCAAATAAATATTTAATTTCTTAATTAATAATTTTGAAAGTGGTATATTTAGATAAGGATAAAATTAAAATATAACATCACACCATCGTCGAAATTCACAATCTTTTTTTTTCCATGACGAAGAATAAATTACTTGAATAACAGAAATTTCCGAAGATAAAGCACACCTTTTATATATATATACACGTATATATATAAGTGTGTATATTTATATATATATATTTAATTAAACACCGTGCCAATAATTATATTTTAACATNCATGAGCTTTTAAATACTTGTACACATGAAACCAATCATTTGCAAAGAGGTTTTCTTGATTAAAATCAATGAAAACCACAAGAGATTTCTGTAAACATCCGACAAAATTGATAATCCTTTATATCCCGTTTATTAAATAAAGTGAACTTTACATTAACTACATAGAACTGTACACCTTTTATTTATTTATTTTTCTTTTTCTACGAATTTATAGATAAGTCTATAGAAGAATCTGTACAGAATCTAGACAGGAACCTGAAGAACAACGTCTGAACTTCATTATGAGGAAGCTTGTTCTTAGCCGATACGTCCAAGTTTTTGGCACAATATGACAGAAAAAATGCTCTAAATTTATCAATTTTCTGCTTAAATTTTTAGATTTGTAAGCCGATTTACTTACAGAATTACAGAGAAGCCATAATTAAAGAATCTATTTTGCGCGTAGCCTATTCAGAAAATATTAAGTTACATATACACAACAATCTAAATTTTATTTTATTTATTTATTTTTTTTAATATAAATAAAATATATTTATGCCTGTATTTAGGCTAATGAAATTTTTAGAATTTTCCGGATTAATTTCATATTTCTAAACATCCGAACGGAAAGAATTTGAGAGAAGCACAAAGGAAGAAAGTTCAATTCTCCACATCCACTATCTCTTGGTGTTCCGAGACGTGATAATCGCAACCTTCTATATCTACATTTGCAGATGGCGATAGTGGGCTACCTGTGGGTGACATTTCTGGTATTCCTAAGTGGGTGGAAGTATGTCGTCTTAAATCACAATTTCTTCGAAACACTTTACCACAGGAAGGACAGTTATAAGGTTTGATGTCCGTGTGGGTCAGGAGGTGGGTTTTGAGGTTGCTCCTTTGGTTAAAGCTTCTCCCGCAAGTAGGACACTTATGTGGGGAGTCTTCCATGTGAAGGATCCTGTGGACAGCTAAAGTACGAGACTGACAGAAACCTTTACCGCAGTCGTTACATTTGAAAGGCTTTTCTTTCGAGTGGATGTATCTGAAATGGAAACGTTACTTTTAATAAATTTATACAAGTTACATATTTATTATCATATAAAAAAAAATAGGCCTATAATAATATATATCCAATAATATAGTAGTCCTTTTCGGAGGCCTTCTGATTTATTAGAAATAACAGTAATCGGCGGGGCCTCGCAAATGGAAAGTGCACTAGATGCAACCTCCATTTGTGCCGCGACCCCCATCTTAAAGGCACGAAAAACGAAATAAAATTTGAAAATATATGGTAACAGGATATAATTATTAGTAAAAAATAAATTTACATATTTAATTTATTTATTTTTGTCTCGATGTGAGTAAAAGAGTACACCTTTGGCTCTCTTGTTGCTAGGCCTTCTACTACATGGCTTTATTAATAAACTATTAAATAGAATATATAAACTAGTTATAATTAGGCTACTTTCTATATAATTATTATAATATTTTCTAATAATTAAAATAAGAACTTTTAATTATATTATTGGTTTAAAATTTAGGCCTGTAAGAAATAATTTTAAGCGATTTAAATTTATCCGGAATCAAATAAAAATTGCAAAAAGAAGGTATAAAAAATATCATCTTTTATGAAAACAATCGTTGTAGCGGCCTTCATTATGAATTAACATAACTATTATTTCTTTCTTATAAAAGAAAAAGGACGTCTTGTAGAGTTCCACCTACAGAGACAACTTTGGGCCCCTTTCTCTGATAAGCCCCTTAGTCTGATCATTACATTCTCTCGATTGATCGATTGCCGGGATCAACTCTAAACTTAACCCAGGAGATCATGAAATCTTAAAAAATAATTTCACAGAAAAAGATTTAAATGGAAGATAACACTAGAAAACCCAATAATAGACCCAAGGCCTATTGGGTTTTACAGTTCTTTTCTAAAGGCATTAAACAGTATGATTTTTTAAAAAGTAGTGTTTAATATTGATAAACCTTAACACAACTCGGGATAGAGAAGATTATTATGTAAACTTCTGTATTGCTCCTATTCGAAGTGATGGATTTAGAGGGGTGAGCAAAGCGAAGCTGCAACCCCTTTCCCGAGTAAAGCCGGGAAGTAAAAAATTTTGTAAGGCATATTGCTTCCTTTCTGCACCCTAGTCTAAAGATTTCTGAATCCGCTATTGCCTATTCGATGCATGGATGATGTTACGTGCATGAAAATTATCTCACCTCTGAACGAGATAAAGATATATTGAACCTGTGTAGAACGAAGCTGTACTTGGTTGTGAATTTTTAAACAGAAACGAACGATTGCATGGTAGGAGTTCTCTTTATTCGCCAGGGTCGGAATGGATGTCACGACAGAAGAGAGCGTGTCCCGTGACACAACGCATCAACAATCACACATCTTAAGAGATAAAAATCTCCACTTTGATTTATTTATTAACCTCTCCTTGGCACTAAGAGGTAGGAAAGAAACATCCGCATACCTTCGTCTACAATATTGCTTATGCACAAACGATATAAAACCCTTAATTCTAATCATAATTTAAGAGTTTTAAGCCATTCAGAATTAAGAGTTTACATCAACAAGAAATCTGATATTTAATTGCATTAACCTTTAACCTCGTATATATATTAAACTGGTTTACTGTCTACGGTTACGCCAAATTGAATTTTAATTACGTGTGATACTTATTCGCATATGGACAAAATAAACATCTCGCTGTGCCAAAGATAAAAGTTAATTTTATTTTTAAACTTGGATTTAAAAAAGAAATAAATAAAGCAATTTAAATAAACTGTCTTTCATAATTGTTTTTTTTTATTATAGAAGTCCCTAATTATAGATGAAGTTATCGCAGATAGATTTACTTGCGATAAATCGCCGCTATGTAGAGGTCTTAATAACAGGTTCTATGAGAACTGGGCCTAATGATAGGATCAATTTTTTAATAGCAGTAGATCCTATTGAAACATTTAATGTCGATGATAAGGTTGTAAATAAGTAAATTGAATGACTATTATATAAAATTCGAACAATAAAACCTTACAAACACGATTAATTTCTTGAGTTAGATTGGCATTATTGTTAAAGATCGTAAGAAAATAAAGCCAAAATTTAAATTTTATGGAATAAAGCAACGTAACAGGTGATATGTCAAGAGGGAGGACTTTCTATGGATAACTTGCTCCTATTTATATATTATATACGTGAAGAAAACCCAGAAAATACGCGGCCATCCCCGTTGGTCAGGAACGAAACCACGACCCGTATGTTTTCGGCCACTGGTGGACCCTAAAATTTAAGCCCTTTTATTCTAATTTAAGCTTTCAGAATATAAGAAAAGTAAACATTTCTTCGATCTGCTAATAATTATCTGATATATTAACCGTTGAATGTTGCAAACTGATGTGGGGTCGTGATCTTAAGAGGTCTGAAAAGTATGGCTTAACAAGTTTGTAATGTTAAAAAATGTAATGTGATTTAAAAAAACGAGGAAAAAATTGTTGGATTTTTTCCTTGCTTTAAAATATGCCTTTGTTTTTTATACTAAAAAGCAGCAGCCAGTGAGTCTTCAAAACCAGACTCTCAGGAATTTCGGAGTAAACCAAAAAAGGAATAACGTTTCAAATACTTAAAGAGTAGGCTACGTTCTAGATCTCATTTTACTTAAGTTATGATTTATAATCTAAATTTTTAAAGCTAGAGAATCAGCGGGATCTTCAGACTAAAGGCAAGTCTCTGTAAGTTGATAATATTCAGTAAGTAATATAACTTTGTAGATAATATAGTTATATTTTTTAATTAAAACTAATAATATAAAGAAGCGGCGTTTTCAATGTAATTTTAAGTAAAGAAATCGACTTACTTGTGATCTCTGAGATGATCCTGTCGCCTGAAAGCTTTATGACATATTTCGCATGTATAAGGTCGTTCGTCGGTGTGGGTCCTTTCGTGGATTAACAGATTGTACGATTTGGTAAACCTGCGTTGGCAATATTTGCAGATGAACTCCTTCTTTGGTCTGGAAGAACCTCTTCCTCGTCCTACTTTTCTTTCGAAGAAATCGGAGCCGATGCTGACAGCACCGAGTGCAAAGTAAGAGGGTACAAATGGAAAAGCGTGACTGGTTATGACCGCCGATGATCCCTTATTGCCACTCGATTTATCGGGTGGAGAATCGTCTTGCGTGGTAGCCGATTCGGCTAATCGAGAAAAATCGAATTTGGATTTCTTCTGCAGCTCTTCGGTTTTAGCCAAACCGTTCGGTCGTGTTGAATTCTTATCGTATTCGTGTTTGGAGGGGCAAGAAGTTGGAGCGTGTCCGGTCCAAGAGAGGTGGTAAGATGTGGCAAATTGGTGACCACATGCGGGTAGTAATGGTAATGGTGTCAGTGGAAAATGCGGACGGGCGTATGGTAGTTGCGGTAGGGTATGCATGCCTGCTGGGTGTAAGAACAGAGGTGGAAGTGTGGAACTGGTGGCCGTGTGCTGGGCTTTCTTTATCAAGCCGCCGCTAGCGGACGTCTCTGTGGGTGCCACTCCTTCTGTTCTATCTTCTGTTATTTTCGAGCTCTGTCCCTTGTCTCTTCCTACATCTGCTGAAGAGAAATTAAGATTTGGTCAACGGACAACAACTCTCTTTCAACTCCTCCTACTTTGATCTTAACTAAGTGACGTCATCCCCACCTGTTAAAGTTTCCCATTTTAAAAAGAAGTGAACCGCCACCTGCCACCATAAATCAGAACCGTCATGATTAGAATTTTTTTCTATTCTCCTCCCCCGCTCAACCCATTAAAGAGAACAAAACAATAGCGTGTTTGGTTTAGACCTCTATTTTCTAGCTCGTGCCACACAATGTCGCAACAACCACCAACTAGATCACATGATCTCCTTTTTTTTTTTAATTATAAAATCAATTAACTGGTTGGAAGCCATATTGTTGAAAAATTATCTGAGTGGCGCCATCTCGTTTTGATCTTTCAAACTAATTACTATAAGAGTTTATTCTTTTAATATAACCTCAAAATTTGAATGTGCAATTGCTTTTCGACTAAATGTAGTAAACGGAAAATATTCCAAGTGAGATAATGAGCTTCACTTAAGCTAATGGGCAAGGAAGAAGTAAAACCTGAATAGAACTAGAAGCCTGTTAAAGATGATTTGTGGGCATACAATAAACTTACACTTAAAGCAATGCTCAGATAGGGGTTCGCACCTGGAAAAGCCATAAAATTCGAACAGAAATTGTTCGTATCTTCAAATGCAATTGTGTAAACCTATTATAAAACGTATATTTAATTTATAGTATATACAAGAAGAGATCCTGCCCACGTTTCAAAATAAAGGTACCCCTGCGAAGATACACTTTCACACTAAATTGCAGCGGTTTCTCGCAAAGGACGGGAGCTTTATCGGCTTAAAAGTCGTTGTAAAAGTCACAATAAATAAATACAAATCTAATTAGAAGCAAAAATCTGTCATTCCATTAACGCTAAGTTAAAACCATCCTATTAATCATGTTCGCCCACACCCAACATTATATGTCATAGGAAGAGAACGACAAAGACAATGTCAACGCCCAACATTAAAACTCGGCAGCCAGATCAATTCACTCAGCCAAAAATGCTATTGTCGATAACGATAATTTGAATAGATGTACTCCACAAATCTGTGCTATTATCTAATAATGCTAATGAGCTCAGTCATGGTAATCATTATGCAAACTGCAGATAGGTAATTTCATCTTTACTTTTGCCTTAGGTTTTTGTAGCTGCTGGTGTAATTCTTTGAAAATGACAGTTATTTTGTAAGTGGTTAAAGAGAATATTGCTAATGATTGATGTACATCAGTCGGTAAAGGACAGAAACCGTGAAGAGTACCAATGTAAACCACATCCGTTTTGTGAATTATAAACATTGGTATCGAATTTACGTCCCTGAAGTAATGAAGCCCGATGACAAATGAATCTTAAACATCACTCTGAACAATTTTCGGTTATTTTACACCAGCAAAATAAGGAAATCTTCTGTTTCTTTTGCTTCTATTCTCATACCATACAAGTGATCCGACGGCATTAACCTAGGCTAAAAGGGCAAATTACCCAAAATTGGTTTCATTAATTGATCTGTAACTTGCGAATTACAATGATTAATGGATAACGCATTTGACTTCATTACTGTAGTAGGCCTATACATAATTAACTTTCACTTTTTTTTAAATTTCATCTTCTCTATCAATTACTAAGCTAGAAAATCTTAACATTATAAAAAAAAAATAAAATTTAAATGCGTGTACAGTACATATATTGCAGACTTCGTAGTACAAGTTTAATTTTTTTTTAAAGAATAGCTTACCTTAGACGAATTATATATATTATAAATTAGTTTCAAATTACCGAAAAATACTAATAAAAAAAAGTTAAAATTCGTTCGAAAAGAAGCGATAAAGATTAGAAAAATGACAAATTATAAACAGGAAACACAAAAAAATCGTTAGACACGTGCTATACATGCGCCTTTTTTTTTGTAATTAGAAGATCGCTTTACTCCAACCACATGTTCAGTTAAATCCGTTCTGTTTATCTTCAATGGCGTCTATAGCATGAAACAATTAAAATAAAGCCTAAGATATTACACAGAAAGAGGGAAGAGATAATACACACGCGTGAAACTCGATTCACTTCTCGTCACTCAATAAGAAAAAGAATCTTTAAAGGAAATACGCTTATTTAGACGATTTTCTACATTTAATTTGTTATCCATACTGGCTTACTTTATTTCCAATTAGTGTAAACGTCGTTCTTAGCTAGCGGTGATCATCAAAGTGTAGCTAGGACCCGACTAGAGCTGTTACTAACTCCTAGTAAATGGTCACCAAAAATAAACAGAGTTACACGCTTAACGTACACAAAACGACATTTCTGAGTGAGACGAATGGAGTTTCGTTTGCCACATTTATATCCCCATGTTAGGTCATCCACTAAGCTTGTTTCTACACTCCGATAAACCAAGATAACTATTTATATTCGAGTACAACCCCCTCAAAAGAAAAAATAATAATAATAATAATTTCTTAAGCATCCATTATTGTATATAATTTCCAACTAGTAAGAGGAAGATCTAAAAATAGTTATTAATGTGTTAAAAAAAAAATTATATTAGGTAAACATCTACAGTTACTTTTTAATTCATCCTTCATCCTTCTCGCGCCATCTATTAGTGACATTAACAACTATCAGATAGAGCATGATACCTATTAAACGAATCTATATGTAATTTTGAATAATAAGATTTATCTTCCACGTTTAATGTAATCGTACCGACGAGTTGTATTGGTAAATAGCTTAAAGTCAAAAGGGTGATCTAACAGATAGTGTTGTATGTATAATTAAGGAAGGTTTTACGCCCTGCAACTCTTCCTCCACCTAACCGGTTTTACCCTAATTGGAAGTGACAAATGTAGTCAAATTGGTACTTTCGGCTTCTGTTTTCTTAAGGCTATAAACAATATTTCTGTTATTGAGTGATTTTAAGCTTTAAAAATGAGAAAAAAATACAAGAAACCACGCTGCATAAAATGCTCCTTTACAACTGCCAGACTGTAAAAGTTACGGACGGGGGTTGGATTATTTTAAATACGTGTTAAAGATATAAGCCTACTTAGTTTCTTTTTTAAATATGTTACAGGACTTTTTAATTTAATAATAAGTGTGGAGTTAACTCATTTGTCTTCCTTAATCTTGGGGGTGGAGAAGTAGATGTGGATAAATAATTAAGTATCTAGGTCTACAAACGGAACATAGTAAATGCGATTAGCCATTAACAACTCCCAATTCAAGGTTTACGCCCACATCAGTCCTTATTACATTTACCTTTAGCTAGGTAACAGAGAGGGGGAAAAACAATCCGTACTATTGTTGGAGATAAACATGTGGTATGAACACATAGGTTAATGAAACATCAACCTTCAAACCCGGATCTTATCCACGATTAGTGTTTCAAGTCGTGTACTTTCATTACATGACATTCAGACCTTCAGAAGCTGCGCTACCTGTTCTGAAAGTTGGCCAGACTACTGAGCAATAAGGAAATTTGTGGACGAAAAACACTCGGATTATACAGTCAAAAGATCACGTAAATACTTAGTCGTTCGTTCGTATGTCGGGTTCTTGCCGGCTTCTCAATTATCCGTGCCTAACAGCTGAATCCATGCTGTAAATTATTGTTAAAAGCCGGTTATCCGTAGAACGGGAATTTAAATAATCGACGATAGATGTCGCCAGCATGCCCGGATAATCGAGTTGGTAAAGCCGAGAGTGAAAAATAATCTTTCGTACGGAACTCGTCAACGAAAATCTGTCAAAACTCAATATAGTACTGTACAGTACCTTCTTTTCCTTTTTAATTTAGACAATGACAGAAAGTACAATTATATAGAGGGCAAAAACGTCTCCACCTGAACGGGTTAAAGGTCAAATGTTAGAGAGGGTGGCTGAGATTAATGAAGAACGAACGGCGGGGTGCAAGGCCCAACCCGACCGTGACAGGCATAGACAGGCTGTGTCGCCAAGCAGGCCTCTGACGTGAACTTGATGGATGACAGGATGGTAGTGTGCGGTCAAACGTCCAATTAGCTGTGTTAGTGCTCGGTTCTGGCGTTGGTAACAGCGAAAGATCATGATTTTATGGTTCCTCCTTTAAGAACCACTCATTTTTAATGCCTCTCCAAACTTGAATTAGTGGGGAATATCCTTAATCGATATTTCATATCTGATCGAACTTGCTACAAATAGAAAATGAATAGTAGAAAATATATCACTTAAATTTAAATTAGGACATTTATAAGGCCTTCTGTCGTAAGAACAATGAGATTCTACTGAACAATTCGCTTACGTTTGGGTTCGAGTAATTACTCAATAAAAGATAATTTAATTAAACAATAAATTCTAAACAATTGTATAGCCCTACTCACTGTCGAAATTTCTAGCAGAAACACCAAACATTCGATTTATCATCCTACTTTAACAATTATAAAAGTTATCGTGATAATTCTATTTATAATTTTACGAAAAATCATATAAAATTTTACAAATAATAGGCTAAATTCGTCGTTTTTTCATAGAATTTTTAAATATAATATCCTATATAAATCCATTTATGTTTCAAAAATTAGGCCTATGTCTACAAAGACATAGGCCTAATTTTTGTAAAATAAGAATTGGCTATTAAAAATGTAAATTAAGTAGACGTAACAGAAGTAAATTCCGTTGTAAAGAAACAAATCATTTAATTGTGATTGTAATGAATTTCATAAACATTTAGCTATTGTATAGAAGGGTGTTTTCCGGACCAATTTAATAAATCATATGTATAATTTTATCCTTTTACTTTCTCTGAGACTCTTGGCATTTCCGAACAGATGGAAACTCGAGTAAATTGCAGATTCGCAGTTTAATATGTTCGAGTCAATTCACTTTGTATTTGAAAGTCAAATATCTCTAAATTATTTATCAGGTGTGATATATCTCTTTGCTAATCAATGACACAACTTTTTACTTAAAAAACAAGTTTTACAGTTAATAGTAATTAGAAATTTTTATAAAGGAATAATTTTATAAAGTATTAAAAATATAAAATATTAAAAAACGCTTTTAAATTGGATGCGGGAGATAGCGGGATGTCCTCACTCCCACCGTATGCATCAATACAGTGCATTTATACACGCACATCATGATTAAATTCTGCATTTGGTTATTTTAATAGAATTCAATTGGGATGAGGAGGATGGTGGGGATGAGGTTGTCATGAGGACTTAGCTCTATTCTTAAAGCTTAAGTCTTCTAACTTAATTAGAAGTGGATGTAATTTGAATTGCAAGATTTGAGGTTGATGCGAAGAAAGTTAAATAAAAGCGTTTAAAAATAAATATTTTAAACATTTTTGATAAAGATAACGAATCTAAATGTTCATTATTTTGTATTTATTAAATATTTTTGGGATTAATTTAATGAAATTTTACGATCTAGTGATGCAATTAACTGAAGAGTAAACGATAACGAAGAATAAATCAAGCTCACCTTTCCATTGATTCATAGCGATTAAAGTTAAATCGATGAAGTAAAATCTTCAAAGAAAAGGTAGAGTAAAATTTGTAGAATCTATATTCATTTGTGTTTAAATTTCGAAGAGGAAGTTAGATTAATACGCGAGTTGAACATAAGCCAAATCGAATCGTCAGACATCTTAGCGTGAGGGACATTCCAACGTAAGGAATCTGGACTTTATTTGCCAACTACTTTCGACGAAATGCTACCAATATAGCTAGAGGACCCACAGGATCGTAGCAAAAGGTCATCTTGGCTGATTGAAGCCATTCTTCACAAAAGATCTCTTCTACACTCTCCAGCGTAATGGATAAGGTGAATAGTTCCACGTGTCGAATGTACAGACACCACATATCACTCAAACCATCTCTTTTCCTCACTCCTCTAACAAATTGCTATCATTTCCACTAATATGATGGTAAATGTGAAGAGCACGTCTTCCATTTATAATAAATGAACTTGAATAAAGAATGAACTGGCTAAATTGTTCGAAATCTTTCACCTTTTTAAAAATCATTTAACAAAGAGGAAAAAGATCAGGTGTTACTTTCGCTTTCGAAATTATCCGTAGGAGAGACGATAAAAACTCGGTTTACATTAATTAAACGATAAATATTTTGCTAGTGAATTGTAGCGTGTGTTTTCCACTGCTATTTTATACATTTCCGCTATTTAACTGCTGACCGCTCGACCCCTGACCTTTAAACGACAGGGGTCACATACTGTGTAACTATCAGCTTAGTTTATTAGACAAGTAGTTTGAAATTTCACTCCCGCTGTTTATTTTTAAGACATTTAGACCTCTTTTCCAATCGGGTACTCCAGCTAACTGTATAAATAAACAGCGATCCGCTTGAGTTACCGCATTCTCGTGATTCGAATTATCAAAGCTTCCATTTATAAATACAAGACTTCATATATTCAGACATGTTTTTTAGCTGAATCTATAGACGCTATCAACAATTTAACATGAAAAATAAATTGACACGGTCAACCCTCGATATAGTTCGTTTCTACATAGCGCTATCCTCATAGAACGCCAATGAAGATTGTAGAATATTGTAGAACGGATATTAAATAAAGACTTCTTCAGCTTCTATCAATTACTAATTATGTGACTTTCAAAATCTCAAAATACCAACTTGTATGTAATTCTTATCGTTCGAGTTAGCGCAGCATTCGATTTAGTGCCAATTTCGCAGGCGAACAGCGCAAAAAAATGACTCTATATCGTAGTTTAACTGCTTAATAATAGCGAAAACAGAAAATGGAATGTATGATTCAAAAATATAAAAGAATTTGACAATGCCAACGGTTAAAAGTTCGTTTTTCCCCCTAGATTAAAATATTAGCTAACAGATAAACATCGAGTAAGTTTTGAAAGATCTTAGATTATTTCGGAAGGAACAGGACCAGAAAAAGAAAGAAAAAAAACACAAGTTGTAAAGATTCGGAGGTCATCATGCCTGAAAGCACGACGACACCGAGCAATGACTGACTAGCGACCGAATACACGGTCTTTCTTCTGTCACCTCACCTCTCCATCTTGACATTTATCTTGACAGACAACCCCGGTGGGCCATGCAGGGATTAAACTTAGGATTCGACTATACCAATCGCTGCTGATAAGATTGTATCATAGAATTGTGAATTAAATGAAAGAGGCAAGGATTAAGGGAATAGAGGAGATGTTTTTTTAGTAGGTTGGACAGAGACGAGTTTAAAGTAACGCGACCGTACCTTAACCTCTCGACATAAGCACGTGCTTTGCCTTATTGTTGTCACCCGGTAATATTCGAACGGCAACTGTTACGTCTTATTAACTTCTAACGTGACGTGGAGTAGTTTTTACTTTAAATGATAAAAAAAATGTTGTAATTAAATATGTAAAGTAACGAAATTACAGACACCTGGCACTTTCGATGCGGTCCTGATTGACGTAAGGATCAGAATGACAACTTAACAGAAGTTGAAGGTGAAACAGTCCCTCCTACTTCTTCTCACTCTCCCTGCGGGAGATTAGCACCTGCGCTTTTATTATTTAATGCCACCCCATACAATAAGAAAGCATGATCAATGCGAATAATATTTCTCCCCTTCGGTACATTTTACGAGTCCAAAATGGCCCGTTTAGGAGTGCAAAAACAGTGAAATGAGCTGCAATTCTATTATATTATAACAAATCATAAAATATAATCCAGTAGTTAGCAATTAGTCTGTATTTTCTGACATCCATTTTTCACGTGTCCGCGGTCAAACTATTCGTCTGACATGCTATTTGGGAGGAGACGGGAGTCTGGTCGGTAATAGGACAAAATCCGTAGGACGTCTGAGTTATCCTGACGAAACATTCCTTCTAGGACGGGGGGTATAGAATGGTTCTTCACGGATCAATGCCAAATTCGTAACTGCGCCTATCTTTGGACTACAGAAGATATATATATATATATAGGTCCTATATATAAAAGTGGCAGGAGCATCGCTTTACACTTCACAAGAGAGGCGTTTAAGGATTACAGAAATTAAGAGATGGAATCGAAAATTTGGCCAAGGACAAAGTTATAAAGATATCATTGGAGATGGGCTCGGCCCTAAGCTGTTGGATTATAAAGTTGTGTCAATTTTGATGAGACTTTATTTCATCTGGGATTTTGGTGACAAGCAGGAAAGCCAAATTCATCTCCGAGTTGCTACAGATATTGGTTTCTAAACACTTCTTCATCAAAACTGTATTTCTTTTTGAAATATTTAACTGGGCATTCCATTCTCGTCTTGTTTCTATATATTTCAGAAAACAGGGCGTTTCCGACAGCCCTGAGCTCGGTGTCAACAGAATTCCCTAGTAGATTGATCATATAACCCATTTGAGGGTATAGGATGGTGGGTGTGGACTGTATACAAACCTTACTGTACCAGCCGGGGAGAGATCCACATGCCTAGTAGACCCATATACTGCAGGCTACTAATGTTATAAGATTATATATTAGGATAATCTTCGAAGATTAATAGAAAATTTTGTCGTGAAAGTTGTAATTAATCTTCTTCATACTGAATAGATTTATCATCTGATTCAAAATTTCCGTCAGTAGTGTAGTCTACGAGCTAAAAGTCTATTAATTTTAGGTTCGTCTTAACCATAATTTTAAATTATATAATAATATTAACACATTTTTAAATGCTTAGGCCTATATTTATGTAATTTATATAAATATTTTTCATGAAATTCTGGACAAAACATTAGCTTACAGTCCTTACGTAAAGAGAATTTTGAAGCACGTATTAACCTCATTCCCAATTTCTATAAAGGCCCCATTAATTAATTAGGCCTTTCTGTAAATTATGTAGGAGTATTTTATTTTACTGGTTAAAGATTTTAACTTCACACCCCCACCCAAACTTTCTTATCCCTATCTTATGCTTAGGCTGAGTGACAGAAAATGTACTTTTAAAATTCTAACTTGCAAATATTAGGTTTGTTCCAACACAAGTCCCTAACTGGTTTAAAACTGGCATGCGCATTGTTCAGTTCTTGGCTGTAAAATGATATTGCATATGCCTCATACAGTTTCAAATTTAAACCAGTTAGGGACTTGTGTTGGAACAAACATATTGTAAAGTGAATGTGAGAGTTTCAGTTTACAAGTTTATAATTTCTATTTTAATTATTTAATATGACNCTACAATTAATTAAAAAAAGCAAGCTGTTACATTATTATAATATAGAACTTAAACGTGGCATAAATCAACTATATTTAACATTGTAGGCCTATCAGTAAAATGTATTATGGCCTATCTACACTCAATTTAAAGCTTATTAGATGACCTAGCACACTTCCATTTTATATTTTCTATAGATCTTATACAAGTTTATGAATAGTTTAATTTATACTACGCTAAATAACGTAGATCTATTTATAAGAAGGCGCAAGTTATGTCACTTTATAGCTTTATCATTTAACATAAAACACCATAAAAAATTCACGAAAGTATAATTTACAGCTTTATTTTGTAAATTAATTTTATATTGTGTTATTTGATATATCGATAAAGAATTAATCTACTAATTCCTTACTGTAGGCTTGTATCTATTGTCTATTATCTGCTTTATCTATAAATAAAAGCAGTTGTTTTTTTAAAATTAAAAAAAATATTTAGATATTTGAAGAAAATATAGACTTTAATTTGTTTAAATTAATCCTTTTTTTATCCTGTTTTATAAGAGCAAACGTTCCAACTTTCGTTAATTCGAATACAATTCTAATGGATGGCGGTTTAGTACGAGTAATTTCCAGGGTGTTGTCCTATTGTTTGCTTTTTATTCCTTCTAATTAATAAACAGTAAGAAAATTCTTCGATTTCTTCTTGTATTATTGATGACATGCTATAGAAGAAAAGATAGTCATAAGGGGGTAAAAACATCTTCGATTTTTAGTTTTTCTGACATATTCCGCGACCACACCCAATACCTTACTACCATCTGCTTGTGATCAATAATTTAAAAATGGTTATGAGATGGGGGGGACATGTTAGAGATTTTTTGAAGTAGACTCTACGATCGACCGACTAATCTCGCTGCTCTGACAAGCAGATAAAATTTCGTGGAAACGATTAAAAAAATAAAAAAAAGCAGACAAAATTGCGTTCGAATGTCGAATTTATTTATAACTTAGGGGCAAAAAATAGTTACTTTTTTTTAAATTTATTATCAATTTTCAAAACGTCATAACTATATTTCCTACAGCAAATGTTATATATTTTTGCCCTACGGGTCGTATAATTTAACTCGGGTGTCAAGAGACTAATTATATCGAATCCTATAATTCCGTAAACGTTAACCTGTGTGGCCTAAAGTTAATTTCAAAGTTCGTACAGGTGTCTCCATTCTTTGTATTTCTACCACCTGTTGTACGACACGTGTCAGATTTTGCTTACGTGATCTCACTGGCCAACGAGTTGCCTGCGACCCCTCAACAGACCATCAGTAGTCGTGTCTAGTTCTAAGAGAAGTATTCTTGGAGGCCAATTCTATTAAAACTAGCTACGGTACTCCGCATATATAAACAATTACTCCTACTTTTAAGTCTAAATAATGATTTACTTCATAACATATGTTATTTAACTATAATAAATGTTCATTTACGGAAAGTTTGCGATAAACTACATAAAAACTTTGATGAAATTTATCATTTTTCTTCGTCTTTAATGAAAAATAAGCCCTTTTGAAAGGCAATATCTTTATTTTTATTTTATTACAATTAATTAGTTTAATTGCTTCGTTCGATCAATTTATTTTCATGAAATATTTTCGGAACTACCAATTAGTTTCGTTCAGTTCGTTGGTTTGTCTATCCTTCTATTATTAGTCACCATCTAAACACCAAAGTGTATGCATTAATTTTCAATTCTGTTCGAAAATATAGGAAGACAAATAGAGCTTCTCGAAATTGCAGCATCAGGAATGCATCTTTTCTAGAAAATTTCAAACTTTTCTGGGAAGTGAGGAGAAGCTTTTGTCAAAACATCGAATGAGATCAGAAGTAAAAGTCTTGTAGATATAATTTATAGATGTATAACAAAGTTTCTTTTTTAATGAAATTCGTTTTTATGGCATCATCTCTATTCACAAATCGCTCTCTCCTCCTAGAAAAGGGGCATTACTGCCGATGTTGATGTACGAAATCGGTGTCCTGTTGTCCAGCTGACAAAGGCTAGCAGTTGACAAGTGACCCACCGGTACTATGATAAAGAAATTATAGACCGTTAAATGTGTATACAAAAGAAGGTTGTGGATAAATAACGTCTAAGAAACGTGTATGATGACAGTAAGAAGAGGTTATCGTTCTCCATTGTTTGTCACGTCTACCCTACAAGAACCTAACAAGATTGCAAGAATAATATTCCCAAACTATTATCCTAATTATTTTAGCTGGGAAAACTCATTATATCTCAATCAATACAGATAAAAATTTCATCACAAATTCTACGACTAGAAATAAACGCATTAAAAAAGGTGAGAATTGCTATTAACGTCTTTAAGTTCTTGATAAAGTTTTCGCGCAAATAATATTTAAAAAAAAATAGATTTTTAAACTTAAATTTCAATAGGAAGACGTCGAATCTTTAAAGGAAATTTCTCTTATCCAATAGGATTTTGGCTAAGTTATAGAAAGAAGACATAAAGTACGCTACGTCATTCATCCATTTAGTGAAATCGTCGGCATAATTGGACTCTAGTCCTTTTATGACAGTCTAGTGCGATATAAAAGCTAGCGTTAATGGGCCTACATAAAGTGTGGGTGATGCATTGGAACCGGCAACAGTTTTAATTAACCAATCAACACTTTACAACACCAGTGCTGGAAATTACGTAGCAGGCGTTAAAACAGTATAATTTTAACGGCCTTTGATAGTATGATCGAATTCCACTCCGTTATAATATAACAACTACAACTTATACTTCGTTTTAACGCAAATAAGCCATTCGTGTAAGCAAAATTATCGGGTAAATCGTCAGTTTTTAATACCTAATCACGAAATAACGTGAAAAACTCGCGTTTAAATGTTCTTTATAATAATAAAAATATATTTTTCTATACTAAATAACAGAAAGCAGTTTTATAGAGTAAGATAATTAGTAGTTTGCTCCTGTAAATTTGCTTTTCTTCCACGTCTAGCTATGAATAGTGTCTCCATCTAGTGAATAGATTTTAAAATAAAAATATCTACCGTACGTTACACAGCATTCAAACATTAATATATTAACCTTTGAGAGCTTTAATGAGTAAAATACTTTGACCTTTCAACTTATTTTAACCTTTTACAAAAATTTAAGGATATATTCACTTCGAGATCGATACTAAGCACACAAATAAGCAGTTTTCTTCTTAAAAAATAGAAAATTATGAAGGTCGTTATGAAAAGTATACGTTTAAACTGATAAATTCCGTATTTAATTAGTTAAAATCTAAAATATAGTCTACAGAATTCATTTATTAAGTGAATTTTAATGTTTCTAAAGGTTACACTGCTAAAGATCGAATTAAAGAACAGAAAATAATATTACTCTAATATTAATAATGTAATTTTAGTTATGTTTTTCACTTATTTAAAATTAGCAGAAAATTGCTGTGATAAATTACTTAACATATTTAACATAGGATGCCAGTTCAGGCGTTGGAGATGAACTTTAGAAGCGCTTTGTTAAAATTAATGTAGCGTGTAAGAAATTATTGAAAAGTTACACCTTAATTTCTCTTTAAAGTTTATGAAAATCGAGAAAATTTCGTATCAAAATCAGTTAAAGTCTTAAGTTACATTAGAGAACTTTAAAAAAAAGAGTAGCGAATGTCTTTAAATTACACCGATTCTCTGAATGTAACTTCTCGGAACACATGTTCTACCAAACTATAGATCTATAGTAATAAAGAAAGGAATTCTAAGCATGCCATTAATATCAACTTAAAAATTAAGCAGTGGAAATATAGTCTGTTCTATATCATACACAGTAGAAAGTGACAAGACCACACTGCTCGAGTAGCTAAGGAAAAGTACCCCCGAACAGACAGGCATTGTAGATAGAAGCTAGACTTAGATCAAACCGAAAAAATTCGCTCCCTACTAACATTAAAAAAAAAAAAAAAAAAAAAAACTTACAAAATTTCCTTTGTTTTTGTCGTAAAGAGTTCAAAAGATTTATGGTTTTTGATAGAAAATTATTAAATTTGTCTAAATAAATAAAGTTAACAGTTTTCAATATTAGAAATATTCTTAAAAAGAAATCGGTTTTTTTCCCCGCTTTAATTGCTGAGAAACGGAAGATTCTGTTAAAAGGACGTGACAATCATTAACTGCAAGAAACGATTGAGTTAATTAGCCTAGGTAAAATGTTTCCACATAAATCTACATTTAGCTACACCGGCTACCGGTAATCAACAGTCAATTGCTCCTATAAGTCATTCCTATTTTCCGATCTTTTCACCGAGCGCCTCTCGTGACGGAGAAACGAACTATAAGAAATTTGATGGTCCTTTTTAATATTAAAAAAAAAAAAACAGGCGAATTTAATAATCACGGGAATTAATTTACGGTAATTGACGTAGTTTCATTTGTTTCGGGTGGCCATCTTACTTCTACCGATCTTACTTTACGGGTTACGAAATACAGTAAATTCAATAAATGTTACTTGTATTGTATACAGAAACGTTTTCGTATCCGATTTAAATGCTAATTTAAACTTGGATCCAGTTAATCCGCATTATCTAAGCTTACAGTCTTGATAAGGAGTAAGTTATAGTTTTATGTTATCGTGTCTTATATTACGTATATGTTTTATTACGCGCGATGTATTTTTTTATAAATAATGGTTAGAAGTATATTAAAAGAAATATAGACTAACCTCTATAATAAAGGGAAAACCATATAAAATAATGTAGTCACGAGTGGTGGTGGCGGGCGAGTTACAACCGAAACTTCTATGCTGCTACAGGATGTTGAAAGACAGTACAACTGTACCCCAACGGCAGGTGTCGCCTGCCGACGTAACGTAGGCGTGCCCTGAAGACTAATTGGATAACTTACTGCAGAACCACTCTCCTCAATAACTGTCTTGGCTGAGATTTCATTCTGTTAAAACTATGTGACACTACCAGGGGATCGTTACGACCATAAAACAAACTTCTGATTAAACTTTAAATATTAATTCTCAAACTCCTTAATAACTATAATTAAATATTCTTTTATTGTATTTTAAGGTTTACTTTATATTAATCCTTAATCAAATTTGTTAGATGTTAAACAAAAATTACATTTAAATTTAATTAAAAATCGAGAAATGAAAAGAATAGTTGTTAATTATAAATGTCTTAAGTTCGATTATATAAGCCAATTTTTAACACATATTAAAAATGGCTTAGGTAATTATTTCGGTCTTTTACACGACCATTTTGTTTTTGCATGAGCCAATTAAAAGTTTACATACTTATGTAAACTTTTAATTAAATTCTAGACATTTATTTACCTAAATACACCACCAAAATAAAGTCATTTCCTGGATTTACCAAAAATGTCACGCTAGTTTATCGAAGATTTCCAAATATTTTAAGTCTAGTCATTCTAAATATTGCGCTTAATTTGCTTGACGAATTTTGTGGACGAAAATAACTCAACGACCCTCCACATATCTTGTTAGCTAGTAATCTTGAGGCTAGACAAACTTTAAGGAATCTTTTAACAACAGATAATTAATTATCCAAAGATAATGTCTAATATAGAACGTACTATTTTTCATCGTACGATGAAAACACTGTAGCGAAGATAGGCCTAGACTCTTCGAGACGAAGTTCGAGTAAACATTATGTTGGAAGGAAGAAAATAATTTCTAAAATTCAAGACAACTTTGACATTAAAATGAATGAGTTACACGCCTAGTAACAGCAGCAAAATTTCGATAGAAGTCGAGGGAATAAATCTAAAGTGGTTAAAAACAAAAATGAGAGAGAAAATGGCAGAGCGAGTTTAAGTAGTTTAGGATGTTTTAAGTAGCTTAAGCTATTCCGGATCTCTACCATTCAAACTTATATCGAAATAAAACACTCATAAATGATGAATTAGCACGATTAAATTTTTATTATTGTTATTAGGCAATACTTTAAACCGGGTTCTATACGACACGAACCGATCACGTATGCTAATAAATCAGTTCGATTTCCGGCAGTGACTTAAAATTCGTGCCTCCCCTATGTAACGTTCATTTGATTTGCACCTTCAGCCATATATCAATAGGAAAGGAGTGGAAAAAAGCTTCCCCCCCCCGTTGAAACCATATTTTGGACCTATACGGTGGCAAGACGACAGATAGAACGTTATCGTAAATCATGACAATATTTGGAAAAACGGATGGTCTTCTCCGCTATTCAAATTATTAAAATATGACTTTAAAAATCTAAAATGCTAGTTACTGTATTTAACTTCTTGAAAGTTAACTTATCTTTATAACTTTTAAATTTTAAAATCGTGAAGAGAATGTTTTTTTATATACTATATAATGCGCAGGTTATTCGGGGTAAATCTATCCTCTTAGTCATATTTTTATATAGACTAAAATAACTTTCACCGTAAATAACAAACGTTCAATGTGGCTACGGAAAAAAAGAACTAATTTTTCTTTAATTAGAATTAATATACAGTCAAACCCCGATATAGCGCCACCGAAATTGAAACTAATTCGAATGAAGCGCTAAACCGAAAAACCTCGAACGATAAAACAATGAGGTCTACACACAAGTTTTAAAGTTTGAGAGCTTAAAAGAAACGTAAATTAGAGATTAAAATGTATATAAATTGCCAAACTTGGTATATATAATCCATATACGTAGGCCTAAGTATATCTAGAAACTATATTTATTGTTTGTTTTCGCTTTCGGTATTGAAAATATTAAATATAAAATCGACAATAAGATAAAATGTAGATGCTAAAATGAAATATATATTAAATAAACTATTTTTTTCTTACGGAGAAAGAGCGTAATATCGAGATTAGTAAGAAAACTTTCTGCCGTGAGAGTAGGCCTATAACTAAACGTTATTGATTACTTTTATCTCCATTTAATTGTCACTTAGAGTCTACGTACAGAGAAATTCTTCTAGTTTCATAGAAGTAACACGTTTATTTTTGGATATATCAATTATATTTAATAAAATTATAACTAAAAATCTTTGATGTCGATATATTATGGAAGCCATTTTTAACTTTTAATTGGCCATGTTTCTTATTTTGCATGAAGATTAACAGATGATACATAATTTTAAAAATATTTAATTCAAATGGTGATAACTGCTTGAAAAGTAGTACAATTCTCTAAGAAAATGGTTAATTTACTGGAGAAGAGATGTGAAGTTCGAATTTAACACTTCTAGATCAGAAGAACGTAACAGATGAAATGTATTATAAATGCACCCCATCACCCTCTCTCCTATGGGTTCTCCCGCTCTGCGGGGTTGCGGGGGTGTTTTCTACGTCCCTAAACGCGTTAGCGTTAAATTTATCGAGTGTCACTTCAAAAATTCTCTTATCATCTTAGGTAATTAATATGTTTAGTAAAAACAGTGATGTAATAGCAAAAAGTAAAAGCCAGAGAAGTGTTTTTAACTTATTTAAAATGGAATTATATGCAGAAATTAATTAATTAATTAAAAAAGTTTCTGAGTTATTCATGTGAAAATAAATGTTTTTGGGAAGTGGAAAAAGAGATTGTTCTTGACATTTGTCAATTTTGCTTTGCTAGCAGAACAGACAGGAGAGTGGGATGTCTACATTCACAAAATGCGATATTATCTGTATATCCGTATCTGACACACAGCTCTCTCATTTCATCTCATGTCAAACCTAACAAGCTTCCTGTGGATGACACTTTGAATAAATCTCTGATTCATGACATAAAATTTATACACTATTGTCTAACGTACTGTTTTTACACGTACAACAATTTTCCCACCTCTAAACAACTAGTTAAAATACAGGATGTTTGTAATGACTCCCTACTGATAGGGACACCTGGTTTTTAGCGTAAAGGTTTACGAGTATTGCGTGTTGAAAATATGACTAAAACTCTAATCGAAATCCTGATATATCTAGCAATATTATTAATTAATTTTAATGATTAACACTTTACAAGAAAAAAATAAATTTTTTATAAGTTAATTAATAGATTTGTTGCGTGTTGACTTGTCAACACTTGTACAATGGGCGAAAATTAGTCGCTAAATGCTTCCATCCGTATCTGATACGATACAGAACGTAAGTATGCACGATATAAAAATTGATGACTCGAAACACTGTGATTTTAATTGATCGTATTATAAAATTAATTGATTTTTGTGAGTAATGCCTTTGAAATTACAACTTATTTAGTTTATATAGGCTACTCCTTCACACTTTATACCAGTTTATACTTTGCTGATTTAGCAATCAGAAGTTATTTATATTTTCATGTTAAGTTCTTCATTTTTCTCTAATAATAGTCCTTATATTTTTGATAAATTTGCAGGTATATTTCATAGAGTGAGTCTTCAGATTATAAAACTGATAATAAAGTTACATATTCTTTACAGTTTTAAAGGAATAATTCTAAATTTATGTTATTTAAAAAATTGAGAAGCAATAAAATAATTTGAGTAATTCTTATACAGAAATAAATTAGGCGTAATTTTTCTCATAAAATATAGAATCGAATTGCATTATTTTTATCAATTAGACGGCCGAGAAACTCTTAGCAAAGAACGAGAGGCTTTAATAAAAACAAATTTTGTCTCTGGAGGACCATATCAATCAGTAACATTCGGTATTTTTGTCCCAAAGAGCAATTGCGATTTCTTGTTACCGCACAAGAGACATTAAATCCAGCAGCCTAATTTTCAAATACGGCCTGGTCGGTATGTTACATGTCGAGCACATCATGATTTTTGGAATTAAACATTAACGATAATTGGTACATAAACGACATTGCAGTCACCTTAATGAATATAAATGGGTTGCCCGAGTCTACAAGTGCCCGCCTCTGGGGAAGAGATAACGCAACTGTGTGCTGCCAAAGGTGGCACTTTCTACTAAGAACACTATTCTGATCGGGGAGGGGTGGTAGACCTGTAAGAAAAACTAACGGGTGGGGTGTGCCTCGAACCTTCCAATTATTCCTCTATCTACATGTTCGAGTAATTCATGTGGTCCCGATAAGAAGTTCTCTTTGTGATCTGACAGCAATGGTTATTAATTGAGTTCTTCTTTCAATCATTTTCATTACTGCCCACATAATGTCCTCGCCCATCTCTTTGCTAAGTTACAACATCGATCGAACTCTTTTTGTGTTAGCTTTAAATCTTTTTTGGTATTCGACCTTGTTCTAATTTGATGGTTAATCTATTTCCGTGATATATATTGACTATATAATCGTCTAATTAGAGGAAAAAAGGTTAAATTCTAGCGCTAGCGTCGTAAATATCATAGCTTGTGTAGTACTTTCATCCTAGGCCAACTTGCTAACATTTGAATAATTTGCAGAAAAGTAAGTAAATTCGCCCATAAAACCTCATTCCTTATAGTTTAAAATTCATAGAAGTTATTTAAGATTATTAAAAGAGATTATTCCAGCTCTAATTTGAGACAAAAGACATGTTTTTTAATTGGATAAAACTTGATAATCAAATTTTAAATGGATCATTTTGAGTTGATAAGATCCAGTTTACGTGTGAATTATGATCTAGCGCTTATTTAGATCTGTCGAACTTGTCTAAGATAAATAAGATTTAACAAGACCAAATAATCTAATACAGCAAAAGGTCTGTTAAATATAACTTACTAATTATACTAATCAGAATAAGTTTATACAAAAAATAAAAATTTAATATTTTCCTTCTCGAAACTTGATATTTAATAAAGAAGAGTTAATTTATGTTAAAAATAAATAAATAAATACAGTCTAATCTGCAATAAACGGCCACCTGTAAATAGCGGACACTTTTCTGAAACCTTTTTTTTATTTTCCTTTGAAAAAAAATGCATATGAAATAACCTCCAAACAACGGCCACCACCGAATGACGACTATTTTTTCTTTTTCTTTTTCGTTTTCTCAGTGGCCGTTGTTTACAGGTTCGGTCATGTTTTATTTCCAGTAAAATTCTAAGTTTCTTAAATAAAAATTTACAAGGAGTATATTCTGTAAAATTACAATAAATCAGCTCCCCGAATTAATACAAATTGTTGCTGTTTTCTGGTACAACGGCCAGAAAACAGCAACAATTTGTATTAATTCGGGACCGAATTTTGTACCCCGAAGTAGCAGGGAAAAAAATATTATTTTAACCGATTTTATTATATTGAAAAATATTTTTTCATACGAAAAATACGCAGAAAGTAGTAATACTTTAATCAGTTGATGAGAATAATGTCTTGTTTAATACTGAATTTCATTACAATGGAAAACAGGAAAACACAACCCCTCGGGTTAAACATGTTAATCTAATATTTAATGCAAGATTTTCAAAGCCTCGTCGCATCCGTTTTTATCAAATAAAAACAAAGAAAGAATAATAACTATTTTTTGAATAGATATAAATCTCGACAGTAGATTTATATATTTTCGTTACTTTTCCTTTAGGCCTATATATAAAAAAAAAAAAAATAATAATAATAATAATAATAATCTTCTATAATATAAGTATTTGCCTAGAGAGAGAAAGGGATTACTAAATTTATTTTATCAATAAAATATTGTAATAAAATTCAATTATGTAAACTTAATAAGATATTTTCGACTGCTTAAAATAATTATAATTTATGGATATATTTTTAGAAATTAATAATAAACAAATACACAATAAATTATAGTTATAGTAATAATATCCAGTCGAACCTCCAAATAACGGCCCCTCCCAACAACGGCCATTTATTTATATTCCCGTCAGTAGCTGTTGTTCAGAGGTTTGACTGTAATTAGTTTTTAGAAGCGTAAAACAATAGGAATTTATTGATACAAACTGACATTTTGCGCGCATGTTGTCAATTTATAACAGAAAATATATAGAAATACGAAACATGAAGGCGGAAGACATTCAAGTAATACGAGTGCCACAATGTATTTTCTATAATACTACTTATAATATTAACAATATAGCAAATAATTTCCATAATGGATACGATTTCTGGTGTCAAAACTTTCATTCGACTGATTAATCTTATAAAATCCTGCATCACAGTGTGTGTGGGACCTTTGAGAATTTAGAAAAGACAGTTTCCATTTTTATTTTCTGCAAACATTTATAAATATTATTAAGCTTTACTTATGAAGCTGAATAAGCGCATTTTTAACCGCATTTATGGCCGTGAGATGGTTATTAAGCGCATGTAAAGGAAAGTTTTTAGTGTTATTGATTTTTTTCTTTTTTTGTCTGTGACCTAAGTTCGAATGAAAACGTGGAATCGCATTATAAGCTTCACTAATGGAACGAAATAACTGAAAGGATCATACCAAATTCAGGAAATAGGTGTAGAGAATCTAACCTTTGCTCAAGGGCCGTCGTAACCGGTTGGAATGCCAAGACTGAACAGTTCATATTTTCCATCTGCTATCGTCAACTTCTAAAAAGTAAGCGACAGACGACAGACAAGTTGAATGAAACTTGACCAAGTGGACAGACGTTGTGCGAGAATCGGGCAATCAAGGACACTCCGGGCGGTCTCCTCCGTCTAATGTAGTCTCCGATCTCCAGCAGGGGGAGTGCTTTGTAAGAGGCCACGAAGACAGGCAAGGAGAAGCTTTGTTAACAGCGGAATATATAGTCTGAAAAGGAAGACAATCATATTTCTTTTCACGTATCTAACTGCTTGGCTCATTATTTACCAGATGCGTTGATGGTAGCTGAAACGAATGGCGCTGCTCTAACGCTGCTCGGTTTGACGAGTTGCAGTCCGAGAAGAAAGTGACTTGTTACTACGCTTCCTGTCCCATTGGACTAGCTCTCGAGGGGTCCATTGGACTGAATTTCCAAGCAGACAACTCGAGGAATGTACGAGTGGTGACATTACTACTCCCCTGTCTCGACATCGAATCAATTTTTGATCCGATCGCCTGGCTATTCTGCTCAATTCACTTTTATTTGATGATACGAGATACCGATGTAATTAATATGAAACCGGCCTTGTTTTAACTGGTTGATAATCTCCAACATATTGCGAAATTGAAGAAACAACAAGACTGAATGATAAATTAAATCCGAAGGCAAACCATCACTTTAACGTAATTTACTTAAAGAAAATTTATGTGTTTGTGAAAATTAAATATTTATTAATTAAACTTATATTAGAAAATTCTCCGAAATTATTTTATTTTTTAAATTTTATAATTTTAAAGTTTTAAATTACCAAAACGTTTTCCGTATACTTTAAGAAACTTTACAGATTTTCTTTGGTGGAGGCCCGTTCTTAGTAGTGCTTTGAAGAGCCAGTCTCGACTTAATGCCTCGTAAAAGCTAAACCTCAAAGAATTGATTTGTCTTTTAACAAGAGGAAGAAAGTAAACAAGCTTAAAATTGTTTAGATTGAAAAGAATAACGAGTGGGCCTAGGCCATATTATTGTCCCGTATTCATTGTTGTGTTGAGTCTTCCCCCCTCTTCTTTGACTTCAGAATTTACTTCAAAGCCAAAAGTCGAGTGAGCGTGTGAGCCATTGTCAGACACAATAACAGACTGTGTCTGGTGACAGAAAGACTAGTCCCAGTATGTCCAAGCTGTCTCCCTCGACTAAATATAGTTTGGACAGTGTTCAGTATGTGGCAAACAGTAGAATCACAACTTAATGTATTGGACACGAGATGAGACCCCTGATAGGGCCCATCTACTATGATGAATGAAAGCCCGAAGACAAAATAACGGGCTTTCTCCTTCGTAGGAGTTCGGTTCGTTTCAAACGCGTAGTTTATAATTTAAAAAAGAGAAAGGAAGAAGATGAATAAGAACATAATCCGCTGACTTTTTTTTTCTACTTTCGTTTAATAATTCAAGTTCGTGTTATAGGTCTAGTCCCAAAGACGTGTGCGTATTGTAGTACGTTGAGAGTAAGAATTAATGAGTTTCGTCACGACAAGAAAATCGTGAATTGTCTATCGCCTCTAGCAAACGGGACTGTTTATCGTGATTTCTTTGCACTGACCCACAACATGCAACGTCCTCTCTCTCCTTCACACCATAAAATTTAATAATGTTGGAATTTTCCACACATTCGCTTTTAAAAGCAGTTTAATTAATGACTTTTAAATACAAAAAGAAAATCATTACTAAGTTTACCGAAGGAAATCGTTTATTACGTAAAAAATAAGCGAATAATTCTGATTAAATTAAAACTAATTGGAAGGAAATTTAAAATTTTAATTCGTTCATTTGTTCCTTTTTTAAAATTTGTTTATTGTTCTTTTAGTCGTAAGTTTTATTCGAAATTTGAAGGGAGATAAAAGTTAAATTTATTTTAACTGAAAAAAATAAAAACAAAACATTAATTTCATAAAATAAACTTTTTTTAGGGAATTTTTCTGAGCTTCAATATTATATTATCGTGTTGTAAAGCTAGTTTAATCTGAAAGAAATAGCTTTTAGCATATTTCGTGGCATTAAACTTTATTACAAGCATTTTTATTTCTCCGAAACATTAATTTTAATTTTTTATATTATTTTCGGGTAAACTTTGTATTATTTTTAAAAAAATAATTTAAATATATAGGCCTATATAAAAGTTATATGATAAATAAGAGGTCTAAATAAATTTAATCCCCATGAAGGTATTTTTTTTTTCATGTTAGACTTACAAGTTTACACTGACGAAAGCATAAATAAAAAATGGCCGTTGTTTAGAGATGGTTTTCATTGGAGGTTGTAAATATCGGCTGACAATGAAAGCTCATGACGTAATTTATAAGATTTGAACGAAATGAAAACTAAATAATATTTTGTTAAAAATAGGGAAGAAATTAAAAGTTTACTTCTAAGAATTATTGCTACTTTCTTAAATAAATTATGGTTCTACTGACATAACTTTCATCGATTTATCGCGAGATATGAACATTAATCAAATAACCTGTTTGGTAACATGAATGAAATCATGATGACTGATTTAATGTCTGTTTTCAGTGCAGTTTCTACTTAAACAGCGTGTCTTTACTGGTTTTAAATGGTATATTTTTTTTACTTTGTGATCTCATTTATTTACATGTTATAAATTTTGTTTAATATAATCATCCTAGTTTCGAAAATAACACCTTTTAAATGAGTTATGTAAGCCGGATATCGATACTTCTTATAGGCTACCTACCACGTTATGAAAGCGTAACGTGTTACGAAATTACTGATTTATTAGTGTTTTCAGCCTTTCAATAGATTTATCTTCTACGTTTATTGTTAAACATGCTATTTATGCAGTGTGAAGCTCTGTTTTCTCAATACAGATCCAATCAACAAGAGGAAACTTAAAGCATTACATATAGGATTATTTTCATACTAAGTTGGCATTTCTTTGTATACGCCATTTTAAAAACATAATTTCAGTATAATGTTGCAAAGGTCCTGTCTGTAAAGATAATGATAAAATAGAAAAATGTGCTGTAAACATAATATACACCCGCAAAAAATAGGAAGAGAGAGGAAAAAATATATTATCTTAGTCTTGCTGAATTGATACGGAATACGGTAATAAATCCAAACACTTCGACTGTTTTCATCCTAAACACTAATATAACTGTCCAGACAGTAAAATCTTTTCTAAAGAACAATGATGGTTTTATAAGGATTTATAGTTGACTTCATCTAAAATTTCCTCGACGTATTTCAAAGTGTAGAGATGAAGCCGAAGATAAGACGGAGTCAGCAGATGTTTCCAGTTCCCATATTGAGCAGGAGAGGGGCAATTTACCACTCCGCCACGCCACTCAGGGGAAGAAGGTACCTGACAGACCAGCTGCCAGCTCGTGACGTCACAGTTAGCCGCAAGCTACAAGAATGCCACGTGCGCCGCAGTGGCCGTCAGTCACGTATTGCACAGCCAAAAAATCATCGTTGTTATTAAGTGTTTTTTTATATCATTAATTACGAATTATTCTAGTTTGATCGCATCTAAATAATCCAATAAGTTGCCTAATAACGGCAATTTTTGTTTTTTTCGCATCAATACATCAACGTCGTGGTATGAAAGAAAGAAGAATTGCTTCAGTTCTCGCTTCTAAGTAGAGTCTCTCGAAAATTCATGTATAAATTTGGTGAAGCGGGTGGCAGAACAAATGCTACAAATATTCCTGAACCAACAACATAAATCCCACTTGCCAGACGGGATCTTGGAATGTCCTTTAGACTAGGGAATGCTGCGAAGATCTGTCGTCGAGTTCACCCCAGTTTATCGCTGTCATAATTAAGTAGTATGTCCTGTGCCACGTTCCAGAGCTGGTGGTGGTGTCAAATAACACATGGCCTCCCCGTCTGTCATGATATGTGCTGTTTACATGGTACCCACCCTGCTTAGTTCTAATGGCAGTATATGTGATGAATGAAAAGACTAGAAGTGTCCGGTAGCAAATCTGGGGAGGTGCACTGGTTCGTGTAACATGGTACACTTTCGTTCGACCGAGGTGTTACTTTGCTTCTGCAATCTTCCGATGTCAAGAGGTTAGTTAAAACACAGTCGAATCTTTATGAGCCCTGTTAAACCCGAGCGTATGTAACAGGAGTTGCAGCAATGAATGGAATCTTTGAAATCCGGATTAAAGAGATCTTTAAAACTTCCTCTTACATTAGACTAGATTTCTTCGCTTCGTTTCTTAACGAATTTTCATTAATTTTATTATCGAATTTTTCACAAAACAGTAAAAACTTATCGTTATTTTCTTTTCTCAAATAGAAAAGAAACAATAAATTTAAAACGAGAACACAACAGTCTAAAATTTAAAAACAGAACAATAAAACTAACATTTAGTACAAACATTCCTTGTCTAGTTTGCTGTTTTCGAGGTTGAATAATTTCACACTAGACTTTAACAACTGTTAAGTGGAAAATCATTAACATTTGTGTACTCAGGTGTTGGTTTGAGACTGGTTTAAAGGGATACATGTTGGAGTGTCTCCAATCTAGTTGTAAACAATCAACGGATAGTTTCGTGTGACAGTCAACAACCCATGGATACAATTCCCGTATTTGGCGTGGATTCACGTACTTCAATTTCATCCAGCTACTTAAAGTTAATCCCTGAGACTGGTCTGTAAGCATGAACGTTGCTTACCGAAGGATTTCTTACCATTCAGACATTCTTGCACCGCAGCCATTACGATAACTTACTATATCAAGTGGCATGCTGACGAGTTCATAAGAAATAAGTATCTATGTATAAGCCAAAAATAAAGTAAAGAAGGGAATTCCTTCAAGCTTTAAATTTATAAATAAATTAATAAATCTGTGTTGAAATTACTACATAAATATTAAATTATCTAAACAGATAGACAGGAAAATAGACAGGAAGAAAATAATTGTTGATATCTATCGATATAGGCCTATTCATCTCTTCAAATAGGACGTCATTTTTCACAAATTGCTATACAAATAACATAGAACAAACTTCAAAATAAGCCATTATTGTTGTAAGATTCAATTTTTTTTAATCATTTTTGAAATCTTATTTTTGAAGGATGAGAAATGATGAGCAAACACTCAGACTAAATAGGAAGTCAAAGCGCAAGGTCGACTAGAAAATCAAAATATCTCTTCGAAGATTTTAGAGAAAATATAGATAAAGCTGGATTATATAATTTACTTATCAATGCATTATTACTTTTATAATTTTCTCTTCAAAATATTTTTCTTTAAACTCTTAAGCCTATAATTTTCAATAGATTATATAGCCTATACCAGCTGAGCATCGATTGTAAGCTTATATAATATTCAGGAACTGGCTTAAAAATTTAAATAAGTCTAAATTCTTCAACTTTTTTTTTCCTCTTTTAAAATCCTGATTTATTCTTTGAAGTTATAAAAGTGTTTTATTTACAAATTGTTCTTTGCGTACGTTCGAATGGAATGCGGGCTTAACTACTCAAGGCTTCACTTTTGGACGTTTCGACTTGTGCCGACGATTTATTTCTGGCAACTGACCTAACATTTTGAACTCTGCCAAGGCAAACAACTACCTTAGTTGACCCACAAAAAGAAAAATTGAGATAAGAGTTGCTGGTCAGCATGAAAACTTCGGTAGATTACAGGCTTATGTAAATAGCATATCAAAAGAAATTTTGGTTCTCACAATGCTAATTTATCGTATAATTTACAAGTAAAATTAGTTTCTGGTAAAGGGTAGACTTCATTTTAAAAACCGATTTTCTTGTAGAGAATAATATTCAATTCTTTAACTTAAGTCTACCGTAATGTATAAAATACGGTGCCATTAAATTAGATTGGACTATTTATCTCGTAAATTCAAATCTTTGACGATATCGGAGCGATGGTGGCACGTAGTTTAATAATAAAAGAACTCATTATGGGACAGGTTAAGAACCAGAGACGATTGTTGTTCTGCCTTGGGCACTTAAACGCGCTCTGAATAATCAGAATTAGACCATCTTGACATAAGCTCATCAGCTACCCAACTGTCATAATCATTTGAATTTGTAACGAGTTCATTAAGTAACTGACGTCGGAGTTCTTATACACTCTTCAGCTTTCATGAGAGCGTTTAGAAAGTATTTTATTATACTCTTATTAAACTATCTCCTGTCTTTCTTTTATATTATTTATCTTTAAGAAAACCTGAAGTAGACTGCTTCTAATCGGATTGTCTTCACAGAATAAAATATTTATTTTTATACGAGTTATCTGCTTTCCAACTTTTATTAAATATTTTTATTATTCGTATTTCAATACTGTGTTTCCAGCATGATTCTATTTCAGATTGGAATTTCAAATGTTAGCAAAGCAAATCATTCTAACGTACCATTATATTCATCTTCCATCAAAATATGTTAATGATACGGTGTCTTCATTAATATTATGCCATTAGTAATTATCGGTACCAATTATAATTTAGATGGACTCGTTAGAGCAGAATATATATATATAGGCTTATATATTCTGAAATGTAGCTAATTTTGAAATATTGTAATTTTATTAATTAAAGATTATAAAAAGAGATATTTTTATTTTAAAATACATTTTTAAAAGAATAAGATTCCGTTCTAATTTGATATGTGTTTGCATTTTGCACTGCAATTGCTTATGCTAGTTAGATACAATGTTGTTTATCGACTATATCGACTGCAAAGTCTATTCTTGAATAAGAATAGCTTGAAGCTTTTGGAATGTTCTTGATGGAGGTTGACGAGCCGCACTCGTCAATGACTTTCTTGGCAGTGAAGATACGTAATTGGCAGCAAGATCTCCGGATTTAGCTTCCATAGAATATAGAATCTGTAAGGAGANTGAACTAAATGAAAAGTAAATAATATTTTGTTAAAAATAGGGAAGAAATTAAAAGTTTACTTCTAAGAATTATTGCTACTTTCTTAAATAAATTATTACTATTTTGAAACAATATGGATTCACGGAATAAAATATTTATTTTTAATCATAATAATTCTATATTTAAAGGGTATTTTTTTTTAAATAATAAACCCAATTTTTCACAGTCCCATTTCTTTTCCTTTTTACTAATGAAATATCACGACTTTTTTTTTTTTAATTTTGTTTTATGTTACGCTTGAAAAATGCTTGCATTCATAGAATAGAAAAGCTTAGAAAATTATCTGCTCGAGAAAAGACTTATGTCATTTGATTTATTAGCCATAAAAATGCATTTTAAAACCCACAGTTGTTTATTTTTCATACGATAATAGCATACATCAAAAGGAAAATCGGGCCTACAGACTAAGCTAACATTCTTCGTCGCTATATTAAGTCTCTGTAGTTGATATTAAAAAAAATATATATATACATATATATATATATTCTTTAACTTTCTTAAAATAAGAAATATTTTTAGATGTCAGAAGTTAATCTTTATCGCATAAATTGTGCTGGATAACACGTAAAAAGTTTGAAGTTTAGGCCTAAATATAATCCTTAAAACTCGATGCCTCAATTTAAAATTTGTCAGTTATTAAATGCGAATATCTTCTATTTTTAATTAAAAACGAAGAAAAATTCACATACCAAAGGAGAATAGCGTAGAAACGTGTTACATAGATGCCCGACTAACTTCATTATCTAACTATATTATATAGATAATGAACAATTTCAATAGAAAATAATAAGTATAGTAATATTAATATAAAAATAATATAAACGTTAACAATACAGAATGGTCCAAAAATCAGTTAATGCACGAAATGTAGTAATATTTGTACATTAATACGAATGATTTCATTTGTACTTTATAAGTAACGTAGTATTTTAATAAGAGAATTCAGACCTTACAATGATTAACTGATTTTTGGCCAACCTGTTTGTAATTCCAACGTACAAATTACAATTTCAAATATTATATAGAAATGCTATGATAATACTTTACCAAAGAGGAGTAGCTTAGAGCACATGTTCTATAGATACCTGAGTAACTTCAAGTTTGAAACGTAAATAACTACACAGCTCTTTTATAGAATGGCTTGTTGTGCATTTGTTTTTCTCTTTTTATAATTTACAGGTGTGCATTTTAACACGAAGACTTAAAAAGCCTTTTAATTATAGGATATAGGCCTATATGTTTACATTCTAACATCAGGTATTTAACTAACAGCTGTTTAAAGTTACCGGTAATAGTTTGTAAACTGTTTCGACATAAGCTATCACGAAGCCACATTATTATTTTAAAAGAAACAAAGTATTTTTGAAATGATCATAAAAATTATAAGTTTTTGAAGTAGCGTATTTTAATGACTAACATTTAAATTTATGAACGGAGTAGACTATTTAATTATAAAGACTTTTTGGTCGAAGATTATTTAACAATTTTTATAATCATTTAGCCTATAGTTCGTCCAGTATGTCGACAAGACGAGTGTTTATTGCCTGGGGAAAGTACAGTTGTCCCCATTACTATACTGTAATTATATAGAAGATCCAATGACACTAATCGTTTATTATTCACGATGTAAGCGAACAGGGGATTGCCATTTCGAAACAGATCGTTACATTAGCCCAAAGATTTATGACGTATACAGTATTATGTATGAAGCCACCTTATGTAATTAGCATATATATACAATTCCGTTTTAATTCTATGATTTATTTCGTCATAATATTTACTTATCAATCAAAAAAACAATTGTGTAAATATTAAATCTGTATGTACAGTACTATACAGTACCATAACATTGCCTTCGGGTGATATTAATGAATCAGTGAAAAAGGTTGCGAATAATTGTCTGAAGGTCCCCTCCTCGGTTCTTTAATCATTAATAACTTATTTGAGTTGTAACTAAGGTTTGTCTGAAGGCTGATAATACATTGATTTTTGTGTTTTAGTCGCCTCACTTTGAAGTTAGTTGTCACCAAACAAACACGGTTGGCTTCAGATAACTGTCGGCTCGAGAAGATGAAAGGAGCCGACGTTCGCAGACTGTATGCTTATATGTGTTCAGCAAAACACATTGACTGTAGGAACTACTCATTTATTTTATTTATATACCCGAACAATTAAACACAGCTGCAAAGTTTGGAAGAAAATTCACGTTTGCCCAGTTCTTAGAAGTAGTCTAATTCCTTTTATGGTTGTTTTGTCGCAATACCTTTGTTCCTGCTGATGTTTACTGTTTGCAAATAGTTTATTTTACGCGTTTTTTATAGAAAACTCATAATTAATTTACTAAATTTAATGCTATTTAAAATAAAATGAAGTATTCTTCCCGTTTTATATGGTACAGGTGAATTGTCTCTTTTTTAATTCCGAAAAAAATCCATTTTAAAATTAATAAAATATTACTCGCCTATGCCTCATAAAAATTACAGAATTAAATTTTTGTTAAGGTCGTATTACAGTTCTAAACTGTGTTCAAAGTTAAAATTAGTAAAGAATTTGAAGCTGTTTAAACGCGTCGATTTCGAGAATGCTAAATTTAAAAGGATTTTAATGAGTAGGCCGGAAAATTGAAGGTGAAATGGTTTAGAAAAGAGGCGAGTAGTTCAAAGAGAAAATAACATTATCGCCGATATTTCTGATAATATTTTAGAAGAGAACAGTTATAAGCCAAATACAAATAAACAAGCGGGCAAATCTTCGAATGTAGTGATGAATCATCGTGTTTTATAAGCACTTGATCTACTCTAAGCGCATATATATTTGGTTGTTAGTTTATTGAGGTCAGACAAGTGTAAGTGATTCATCAAGTCAGTCGAAGAAAGAATGTTAGAAGGACAGCTACGAATGTCAATCGTCCGGGAGTCGGACAGGGGGAAGCGAGACCATCCGCCTACAGATAATTACCCTGTAATCTAAGCCAATGTTTTGATTGGATGGGGAACAGAAGGGTGATTCATGAGCAACTTGAAATAGAACTATCGCCATGATGGAAGTTGGCGAACGTTGTCGAACTGTGTGTCCTTTTACAACCGGACTACAAAGTTAGCCAGTGGTAATTAAAGTGGTTTTATGACAGTTCTCCAACACTGAGAAATGACGCACGCACCAACGTCAATTAAGTACCGTTGATCGGACCACCCAGTTCTTTAACACTAACTACTGCTGAGTAGCCAACATTCGGATGTTAATTTTAGACAAGAAATGAATCTTCCGAATGTCCTGGGATTACTTCAAACTAAAACCCTTCATAAACTATAAGGAACGGATTTCCAGGATTATATTCTTATTTGTCACTGAGATTGCCAAGATTTAAACCAGACCACGTTGATGCATACCAAGAAGTAGTTTAATTAAGTTTTGTCTTCTGACTTCTTATAAAACTCCATGCGTAGTGAGATTTTATCTATGATTATATGGTATATGATGGGATTGGTAGCATAGCAATTCTAATTAAAAAAATAGATATTCTTTTAGGGTTTTAGTTAAACTTGATTAAAATAATAATAATAATAATGATAATTTGATTGAATTTCAAACATAAATCAGAGAAATTTGTTAAAAAATGAAGTTCGAATTGGATCGGATTGAATTGATAGGAGGCAAAGCATCTCGAGGAATTTCTATGATATGATAGAAGAAGGCAACGCAACTCGAGGGTGATCTGTCGAGGGGAGAGGATTTTCTATGAGAAACTGGTCCCTATTTAGATGCTAGACACGTGAAGAAAACCCGGAAAACTCTACGTTGGTCGGAAGAGAACCCTAGACCTGTGTTTCAAGTTCCGATATTGAATAGGCCTAATTTTAATGATGGATGCGTTCGTTATTTTCACTTTCTCTACATTTAAAGTTTTATTCGAAAATGTTTAGCTTAATTATTAACTCGATGAACATGAACATACAATTTTTTTTTGTTTTTTACTATAAATCGATTTTAATCTGCTTAAACCCTAAATTATAACAAAAATTCAGTAAATTTCTACATTTTTCTTGATAAATTAATTAAAATTATTTTTCTATATTTAAACGGCAGCAAATTATGTTCCTTTATTACGAAGTGAAATGCTAAATTTAAGATAAGATACCATTTCCTTAATGATGGACAAATTCTTAGGGGAATCCAATCTTATTAAGAGATGATGAAATTTTCTTGATTAACCGACTCCGAGGTAGAAATACCAACCATTGATCACCATTAATGTCAAATATTTGGAATGATAATGAAAATCTTATGATAATTAAATGATATTCAATCAAAATCATTTCTTTTCTTTCAAAGTCTTTGATTAAATTTGACTTAAATTATAATAAAAATAATAATAATTTTGATTAAACTTTAATCATAATTGACACTAATTTTAATTCTCTTCATCAAGTAATTAAAATTAATTGTATAAGACTTCTATAAATAAATAAATAAATAAATAAGATAATATTGTAGAAACTGAGAAGCAACGCATTACTACGTTGCAAAGAAACAGCATCAAAGGAGTTTTTGTTTAAAATGTCTTAAAAATTCACAAAATTTCTAATGGATTTTTTGGAAAAATTAATTTAAATCAGTTTTTAAGTGTAAAATATATTAAATATTATAATATATAATTCTTATTTTAAAATATAGAACGTAAAAAAGGGCAAGCTATTGATAATTTAAAGCGAATTATTGCAAGATTTCTAACAATTTTGCTTAAATTATTTAAGGAAAAAGAATTGAAATTTTATAAAATAACACAATTTTATAATATAAAATTATTTTTCTTATAATTTTCAAATGAAAATCTCTAAATATTGGAATGAAAATGCCTTTTACTTGAAATTTCCGATTCAAATTTTATTTTTCTAACAGACATTTTTATTACAAGTTTGACAGGTTATTGTCATTAAAATAATAATAAAAAACGAAGGAATTTCTTATTTAAAACATAATTTAATTGATAATGATTAATGCTAAAATTTAAAAGCTATATTAATGCTTAATTTAAACCGTTTAAATGCTCATAGGACAGTAAGCAACCGAGACAATATCTTATATTTTATTTACAAAAGAAAATATTGTAAATACTTTAACGTTAGAGATATAAAATATTTACAAAAGAACTCACTATTTTTTGTCAGGATTGTCATCATGATGGGGAACTTGCATGCACACCTTCTACACTTCCTTGTTCAAGAAAAACAAAATTTATGAATATAATAAATATTATTTTGCTAATTTTTTGTGTGTTTTTATTACTTCTAAAATTTATAAAAACACATAAAATATTATTGCAATAATTATGTACAGTTACACAGTAATATTAATAAAGCGTAGTATATTATATAATAATACAGGGTGACCCAAAAGTCAATTAACTGATATACGAAAACCTAACCGACTCGGTTAACTTATTTTTGGGCTAATCTGTATTATAAAATGTAGCGCGTTAACCGTAACATAGTAATTTTAATAACATTTCTATAATGTTATACAATAATATTAATAAAGAACAATTGTTTTTAAAACATTCACAAGAAATTTAGAAATTAAACTGTTCTTAATAAACACCTCAGGAACACGAAGAATGATGACACTTTATTTAGTGTATTTCTTAATTTTTTATAGATATTTTTATTATTATACAGTATTTAAAATTTCTATAATAAAAAAATTTAATAGATTTATTCAGTTTTATAAAGGTAAATTCGTTTTAAAAACTGGAAAATGAATTAAAATATGCATCACCCCTATCAGAAATTGTAAATTTTATAAGTATAGTATATAGGTAAGCTACTTGAAAGTCATCAAACATCGAAACGACTCCTGTCAACTATCCAGAAAGATAAAAAGTGCAGCATATGGTGGCAAAGATAAGCCAACTATTTGGTTTTGTCCTGGATTCTGAAGTATGATGTTGACAAAACCATAATTCTATTAAACTTTATTTTTATTAATCTGCCGCCTTGTTAGCATAGAATCGATTAAAGTAAACAATAAAATTTCGTCTAATAGAACCATTAATTGTTAAAATTTTATCTGTTCCGATGAAAAATAACATTTAAGAAGGTATGAAATGCATTTTTTTTTCCTGGCCAATCAACGAGATAAATTTAATTTCTAGTATAAAGTCATTTTCACCCAACAGGGGTGCTCCGTACAGAACATTTTAGTGGGATTTTCAATACGCTGCAAAACGAGGTAACCTACATTGGAGACAGAGCATGAAAACCTTCCTTCGTGAGAAGAATATTTCTCTTTAGAGATTAGCCCATTAGCAGCATGTTTATAAAATATAATTTGTGGTTTTAATTGTAAATTTATTCCAACTTGCATATGGTTATAATCGGGGTAAATGTCTCTCGACCTTTACGTGAATGTTGCAGATTACACAAGAAAATTATTACCTGATTTACTTCTTATGCTTTAAATCTAAAGATATTTATAGATATTATTTACTTCTTTATAATATATTTCGTCGGGTTTACATAAATCTCACATTATAATTAACTAAAACAAGTAATATTTAATTAATTAATTTGTTTTTTTTTTAAATCCTAATCTACAGTAGAGTACGTGAGGCACATGTTTAAAGATCCCGAATCTAAGAAAGCCCCGAAATTGGAAAAGGTAATGCAATTGTGTATCATAATTTATGAATAATTCTATAGCTACAATTTAAATGTTCTTAGTTTATGATGTCGTAAAATTATGCGGAGAAGCCCCAAATTGCTGTGCCTGAGGGCTCCAGGGGATTTTAATCCGCAACTGAATACAGTAGTATGTTAGGAATATTTATTTTTTTATTTCTTTAAACATTCTTTACATTTTACTAATAAATTTTAATTAAGAAATAATTTACAGTTCTATACTTTACATTCTATTTTGATTATAATAAAAATTAAACCATAAAAACATACTTTTTCAAGTTATATTTTTGTTCTATTATTGTAAGCATTAAATTATTTAATTTTATATATTTACAATGTCGAGATAATAGGATAATCTATCTACTGCAAATAAAAGAGTGTGAGCTTGAAGCCTGTACTTAATTTCCATAATATAAAACAATGGGAAAAATTATTTTTGTAGCTTTATAATATATTAAAAATTAATTTTAATATGATTAAGGAAAATTTTTTAATTTACTATATTGTGAGAAAATTAGTTTTAGTACGTTTATAATTAGATTTTTACTTAAAATTTCTTGACAATCTACCAAAAATAAACTAAACCATCTGATAGAGGTGATGTGTACAGAATATACAGTATATTCGATAAGATAGAGACTATAGCTCTATAGTTCTTAACTGTAAGGTTAACTGATAAACGAAGGGTTTCTCACTATTTTATTCTCACTAGGGGTTCTCACGAGGCTAATTATTTCAAAATTTAAATTTGTTTCAAAGGTCAAGGCTATCAGTTTGAATTCATGTATATATTTCTACGTAAGATTATACATCTATAATATTGTATTGTTGTATATGAATTATGTATATAGTATTAAGAGTTGTAAATTATTTTCTTTGGGCCACCTGTTTATTATTGAAATATTTATTCTACATTTAGTCTATATTTAAATTGAAAATTCTATGCATGTAAGGAACTAGTCAATGATACAGTTTTCTACAGTTTATAATGTATGATATATATTATATTTATATATAAAAACGCATATAATATAAACTACGTTATATTATTTTTCTGATACATATAAAATAATTTATATAAAAGCTTAAATTTAAAATGAAAAATAATATATGATCCTTTGTTTTACATAGCTTAAATTTCGAAAAAGTGATATATAAAAAGTTATATATACTATACACGAATGTAATAGTATATATAAATTATATAATAAATCTCGAAGATTTTATATTGAACATCTGTGAAAATAAGCAATAATAGATTGCGTTTTATAATTTTATAAAATCAAACATTGTGTATCAATAGTGCCTTTAGGATATTAGAGAAGACTCGAATTATAACGCTCAAACTTATACTCACCCCTGTATCTCTAATGCTATAGATAAAGAGTAAACTCTAAGATATTGTATAGTACAATATACACATGTGCGCAATGTGACAAACGCACTTATACATGATGTATAAGTGCGTTTGTCATATTGAAATCTTTTTCCTGTACTTACATTTTCTTAATTGATTTATTTACAAAAGGGGCCTCCCTTTGATTATGATACCGATAGATGTAGGCCCTATACTCTTTTGGTTTATTTTAATGGTTTCAGTGAAAGGTGAATGCCAGATATGCGTGGGTATATGCGTTTAAACACATATATCCACGGGCAATGCTATCTTGTAGCACAGGAAATTAAAAGTTTCAACTTGTTTCTGCAGAAATCGCTCTCTCATATATGAAAATTTAAACTTATCAATCGTGGCACGAATAATTTAAATGTGAAAGTGAATCTGCGTATTTCTTCTCGTTTGGACTTTAGAGTTACGAGTTTGAACTTTCATCGAGAAGAGCAAGTAAAAGGTTTGTTGGTAAAATTATAATGTTATATTTGTTATTGTATAACTGACAAAGGATATTTTCCATTATCTCGACGAATGTACAGTACATTCCTTTAACGCTTATATAAAATTTGCAATGAATAAATCGATGAACGTAGGCAAATTAATCATTATTTTAGAATTGTGGATCAATTTTATATAATAATTAAAATATTTTTGGGTTGAAAATTATAATGAAAAAACTTAAATTCGTTTACCAAAATTTAATTTATATAAAACGCTTTCACCTGTTATTTTAGAACTTACACAGACTAAGATTAAAAACTTTTTCTTTTCTCCATTGAAGTATTACCCCTGAAAAAAAGATAAAACTTTAAATTAAGACATTACGTTTACGTACGGATCTTTTGAAGTGTATAGCATAATGGTTTCTGTATAATTATACGGAAACAATGACCTTAAAGAGTTATTGTCAACGTTTTAACCAGTAATGAGGTCATTTAATCTTTAAACAAAACTTAAAAGGAAATGGGACACTTCCACATCGATTTAAACAGTCCAGATATTATTTACGAAGTTAATTTAAGAGAAGAAAAGATGTCCTATATACGGGTATTGAAAAATTCCTCAAAGAAACTGCAAGATCTCAACCTCTCCTATTGACTGCTCTGCTTTGTAAGGAAGCCAACAACTAGGATCTGCTAAAATAGATTGTCTCACTTGTTAATAATTCAAATAGCATAATCCAACCTTATATTTAAGAACACAACTTATAGAATATCGCTAAAATCTGTAAAAAAGCATACATAATAATACCAAGGCAAAATATTTAATTCGAACCTGCCATTGCATTTACGACACTCCTTAAAAAACAGCTCAACTAATAAATTATTCAAATAAAATATTAAATTAACAAATAACTATTAACTACTTAACTATTAAAAATGCAGATTTATGATAATAAATTCGAATATTCTAACTCAACCGGATCCATCTTTGCCAATCTTTAATTAAATATTAATAGATAAATTTTCAAAAATAATGGAATAAAAAATTTTAAAAATAATAAAAAAATATATATTAATATATTCTGGTTGATATTAAACAGAATTTTGTTGGACAAAATGATAGATTAATTATAAATTGGAAGACTTACCAAGTGGGCCTATAGGCTAAACCAAACGCCAAATAAAACCTTACTAAGAAGGATGATCAGGGCAGTACCCAGTTGGCTACCGCCGTACAATGGTGCTGCCGAGATAGTGGATAGGGGATGAACCAAGGAAATCGATGCAGAGAGCAGACAAGACTCTCGCTTCTGATTGGGGAGCCGAGTTAACAGACACCCGCCTGAGCTTCTGCACGGCAGCCAATCAGGTTGCTCAACCATCGGCTGCCGTTGGATGCGTGCCAGGTAAGTTAGTAGTATACTTGTCACCTCGGTTTGGGCGGGGCAAAGGAAACCGCACCGTCCACCTAGATTTTAGCTGTAGGCCGCTGGTACTACTTCTCGGATTTGTAAAAGATGTGGGTTGGTCGGTAACAGAGATATCTGTGGATGTGTAATATGCGGCAGCTTTAACTACGTTGTATTGATAGGGTTGTGCTAAGCTTGATAAATACACCAACGCCCGTCTTACATTTTAAAGGGAACAACGGATAGCTTTCGGTCTCGCCCCAATTTTCAATTTTTGACAATCGCTCTTCTTTTCACCTTTTCTTAATGCTATAGAAAACGAGTAGAAGTAATTAAGAACGGCTCGTGCTTATATTCTTTTCTACTTTTATGGTTCCTATTTATCTTGGTACCGTGTTAGGCTTCTCTGTATAAGATATATACATCTACCAAAAGCTTTCCTTATTGATATTATATGAAGGACTTGCTGATAAGAAATAATAATTATTTATTAAAATATAAAAGACTGCAATATTAATGTTTTATAGTTTAATGGCTAAGCTTGTCGTAGTCAAGTACTTTAAAATATTTTAAACATAATACTGTGTATATATAGGCCTATATATAAATTATTGTGCATTATTTCTCGCTTATCGTCCAATTATTTTTTTCTTTCAATTTTAATACAATTTACAAGTCTAAATGCTAGTTTTAGAATTCAGATTCAAATGTATAGAAGACTCAAAATGGGGCTAAACTGGTTATAAAAATTTGAAAAATAAATATAAATCAATCAGATCCGGTGTTAATATTACAAATTCGCTTATATAAAAACATATAGATTATATTACAACATATAATTGCCTAACATCAAATTATTAAATTGCTCTTAGTGGCTTTTAAATCTCCATTAAAAAATGCTTCAAAAATTAAAATGTACGGTACCTGTAACTTGTACAGCTTCATTTTAATAAACTAGGATATTAAAACTATAAAACATGTATTAATGTTGTGTAATAAATTACTTATTATTAAAGAGCGTGTGTTGTAAATATGTATATATAATGTATATTTCTTTTAGCTGCTCTTCTTCCTATCAATTCATCATAGACTTCATTCGGTTCCGAATTTTTATCATGCGCTTCGAATACACTTAAAATAGCCACTGGATTCTATAAAACAAACGGTGGACAATATTGTTGAAGTACAGTACGCTACCATGCAAATGGTTCTAATTACAAGTAAATGAATTATTCCATTAACCGGTGAACCGGAGCTCATATCACTGTAGAAGATTATTCTTGTAATTAATACAGAAAATATTTATAAATATTAGGTTAATCCCCAAACTTATTATATTTATCTCCAAATATCTATAATATATAATATGAATTTATGGTAACATTGTATACAATTATTTGCAGCTGTGCATTATAGTTGCAAACAGTTTACTTTGTGTAACGGTTACTATATTTTATTATAAAATTCAAATTTATTATAAACTAGATAATGCAATCCAGCGTATAAATTACTTTCTTGCGTTAAATTTCAATAATTAATTGCTTTTTCTAACATTAATTCCTGTTAAAATTATCAAATTGTCACACTTCGAATATTAAAACGCAAAGAATGGAATGTTTTAAATAAAATACGATAAGAAAAGTCAACGATGACATCACAGTTAAGCTGTATCTAAACAATGTTGATATGACAACAAAGATTTATATTAAACACGAGATATCTTCTAAAATAGTTTATTGAAACAGGTGATTAAATATAATTAAACAAAAAATATTAATGGAACTATAAATTAGATTTCATTTTTAATTCAGTAGGCCTATATTTAAACATTTATTTTACAATAGTAAACATTCTTCTTCAATGGAGGGAAATCTGTAAACTATTGTACTGTACACTCGCTTAAAGATGAGGGGATTTGTCAAAAGTACAGTACAGAATTGTATACAACAGGGAAGGAGAGGGTCTAAAGTGGATCAAAAACTGTACACGTAATTAATGTACTGCCCTTAAATGATAACATTTAAAAAATAATACATATAGGCCCCTATTATTGATGTATCTTATTTTCCATATAAGTGCTATTGCTTATTGGAAAATTTCACTAATCTGAGCTAAATACTTAAACGATTTTGATGAATTTATAATGTATTTAGTCGATTTAATATATTTTTATAACGAAAATAAACAAGTTTTATGTAAAAAGAAAGAAAAAATAGATTTAACAACAAAATTCAACATGCTTTTCGCGTCAGACAGTTAATTAATAGGCTTAGTAGAGCTCGTGGCAAACGCCACAAAAGGCAGGTGTTAGCTAGGTAAGGCCAGCAGTTAGTTCTGTCTGCAGTTTCATTTTTCGAGATATGTGAATATTCAATATATCCTATAATACTACTGTAGTCTATTTAATTTTAATATAGTCTGTATACTGGAAACTTCAGGCACTAACAATAGGCTAAAAAATTTCACGCTACTTACAACCGGCTCTAAATAAGATAGAAATTTTCAAACGTATTGATACTTAAATTACTTATTTTCATTAAAAATGTACGAAATAAACTAATTTAAAAGCAAAGTTAAGATATTTAATAATATCTCAAGCGTTACTTAATTTATNCCTTTCTATATATTAAATTTAATTTGAAAAGAATTGTCTATCTATAAAATTAATAAATTATCTTTTGTTTATTGATAATGGTTATTTCATATTATACAATTGTTCTGAACCGCAGGTGTCAGGTGCTTTGCTTTTCTTTGGGGAATCAAATTTCCTTGTATATTAAAGATTAGTCTTTGATCTTAAATATACAAAGAAATGTAATCTTTTTAATATATTTTTCCCTTCATTTTTGTTTTATTTTCTTCTATCTAGTGATTAAAAGTATGTTTGTTGTATTGAACATTATAGACTACAATTTTCTGTTATAAACAGCTCATATATTATTTGGGACCGTCTATGTGATGTGTACAGTTTAAGTAAAGGAGATGTCGCACGTTGTATATGATGCGGAGGGAAGGGATTGAGGCATCGTCTACATAGATTATTTTAGTGGTATTAGTGACATACGAATTTGTTCTTATAGGCTAAGCATAGTTATTAGTCACGTGAATCTATTATCTACTGGAAAATATTTGAAGAACTTAAGTAGGGTCTGTGAACTTTTGTAATATAGGCCTATATTTAAACATTTATTTTACAATAGTAAACATTCTTCTTCAATGGAGGGAAATCTGTAAACTATTGTACTGTACACTCGCTTAAAGATGAGGGGATTTGTCAAAAGTACAGTACAGAATTGTATACAACAGGGAAGGAGAGGGTCTAAAGTGGATCAAAAACTGTACACGTAATTAATGTACTGCCCTTAAATGATAACATTTAAAAAATAATACATATAGGCCCCTATTATTGATGTATCTTATTTTCCATATAAGTGCTATTGCTTATTGGAAAATTTCACTAATCTGAGCTAAATACTTAAACGATTTTGATGAATTTATAATGTATTTAGTCGATTTAATATATTTTTATAACGAAAATAAACAAGTTTTATGTAAAAAAAAAGAAAAAATAGATTTAACAACAAAATTCAACATGCTTTTCGCGTCAGACAGTTAATTAATAGGCTTAGTAGAGCTCGTGGCAAACGCCACAAAAGGCAGGTGTTAGCTAGGTAAGGCCAGCAGTTAGTTCTGTCTGCAGTTTCATTTTTCGAGATATGTGAATATTCAATATATCCTATAATACTACTGTAGTCTATTTAATTTTAATATAGTCTGTATACTGGAAACTTCAGGCACTAACAATAGGCTAAAAAATTTCACGCTACTTACAACCGGCTCTAAATAAGATAGAAATTTTCAAACGTATTGATACTTAAATTACTTATTTTCATTAAAAATGTACGAAATAAACTAATTTAAAAGCAAAGTTAAGATATTTAATAATATCTCAAGCGTTACTTAATTTATACTTTAAATATTTATTTAAATTTATTATTAAATAAAGTTTTTATTTTAGAAAAAATAACGAATAAATAAAAATTATAAAAAACATTAGAGAATGATAAAATTATTTTTTTTTTCAAATATCTATCATAGATAATTTTAAAATAAAAGTAGGGAGCCGTCCATTAATTACGTGCACTGTTTAAAAGGGAGAGGGTCTCGAGAAGTATTGTACTACACGTCATTATACACGATGGGGAGGGAGGGAGGACATCGAGACATTGTCTACATTGACTCTTTTAAGTGGTATTGCCGTCATGCGAATTTGTTCTTATGAGCCTACTTATTAGTCATGCGAATCTACTATTAGAAAATATTTGTAAAACTTCTTAAAGCCATTTCTTCAATGTCAGCCCCCGACTATTGAACTATTGTACTGTATACGTAATTAAAGGTGGAGGGTTTGTCAAAAGTACACCGTTGTAACAGGGAAGAAGGAGCAAAAATGGCTCAAAAACAATACGCGTAATTAATGAACGGTTACTAAACCTAGTTTAAATATATTATTCGTGACATCCCTTTAAAATGAAGTCAGTATTTGAGCCGATGAAAAAAAGAATATCGAATTAACACTTAACATTTAGAAAATATCTGAGAATAGAAATAAATTTTCTATAATTATTTTAAGAATAAGCCTGAAACAGCAGCTAACATTATGTATAAGTTACATTTTCAGAAGTGTTAATATATTATTTACTAAATATTCTTAAATAAATATTAAATATAAGTTTATTTGCTTATTCATCTATCGATGGAACTATTTTTATATAAATCTATTTTGTGTTATAAATATAAATCCCGTTTGTTGGTAACCGAATTGATCGATTCTACACGTTTAAAGGGTTTATAAATGAATTGAGTTTATAGTTAATTAGTTAATTTTTTTTATTTTGCATAATTTATCTTATAATTTCGATATTTTTTCCCAATATAAAATAATAAATAAATAGATTAATTAGTTATGAAATCTAATTTAACATGAATCTAGATATTAGGAGATTTACTCAATAAAGTAGCTTAAATTAAGTAATTCGTTAATAGAACATAATTTATTGAAAGAAAATTGATTCAGATCTATCCATTATATCCATTATTCTTGCACAGTTGACAGGAAAATTGTATATAAGATATGCGGCCATTTTTAATGAACCGGTAGAAGATATCGGATCACATATAATTATCGATCGAGTCATCATTAATTTAATCGAAGTCGGCCCAGTAATTATTGTATATTGATTGTATTTAACCAAATTACATAAATTTATACAAATATAACGAGCTTATAGTTTATATTCATCTAAACTCTCGCTCTTTATTTATCGTACAAAACGCAGCTGTTTACATCGGAAATTTCTCGGTTGGATATTTCGTAGAATTAAAATTGTTTAATAATAACAATAATAACAGAGAATAAGTCGTAAATATTAAAAAAATTATTCTACTTTCATAATAAATGAGGTCTAGTAGTTATCAAAATAATAAACAGTTTTAGCTCGTAACCGCATTAAGGATAGGACATATTCCCCAATATTTTTATACGACAAATTGTCCTCCCTCTCAAGATACATACGCATTTTTATTTTATAAAAAATTACATAAATTAGCAGTAGAAACGAGTGCAGTGTAGTGTACACAGCAATATTTTTTATATCCACTCAAAATCCGGCAATAAGAATTTTTTTTACTCATCGTCATCGCCCAATATATAAACAGAAATTTTAACGGTTTTTTTCCCTGTTTAAACAGTTTTATTCTACACCCTTGACTTAAATATAAACTTAGTAATACAACGTTTCAAGATACGTTTCACTTATTTAATGGCAGCATTAAATTGATTATTGCCCATCTTTTTGATGTTTGGTTTAGATCAGTTTGTTTATCCTTCAAAAGATAAGAAAGTCGTTTACCGAACTGTAGCCTTTTAACTTGTAATTCTTAAAAGAATTTAATAATAAACAAATTGTCCCGTGGAGTTATGTGTTTATTTGTATTCGAAGATTTATTTTAGTGAGAAGTCGCTCGATTTTAAAAGTTTTTTTTTTAATGCGTGTTTATAATATTTTAAAGATAATCTTTTTTAAGATTTTAATATAGATTCTTATATAGATATACTATATTAATTTAAATTTTAAAATTAATATTCGGTTACTTAGATCTAGTTTTTATTTTCTCGTGTTGACGCCTAGAAAGGTGCGGGGTATCTAACAAGAATTAGAATCAATTTATGCATCTGCTGCTATGTAATATATGACGTGCGTGTTTATTGTTTATAACTACTTCACGTATTTATCAGGGAGATATTTCAAAGCGGAAGCAAGAGCCAGGAAGCGAGAAAGACGAAGACCCTGACCTTGGCACATGTGGGAAGAAGTTTTGCGGACGAGAGACGATGATTTTGGTATAGGTGAGCGTGGGAATAAGGCCACAATGTAACCGCAGCTACCTAGGGTTAGGTCTATCGCCGTGTTTATCTAGCAACTAGATGAACCGGCGGTTTAACCCTAATCCAGAACTTGGTTGTTCCCACGGTCCAATTCACACAAATTTATTAATGTCTTAACAAGAGACACTCGCTAGCTTGTATAATGCGCTCACTCCTTCTGTGTAAAGGTATGTTCTTTTTATAGCAATATCATCTTTAGAATTATTTATAACCGTAAGATAAATTAGTTATAATAAACATTACTGTTTGTTTATAGATATTTATTATGAAATAAAGTATATAAAGCATTGATTTTTCATTAATATAATGTTTAATTCAGGTTTATTATTACATAAACTATTTGATATCTCGTTAATTCGAAGTTTAGTATATCGACAAAACCTTTCATAATTTTTTAAATTATTAGGCTAAATCTATGTAAAAATTCCAATTTATCTACAAAGCAAACTAAAATTTACACCGTTGTATAAGCTATTATTATATTCTAAATAGGAAAGAAATAGTTTTAACTATATGGAAATAGCTTCTAAACACCGTTTTACAGCTTAGGTCTTATTCGCAGTGCAAAAATATGTTAAAGTTTGCATCACCCTTCACTACTAGTTCTAAAAGGTAGGCCTATCTTACATCTCTGATGTCATAGTTACATCATGACATGTCTCCTTATATCATATAAATATGTCATAAGAGATGTTTTATATTTACTTCTAAGTACTATAATCATATATTAATAATAGTTTTTCTATTAAAAATACATCTATAACTAGTCTACTTTTAAGTATGAAAATCATAGTACTGTATGTAACCTACTAACATGCAAGTCTACTCTAAGAGCTACTTTATGTTAAAATGTAGATAAATAATATACCATGTAAAAAGGTTATATGGCATTATATGGTTATGAAATTAATTTTTTTATACATATAATATAGTCGAACCTGTAAATAACGACCACTGACGGGAATATAAAAAATATGGCTGTTCAAAGGTGCCGTTATTGGAGGTTCGACTGTGTTAAGTATGGCTTTCGATTGTAAATACGTTTTGGAATAGAGCAAAACTATTCAAACCGTTATTTTTACCAAAAATATTGAAAAATCAAAATGAATATAAGAAACTTTCGAAAGAAACTGTAGACAAATAATGTAGTGTTATTGCTTTAAAAGATACAAAATAAAATATAACAAGACGATAATAAGTACGATAATAACTTAAAAATAATAAATAGGCTATTTGATATTACTATTATTAAGGGGTAGAGCATACTTGAGGGTCTAAACTGAAGAAAGGAAGAGTGAGAGAACGAGAAAGTAGACAAGAGGAGAGAAAGTCCCTTTCTCACAGAAGGTCGCATGAGAGATTATGAAAATAAATACAATATTTTGTAGTCGTAATTACATTTGATATGTAAGAAAAGATGTAATCAAAAATGAATTTTGCGGTGTTTTAAATATAGAAAGAATTTAAAATACGAAAAATAGATAGAACGATGATGATAAAATATAAATAATTAAGTTTTAGCCTAGGGCTTCCCAAACGAGTCAGTACTAACCCCCTTCGGGATCGATGAAAGTTTGAGGGGGTCGATAAGAGTATCAAATATAAAAATTATGTAAGAAGATTATATATATATATATATATATNAAACTCCATTTGTAATTCCTGCAAAAAATTAAATTAAATGACAGTTTTCAAAACACTTTTAGAGAAATTCATTATACTTTCGTACTCTTCATTTAATTTGAATAATAAATATAACTCCTATCTAAAAATAGAATTTTCAAGGTTACCTTTAATAAAAGAAATGTTTTTGTTTAAAAAAAAAATTCTAAATTACAAAATTATTACATAAGGTTAGGCCTACTTTATTGAATTTTCAGAAAATAAAAAGATATTTATAAACAATTTTTGTATTTTTAATTATTTTTAATGTTTATAGTTACTAGAAAATTAATTAAAACTTTAAAAATAAGATTTAAGGATAGGCCTATATTATGGGTTAAATGGTCATTTTATCAATAAATTCGACAATTTTTATGACTTTTTAGAGGAAAATTATGGATTTTTGCAAGATTTTTTTAAGAAAATAATACTTTATAGCCTATTATTCTTTAAAGAAGTTTTTAAATGTATATTTTAAGATTCTGATATAGTTTTTTTTAATTGAATTATAGATTTAAACATAAAAAATCTAATTAATTTATTATAGGAATATTCAATTTTTAAAGGATAAATGGATCCTGAAGCTCAATAAAGTCAGGCTGACATTTGCAAAATCATTTTATAATTAAATTTTTTAGAAAATTTCTCACGATTTCTATATTTTTAAATTTCGTAATTTAATAAGCAAGTCATCATATAATAATAATAAATTATTTTTTAGGTTATAGGATAACAAACAATTGGAACACACTTATAATTAACAAATAGTTCCCAACCGGTGCAGTGTGCTGAGACATAACCCTAATAAGCCTATACCACTACTTATGACAATCCACAAAATTTCGAAAAATAATCTATATTAATTGTTTGTTTATTTTTTAAAATATTATTTATACAAATACACATCATCAACGTTGTATTTCGATATGGGAATCTTTGGTGTGACGTGCTATTTGAGACCATATAAAGTATAAAAGTGCGCCATTAGCTGGATCACACTAAAGATATGAATGAAAATATTGAGATAGATTCTGTCTGCATGATCTAAATAAGTCATTTCTCACGTGCCACCTACTTAAAATAGATTATTAGGAAATGAACTGAGAGTTAATGATATTTATAGATTAATAATGTATAACTTGTCAATGAGATAAAATAGCAATACAAACTTTGGTACCATATATATATAATAGAATATTTACACTCTCTACACTTCTAAACCCTTGATCTGCAGCAAAGTTTTCATACTTACCTACTTATCTCAGGAACCGACGGATAATATAGGCTAATATAAAGCAACCTGGACACCCCTGATGTCCACATCTCTCCTATTGGTAGATTATTACACAATAGGATTTGTCTAATAATTATTATAAAGTTCCATGCTTCTTAACGTTTGTCCTTATTACTTTTCGCCCGGGAAACACCAGGATATCTTTTAGTTATAATAAAATTCTTTTCTTACAAAGACATAGGCTATATACATATATTAAATAGTAAATTTGAACTTTCAGCTGCAACTCAAGTCTCAAGACTTTAGTTGCAGCTGAAAGTAACAGAAACTAGTAGATTTTGTGATTACTTTGCCCTGGGATCTATCTGAACTCTCACTAGCAAGAAATTTTTTTCTTGTACTTTGTAAATAGTATTTAAATGTTAAACGTGCAATTTGTGAATAATTTTCTAGCTGTGTAATGTCTATAAACAATATATTGTCATAGTGTTGTACAGGATGAGTCAAAAGTCCTTAACACAATTATAAAATCGAACTGAGTTGGACAAGGAAAATTTTGTCATAATATAAACACGTAATGCTTAGGGGCAACCCATCTTCACATATGTCAACTGAATGGCATAGCATATTTCTATTATGCCAAATTTTCTTCTGCCTAAATCAATTTTATAAGAATGTTAAGTAACTTTTGGCTCATCGCATACTCTTTATGTTACTACTTGAATTTAATTTAATCAATTTGATACCGTAAATGTTTAATCACTTATTATAATTAAAGGCTAGTTGTTTACTTTTTAAAATTACACTTAATTGCTTACTTAGTTGCTTGTCACCTAGACGCGCCTCCAATATTATAAATCAGTTTAGACTTTCGCTTATTGAAGCTTTTGTAGACTTAACCCCTAATATTTTTCATAACTGATTGTGACCTGTAATATAATTTATCTAATAGGGCTTACATAAATTCAAGTTTAGGCCTATACGGGTTCTAAAATTTATTTGAAGTAGGCCTACAAGAAATAGCTCTACAGTAGCCTCGTATAGCCTTAAGAAAGTTTTATTGATGTAAATAAATTATTTAACATTCTATCGTATTTATTAGGATATAATAGTGTTGTATAATAGGGTATAACTTATGATTTAAGCTAATTTATTTGATAAGATCTCATATAGACTGATTTATACGATATGTGGAAAAGAAAAACAATCATATAAATAAATTATTTTGTTTTCTATGACACTATAAGCCAATTTAATTGATAGGTTAGCAAGGAGATGTGAACATGGAGAATTTATTTTCGTGCTGCTTTGGAAGAATTAGAGAGGAATTAAAGCTTAAACATTTGGCAGACTTAATTAAAAATGCGCGTCTATGCCCTTAATGAGCATAGCGAGTCTGTCAAAAAGTGAAAAGAGTAAAATATACTTTGCAACTCGTATCAAATCTCTCATTATATTAGACAGGCTTTACTAATCATAGACACCAAAGAACAACCGTTGACCCGGACCTAGAGAGCGAAGGTGCTAGTAGGAACCCCCACCTGTTCCGTCAGCGGGGGTGGAGTCGGTTGAGCGGGACAACATCTATCCACCCACATTAAATATTTCAGGGTGGATTTACTTAGGGCGCTTGGCAATTTCCCCCATCGGTCCACTTGTCACTCCGCGGCATCTTTTGATAGATCGGTACCTACATCACGTGATTATTTGTTGAAAGACCCGACCGATGTTGACATAGTCTCACCCATTTTTCTGTTCATGCCGACAGATCGCTTTTCTGTTTCCGTTCGAAACCAATGACGTATTACAGCCACCCCCTAAAAATATTATATAACTTTAAACGAAAAATAAAAAATTCATCTTTGGCTCGATATATTTAACAACGCGCCGAATATAATAAGAAATATATAAATAAATTTATTTTTAATCGGAAAATATTCATAAAATGATGGCGTCATCGACGACTAACTACATTTTTTTTTCTTTCACCCGTATTTAGCGCAGTGAATCACAATGTCTGTCCGTCTGCCTTCACAATACATCAATTATATTCAAGTTTATTGCGTTCGCATCTAGATGGAGTCAGCGATAAGAAGACAAGCTATTAGGTATAGTCCTATGTATATAGAATCGTGTATGTAACGTAGAAAGAGCATACGATGTGGGGAGTACCCGGATCCTACTCACAGCTCTTCCACTCCCAGAAGAGACCTTACGAGACCTTAGCTCAGCCCTCATCAGCAGCGATCTATGGACCCAGCCACCACCATAGTTCATAAGTGTCCATAATAAGACTCCCCGAGGTGTGGATGGATAGCCCAGCCTGAGGCATCTAACTAAATCCGACTTATTTATTGTAGCTATTATCGGGCCACGCGCCACGACTAACCTAAGCATCGACGCTTATATACCATATTTAATGGGTAAAAGTTTCATTGTTGAATTTAGAATAAATCATTATTCACGATTAGAGGAGAGTTTTTGATTGCCCACTTTTTTTTATTCTTAAATCTATGACACTCTTCCTATTTATAAAGCATTTGGTCCTGTAAAGTAGAGTGTCTCGACTTAAGTTTTGGCAATTTCCTCATAAATTGTACAAATCTAATGGTGGACCCGCAAGATGGTAATAGCTTCTCCGTGTTTGTCGGAATTTAGAGAAGATTTACAGGGGGGGGCGAAGTGTGGCTTAGAAATCATTGATTAGCATCAGTGTCGCTTTTATCTAAATAAAAATTATGAGTAGAAACAAAGTATTGTGCTAGATAAATATCTAAAATTCAGATTATTGTTGAATTAAGAAGATAGATTAAGCAAAACGTTTTAAATTATGATTCTAAGCATGCATTCTTATATTAAAACGTGTGAGTTAGAATATTGCTGAATGGAAAGAGGTTGTAGAATGTTAAGGGAGGGTAATTTCACTTCTTAACATTTTTCTTCGTGGACTACTCTAAGAATAGAATTGTTTGCTATATGAAAGATCATTGAACTGGAAAAAAGGTGTGTGCTCTTGACCACTTCGCCCACGTCTAGCTTTTAAACACTCGTCAAAACGTAATTGATCTACGAGCTCTGTCGAAAAGAATAAGGTCAAGCCGCATTCTGATCGGCCTCCCTATATTATGTAACTCTTAACTAAATGAATAATTTCGTTTCTGTAAAGGTCAATGATCTCAACTTCTCTTTTATGTATTAAGATAGTAAGAAAACATATTCAAATTTTATATAATCAAATATAATGCAATGTATTTTCTCGCATTGAAAAAAAAATATTGATTTTAATTGTTATATATTGAAGTTAAATACAAATTTTATAGATTTTTGTCTATAAAAAATGTATTCTTAGCGAATAATCAATAAAATTCTTAGGAGAAATTGAAGCTAAGCTCTCTCTAGCCGAGCCAGTTTGATTGATGCTAATTTATTCATTCATCAAAAATGTCTGTTGAATGAACAATATCATTTATCTACTGGAAAAAAATAAATAAAAATAAAATATTTTAAAATGAATTTTATTTTAATAACTAGAAAAGAAAAGTGAAAATATGAACAAATTGTTTTTTAAACTCATTTATGTCCTCGAATCTTGCAACTCAAATTTCTTCCATTTCTAATTAAGATAGAAGGCTGAAACTTTAAGCACATACCTAAATCTAATGACAATGCATTTTAATGATGTTTTAGGGGATGTTCCTACTAATAAACCCGATAAATATACACAAATGTAGAGTTTAATCATGTGTGTATGCAAATTACAGTACATTCTAGTGATGTACTGTCTTTCACTATAATATAACTATTGGAAAAATAAATAGGTCTATATTTAAACAATTTTTAAAATTGGACATGCTTTCCGGATTGGGGTGAAGTATGATGAGGTGGCCTCTTTTATTTTCCATAAAAATTAAGAAATTAATGCATAAAAGAATTTATCTATCATTATTTTCGATTATAACAAATTAATCTTCGTTAGATCATAGAATATTCCCCAAAAAATAATTTTTGTAAAAGCATTTTAATTGCAGACTATCCTTACAGACTTGAATTATAGAAATCATATTTTTAAAAAGTTAACTAAGCTTATATATTTTTGATAATATCCGATTTATAATCTGACAGATAAGTTGCTTTTCAACTAAGGAGCCTCCATTGAATTAATATAAGTAGCAAATCAATCGTCGTTATCTCAAAAAAATACAAGGATGCAACACTTTACAATGCCCCCGAGCCAAGTGGCCTGCTCCTAATCTGAATTATTTGTACCCGTTGAAACGACAACTAAACTCGAGACTATATTTAGATTTACTACCCCCTGTCTGAGTGACCCAAGAATATTTGTAAGACAAGAGGAGACGGCGGGATACAACATTATACACAGCAGGAAGTCTGTCTCCCAACTCTCTAGACATGATATAGTTGATTATAAATTTCTATGGGTTGTTTAAATACAAGATCTTTACTAAAGTGATGAGCATAAGCCTCCTATTTATGAACATTTACGTTTTATTTAACAAGTAAAGCCAATCTTTTTCTATCGGCGCCATTTAAGCATAAAATTATCCTTAATATTCTTACCAGAAAAATAATAATAATATAACTGAAGTAACTAAATTGTACTCTCCCAAATTCCGATCATTTAATCACAGCACAAACTCAATACATCAGCTGACAAAGTAAATGTTATACAACGGGAAATGTCAGAAGGTAAACACTATATTTTCCGTTTATCAATTCTGGTCAGTGAAAAGATTATTGCTGGTAGGTATATTAGAGGTGGTGGTTACATGTTTGAGTTTTTCTTGTGATATACGTAGTGATGAATGGCACAAAGCAATGGTCATTTGAGAAACAGGTGGATACTTTAAGCGACCTTGGTACAGTTGGAACGGTACAATTATATGATGTCACGAACTGTAAATAAATTGCTATGTAATTACACTCGGATCCTACAGAGGGAGCTACTTTTAGACCGAAATATCCCTACATATTGGGGATATTTAACGAATTTTTCAATAGATTCTTCAAATACGTTTTCGCAGTGGACGAGAAATATAAAAAGTGCGTACGGTTTCGGCAACAATATCGCACTTGGACGAAAGAAACGGTAGGTGCCACAGTGAACCATATCCCGCAGGTGATTTCATCCCGTGCAACATAGATTCCTTCTGGGGAGGGTGGAGTATGACTCAGTCAACTGTCCACCGTCGGTATAATAGATTGGGTTCAGCTAAACTTCCTGATCATAGGCGACTCCCCGAAGAACTTCACGGAGGGAGGTGGAATTGTGAAATATCATCTGGAAGCAAACCAAAAGGCTAGAGACACGCCCTGAATGCTATCCCAGTAGGATTTCTCCGTGCTCAAAAATCCTGTTATATTATATAGCCATTCTGAAATTCGATAAAGTCGCGTAAGATGCACATTCGTGATTCTGTTGATTAATGTTGGAGCCGCTGATGATGGAATGTTAAGATACGCTTTTCCCTCGTTACATATAAATTATGCACTTTGTTTTTTAAAGTTTCAACTGTTCTCCCTTTCTATTAGAATAAACTGTAAATATTTTATGTAACAATGAATTGCCACTCGCATAAACATTAGTAGAAAGTTTTCTTTAAAGATTATTTACATTTTCATTGTTCTCGTTTGGAGGTCAAAATAGGATTTGCCCAATTTAAATAGAACGAACCCTTGACACGTTTTGACTATTTTTTTTAATGTCTGGGGTGTCATTTCGACCGAAATTCTAAGAACAATGTGTCATTTTCCGGTTTTAAATAAACAAAATATGAAATAATGAAAGATCTTTCTCGCCCAACTTACATTTATCTACTCCAAATTACTATCTTTTACTTTTCAGTCATTAGATTTAGATTTCGGTCCACAATTTTTATATTTTTTTCATCATTAAACTCTTTTTCTCAATGTTTCACATACAATACATAATCTGTTAGACACATTTCAAATGTAGTATAATATGATCCTCTTCAAATACGCTCTAGTATAATATGGTTCCCCTGCGCTCTTAAAAAAATTAAGTCATTCAACATTTTAAAAAAAATTGTATACAAGTATGCGCAGCTTAACGACTGTACCCATAGATTACAATGGAGTTAGAAAATCCGTAACCGCCTGTACTAGCCTATATCTCGTCTTTGTTTAGATATGCTTAAATATATAAATACTAATCACTGTGTTACAATTGTGTTATATATGGCCTCTATAAGTATATTACAGCAAGTAAGATTTGTCTAAACTTAATGATGTTCTTTAAAGAATTAAGAGCTAGTGGCTTTCTTTCTTAATAATGTTCCCTTAACGACATCGCTCGTAGTTAAGTTCGCATACCTGTATTTAAAATAGCTTTAAAATTCTGTTATATAGTAATATTAGTGATATCTAAAGTATCTTTAAAGGAAATTCTGATTAAACCTACGAATATTTTTTTAAATTTTCGACTTGAAATAATCCATCTTTATATAGAGAACAGATCAACGTTGATATCCAATTGTGATGTGATCAGACGATAAAACTTCATGGAAAATTACGAAAATTATTATCTTCAGATTATCTGTTAATATCGTATTTTATACATAAAATGTCCGAAAAGTCTTTAAGTGCTGTTGTCGATCCAACATGCTGGAATGAACCCAACGAAACATGATACAACGGTTCACAAAGTGCACAGAACTTCAGAATGGACACAAGCAGTCGTATTGTAAATAAGAGTAGACGTAGAACGAGCAACAAAGTAAATTCTATTAGTCTCGAATTAATTATAGTCATATTTAAAAAGTTAATTATAATTAAAAGTTAATGTATAACTAGACTAGTCTATACATTAATCTAATTCACAAGTCTAGTCTATAGATTACTACTTGTAAATCTAGTAAAATTTGCTTAGAACTTTACATCTATTGCCCTGTTTTAAATAATAAATGGCATGATTTTATAGGTTTATTCACTAAAAATTTCATAATTATTAGTTGATAAAGTTTATTCAATCTGATTATCGAAGAAAATAACCTTTTAGTAGGTTATTAATTAACAGTGATGCGAACATTTCGTTTGTTCTTTAGTTTTATTAATAATTTTAATAAAATTTTAATTAAATTCAGTGTTAAAAACTTAATTAAAATTCATACAAACTATTTATTTATTAAAATCAAGTGTACAGTACGTTTTGAATTCTCACTGTTCTTCCCTTGAGTAGGGCCTACCCCTAATAATAATAGGCCTATATGTTCTGAAACTAATACTTATATGCTTATTCTAACTTTGATATTATGATATAACGCGCATAATAAGCTAAATATCTGTTTAAACAGGCATCTTTAAACAAATATTTCTCTTAAAAATTTTTATAGAAAGAAAACTGTTAGTTCCTACTTGGTGCTAGCAGGACAGCCTGAAGCACGAGATCGAACTTGACAGCAAATCTCACCACTAAGGTACCTGACCACTGGGAACCATGCGAAATAACTCAAGCTGCCAAGTACTAATTGCTGGGCTGCTGCCTCCTCCACTGACCGACCCCAGATGATCGGCCACATCAAAGTGGCCCTCCGAGGTGTCTTTGGGATGCCTCTGACCGATACTGCTCGCTAGCATCCTTACACGTATTTAATATCAGTGTGCACCTACTTATGGGTGGCTCAATATAAGTTAAGCATGAAAATAATCCCGAATATGAAGGAATGAAAAAATGGCAGTAATGAGCAATTTCTCTATTTTAATTTCTAAAATTTTATATAATAGAATGTTTAGATAAATAACTTCTTATCGCTTCTATCATTCAAAATTAAGTAAATTTGATAGAGAGATACTTGGGAGGGGAGGAGAAATTTGGATACAATAAGAGTAAATGAGTTATCCTTCGAGGCATTCTCCTATGCGAGTGTTCTCGTTCATTTTCCATTCGCAATGGTAAATTGGAAGAACCAACGAATTGTGGGCTTGGTTCGTCCATTAACTATCTTGCGGTGGGAGGTGACCAATTCCGCTCAACTCATATTCTTTTAATGACACGATGTTTGTAAATTGTAGTAGGCACTCTCCGAGTTGTATTTCCTGTATACAAATCTGTTTCATCCATCTTCGACTCTGTAATTAACTAGGTACCATAACAGGTTGTGAACATATCTCGAGTAGCGAGGAATTGGTACTTTCTTTGTCCACTCACACTAACCATTAACTGTACAATTGGACTTGATCCCCGCTTGGCTTCGGGCAATTACCAGTTAGCCAACACTGTTTGATTCAAACGGAACTAGGCGCCATTTCACTTTATAAAAAAGTTTCTTTCACAGTTTTGGCATCTTCACTTTGTTGCATTAAAAATAAATAAGTAAAGATAAATTGTCTAACAGCAGACACTGTTATGCAAAGTCGGTGATGTCGATCATCTAAGGTTGATATACCTCATATTATTAAAGTTTGCTGAGCATCAATGGCTATTGACGCTTTCTTTTTTGAATGAATGCATTAAATGATAAATTTCGTGGAAAGAGACTTTTTAATTAATATTTTTATAAGTAGAACAAACTGTCTAAATGGCAATAAATGAGAGACAGTTATCTAATTACGAGTGTGGTAAATGATAACATTAGATGGTTGGCGGCCCAACAGTCACATAAACAAGACACGTGCTCAGCTGTCACTGATTCGGATGATTAGTAACGCCCTCTCCAATTACAGTCACACAAGCAGAGAAACGTTTGTTTCTCTGTTTGTCAAACGGTAGCAATCGTAATGAATGTTATTGCTTAAATGCGATTGTGCTTAATGATTACTCCCGTTGTAAAACGGCAATCCATTACTAGCTGCAACTGTTGATGTACAATTGTTTCTCAATTGGTACGTGTTGGACAGTAGGAGAAACAGGATTACGCTAAGAGGTCTTCCGTAGGTGAATAGTTGGAATGGGAGAAAACGATTTTTGCTCTTCCCTATAATCAGAATGACAATATCAAATGGTTTACCCTGCTGACCTCCAACAAGATCTATTCACTTTGGTTTCTGTGACAGGAGCCTCTGGATCGACAGCCGGATGATATCGAAATAGCAGGGTGTAGACTCACGGTATTATATTTCAATTTCGTCTGTGTTACACTTAGACAGGTCTTCTGACACAGAACATAGGGTATTTAAAACGTCATCCGGAGATTGCTGTAGGGAACGTGGTTTCAGCCTACTGGCTAAGTCGTTTTTTTCCACATTTCTTCCATCCAACTATTTCAGTGATTGAATATATCGCTACTTGACTCATTAAACCGTAACTAGAAAAAACAAGTTGCATTCTTGAAACTTGTTTTACCCGATTTAATATTTAAAATTGAGCATTTTCGTACTGACACCGAGATTTCTGTGTAAAGTTTTCGTCGGATTTGTGGCAATAGTTTCATAATTAATCATCGGGATTTCTTCTATGCAAGATCAGAGCTGACACTTCATACCTGCTAGGTATAAGCCGTGAGGCAGGTGAAGAATATGGCAACTAAAGCATGTTAATTCTTATCCGTCGTGGCTTCTAAGCTAGCATTTATCTAAAACAATTACCCTAATTGGTAAGTCTTTAAGTACATGGATTTTCGCATGTCATAACGCCAAACATGTGATTAAGCGTCGACCAGTAGCCGCTATCTGACGGCTTGATTGAGACACAGAATATCAACTTTTATATCACCTCAATCACATACTAAGCACATGCGTAATCTGAAACCATTTATCATTCGACAACGTCCCTACGCTGATAGGAATTGAACTTGCCTTCTCCTCGTTTAAAATTGTGGAAGTTATAGCAAATCAAAACAAAAAGAAAAAAAAAGACGGTTTGAGGAATGTCTTTAAAAACGAAACAAGAAGATAGAGCGTAGAGGAGGATGAAGATAAAGGAGCAAGTATTTGCAAATGTAATTTCGACGTGACCAAAGAGTATGTAGAGTACATGACGAATAACGCATATCATAGTTGTCAAGTTGGTTGTATTTTCGGCCACAAGCGACTGTCTTGTTTTCTGACAGGTGGTAGTTTAAGCTGTGAGTTATTAGGGTGTGGGATTGTAAACGATTAGTATCCTCGGGCTCAATCTTCGCTTGTGTCCAGAGGGATAACCTTCGTTCTTCCAGCATCGCTCCCTGTAGGCTGATATATTGTTTTCAAAATATGACAATTTTTAACTGAAATATCGTAATACTCTATTAGATACTATTCATTATCGTATTGGCTAACTACCCCGAGTTTCTCTCTTTTAGGATATTGAGGTCAAGCTGATGTATCACGCCATCATTTGACTCAATTTCGACACTTCCAAGTCAATCTAATTAAATTATTTACCTCATTCAGGTAACTAAAATTACCTATAAAAATCATATTGCTTTTTAATTTAAATAACAATTAAATTAAAACAATTTTAATGTGTTTTTAATACATGAATATTATATTTACAGTGGCAGATTAACATCTTCCGGGACCCTAGTCGCAGAATGGGGCTCTCTAATTTTACATAATAATATCTAATTGTAGTTATAGAGTTATTTATAAATTACGATATACAATTGCAACGATAAAATTGCTTTATTTTTCCGGTTTCGGGGCCCCCAAGATGCAGGCATGTGCATTGTGTGCCTAGTGGATAATCAGGCGCTGTATATTTAATATAATGAAAATTAGGAAATTCTATATTTCATAATATTCAAATTTTCGAAAACAATAAGCTAAATATAAACTGTATGTAAAGTGACAGTTTCGCTCCATCATTCTTTTACAGCAAATATTTGTATGGTCATGAGCGCCAGATAACTTAATACAAGACACTAGAATTTTAAATTAATTTTTAATCATATTACAATTATAAATTATATAATTTCTAGAGAACATTATTAATTATTTTGATCAAAAATCTTCAATACGCTACTTCATTAATTAAAAGTCTCCTTGCAGCTTTATTTTACTGGTAACTGTTACAGTAACTTTACTGATAATTCGAATAAAATAAAATAATTTTTACATTAAACTCCACTAAACTTATGACAATTAGTTTATTTATTTATTTTTTTCTGGTATTAAAAACGAATCTTTAAGTTGCAAGTGGTACAACAAATGGATATTTAACAACTTTAACCTTCGTAACGACTGCAGTTTATAATTTTGCTATAGGCACTTGTGTAGTCTATACTCGCCCTTCACTGCACGAAGAGCCATGTTAATTGAAGTTCTTCCAGTTTTTAAGTTTTCCGCCGTAAATATCCCCAAGCACGCCACAGGAGTCAACACCAGTAGCTGAACGCTTTTAAATCTCTACTGTCCACTTCGCAGCTGGATACGGTCAGGACCCAAGACCACACATCAAACAAACAAACAAAAAAAAAATGAAGTAATTATCGATCCTTCCGCACGAGCGATAAACAAATGAACGTTTTTTAAACGTTTGCAATAAACAAATTAACGTTTAAAGTCAATCAAAAGAGCCGAAATCTACGATAACAGATGGCGGTAAAAGTGTTTTAAAAGCTATCTTTTGTTGACTTTAAAATAGTAGATGGGTCAACAAAGGTGATTCATTCAATCTTTGTTGACTCGCGCTCCATTTTGCAAGAGGTTGGTCTTTCTAACTACAATTTAATGCTTTAATATTCATTAATGCGTGCGATATAAACACGCAATGTCAGAAAGATAAACGGGATATTCTTCATAATAAACCTATAAATCTTTGTGTGACAAGACATTTCTACACTTATAAACGATGGCAAATTATTTATATTTACTTGTAAGCAAATAATTCGAATATAAATACTTGAAATTTTTGAAAAAAATAAACTGTTTACATTATTTTTGTGGATATTTATAGCGACGAAAGGAAGATTTTTCGAGATTCATGTTTCCTCTTAGAAGCCAGGTGTGCATTAACATGGCTTCACCTGTCCGCCATCTGGTGAGAATCTCTGACAGTAGATCAGCTTCATCACGAACTTTTTCTTGACGTCATTACACGATTACAAAATATGAATATCGTGGCGATTGTTTACTAAATATTAAAAGGTATCGTGTTGCATGTATAGTGATTCTGGAGTGTGCGATTTAAAAAGTTATTTGTCCTTGTCACGGTATCTATAACATGTCCACGTGTCGCGTATTATATAAAGCAAAATCGTACTCTTTGAGGGTCTATAATCAAAATTCCTGTTTGTAGAAGACAACTAGCTTCTGTCACAAAATCAGACACGGCATAACTCTTTCTGTTTTGACCTCCAACAAGTAAGAATGTCGCCTCCCTCGCACAAATTCTCCCCATTTCCAGTATTAACACAAGACTATATTCCTTTACACGACATATTTTAAAATCTCTAACTTTTCATTAATTCAAAAAGAAAACAAAAATCACTTAATAAATAGTTTCTTATTCAAATTAGAGTCATTTCGGGATTTAAATCTTAATTCCTAAAGAAGTAAAGTTTGGAGATTATTAAAACATAAAACTTAACGAAAGTAATTATTGGCTTAACGTGTTTAATAAAGCTAGTTACGTAATCCGGAGTATTCTATCCCGTACCCAATCACACCATCTTTGCAGGACTTCCCCTTAATGGACATTCCTGAGACCACATATTGAATCTGCGGCTGTAGGCGTCAACTTCACTATTCTCTCCTCTTTTTTTTCCTCTTTTCTCTCCCTACAAATAAGTATCTATGGCCCTACCCCTCACAGACTTTATCGACCCTTGTGCAGCTGTCTAGAGTCATGGGTTTGGCATTTGTAGCTGTAATAGCGGTCATAACCTTTTCTCGTCTTGTCGTGACCTGACCATAGAGCACGCGTTGGTCACAACAAAGACAGCATCTGTGGCGGGAGAATGTGGGGTGGTAGTGATCTGAAGATGTACTCTACCGCACTTGATTGAAACCACCGGTGCTGTAATTATAGTTGGTTTGGTAGACACCCATGTCTGAATCACTGCTCATTCATATCAGTAGGGACATTTTATTGATTTTTTCCTACATCAGTTTGTCTTTCTGTACTTTCTTTTTTTATATAAAAGAAACATTTTATGTGTTACGACAGCGTTATAAAGTGTAGAAAACAATATAAATGTATGGAATTTTCAATAATTCTAGAGATTTTCGAGATTCATTTTTATGTGGAACATTCTAACATGACTCAAATTAAATATGACAAATGACTCATTTCTTATTCCGTGAATAAAAGATGTTCTCTTCTTCGATTTTATCATTTATTCATAATATTAAAATTTGTCTTTCGTAAGGATCAGCTACGGATCTTATTTAAATTTAATTCAAATGAAAAAACACAGCTCGCTCGAATTTAATTTTAATTAATTAATTAATTAAACGACAGATCGAATTAACTATTATAATAACTTTATTAGTTAAGAAGAATTTTTTTTTTCGAAGAGATTTATGTGCCAAGACAGATGTCTCATTAAGTTCTTGTTAAAAACCGAAGTCTTAGAAGAATACAGCACCAAAAACCGATGGCCATTGTCTTAATTATAGGGTAAGAAAATGGTCAAATTAAAAAGGTTGGGGGAGATGTACAATGGTAGAAGTTACTCACGATTTTTGGTATGTCAACAGGGGAGCCCACCTTCCATAACAGAAAGAAAGTGGGCCTACAGTTATTCTTTAATGAATACTCAATCAGTAAAGAAGACAGCTGCTTTTTTGAGGGGAAGTTGTGAATGCTGCTGCTGGTAAGAAAAAATTGATGAGCTATAATTATAGACGTGGTGCAAATGGCAGTGGGTGGAACGGTAGCTAACAAAACAATGGATATTTTCTTCAGAAGTTAAGATTCCTTCTGTTTGCTAATTCCTAAATACAATCGTAATAAACGCCTTATTGAGAATATTATTTTTCGGTATAAAAATATACTTCTACTGTATCATAATCTACTGATTGATCTTCGATTATCTAGAAATAACTAAATTAATTTGTAATAATTTGAATTTATGACAACAAACAGATGTAGGGTCTACTGTATGCCTATAGCTTGGCATTCATTATTACTTATAAAACTAAATGTTACATTTTAAGTCGTAAATATTAAAACAATTTTATAAATTTAATGAAATTCTCATCAAATACTATATTAAATCAATTGTTTGCTAGTAACTCATTTATGTAGGTGTATATCAACATAGATATATAAGAACAATGTTTACCACGTGGTTAATTATTCAATATAAATAAATATTAGTGAATTTATTACTACTTATTATACTATTTTGAATTTGAATTTATTAAATATACTATATAAATATAGTATATTTATCTAAGCTATATAGTATTAACTAAATTATAAATTCATTTGATTATAGCCTAATTGAATTAATATACTTATACAACTAATAAAATATTTAAATTATTTAATTATATTTAATATATGGAATTAATAAAAATAACGTATCTCCGCACACCAACCTTTAAGGCCACAATCGAATTTGCAGCCAATCTAAACGAGCTGCAGCTTAGGTCCTCGAGCTTACGAGTCTATAGATTAGGGCCTTACATTTTTACAAGTATCATTATTTAGTGGAGGGGAAGGGCCTGTTTAGCGCTTAGATCCACAATAAATCTAAGTCCAGATCTGTTTGAGGTTGTACCTTATATAAAATGTTAATTTTTAATAAGACTTTTTTAATTTATAAAATTCTCCTTATTAGCATCAAATCTAAAATTTAATATATTTCATGCTTAATTATAAACAAAGACATTAATATTAATTTATGATATATTATAAACGAAGTAATGCATAAATTAAACTGTTAATAAGTTATATAAGCATATCAATTTACAGACTAAATTAGGGAGTAGAGCTTATTCATGGGTCTATACTGAAGAAAGAAAGAGAGTGAATGGTTAAAAAACAGGAGAGAAAGTCTCAGTAGGATGCTAATAGGGTAAATACTTAGTTCTATCTAATATTTTGTTCTTATACAGATAAATTTATTATAAAACATTTAATGAAGTGCATCATAAATCAACTAGAATTTAGATAGTAAATACGAAATTGTTTAGATTAATAAAACTATTATTTATTCCTTTTAGTTTAAGAAGCATTTTTATGTAAATAGAAAAATTTTCTAATAAACTCATCTTTAAATTATGATTTCGCTATGAATAAATTTATTTTAATTGTAAACATAAGCAAAAATAAGTTCTACTGTTCATCTCTTAAAATTGTGGTTTCTGTGTAAGTTAGTTAATTATCAATAATTTAATCATTTATTAAAGTATTTATTTTAAAACAAGAATATTGAATTACGGAACTATATTTTGAAAATAAGAATGTAGCACTGCTGAAGTTTTGATATAAATACCTTGGTTGAACTCCCAATACATCATACCTCTACCCACTCAAGAACCAAACCTGTATACTAAGTAGCTTAGACGTATTTCATATATTCTGCACTTGTAAAATGATTGCAGGCATAAGAATTTAACACAATATTATTTGCCCGAATGGGATAAAAACTGAAAATGAATTGCTCAATATTTTAAACAGTGCAAACACCATTACCAGATGGACATCTGAGGTCAATTTCTCATCGCAGATCTTCATGAACTGGTTGAAATAGTTATCATTTATAATAGTAACTATATACAGTAACTATATCATTCATTTCATGAAGATTTACAAGGAGACATTGACTTCACATGTTCCTTCGGAGCCTCCAATTTAATATTATTACTTTAATTGTAAATTCTCCCTCTCATCCACAGTTCGTTTGTTCAATTTATTTCACTTTCAACTGGTACAGTTTAATGGATGATTTTATAAATTATACTTGTGTATAGTTGTGGATCCATTTTAAAATGTGCTTATCTAAATCGGCGGATCTCAACCTTCTTCACTGGCGTACTACCTGAACTTTATAGCACTAACCGATCCTTCTTTGCGTACCCCTGTTTGAGAACTGATCTAACTGATCTAATATTATATAAAATAAAATCCAGATTAAAATATAAATCAGATTCTTAAAAATTTCATGGTAATTTTAATAAAAGATGAGAGTTTTCTCGATGTCTTTCGTAATTAAAAGTTTGATAAGAATTCGTTTAGAGTAGTTTTCAACTTTTCGATTATAAATTTATAGGAAAATATATCAAAGTTTTATCTCTTTAGATATAAATCGGCGTTAGAATTGATATTATAGAGCAATGAAAATTTAACTTTGAAATGCATAATTTCGGAGGAGAATTGTTAAGACGAATGAAAAATCCTTCGAGACGAACGGAATACTTAATTGAGTTGACAGAGATAGGCAAACACTCCTGCCTCGTCCGTTATAATCCGATAAGGAGTCGTTTAATTAAACCAACCCATCTCTGAGTTGTTATCTTCATTCTCCAGGGAAACAACTCCCTTCGCTTATTGGTCCAGTTTGAAAGGTTAGCATTTTTTCTACCCTCTTACAACAGCCAATATATGAGATTTTAATTGCTTCAACTAGTTTCAAATAAATAATTTGTCATTAAGATTATCAGATATTAGTTTATATCTCTTCGAATTTGAGAAATTGCGGTTAATGTCTCGTGGTTAAAGTTGGTTCCTCGAGTGAACTTTTTGAAAATGCGGGTCTGTCCTCGACGAGAAATTAATTCCAAAGTTAGCTATTGTTTAGAAAAAAAAAAAATAACAAGTAAAAATGAAAAAAAGAGAGAAAATAGTTCATGCGGGCTATACAAGAGACGGGAAAAAATTAATTTTTTTTAATATACTACAGAACAGCAGTTCTCAACCAGTGGTACACGTACCCCTAGGGGTACGTAGAAGGATCGGTTAGTATTACAAGTCTATATACAGATGCAGATGAAAAAGGCTGAAAATCGCTGCTACAGACTGTCCTTATGTAGTTCTGTTGCATTGTACAATTTTTTCTTTTGTGTTGCTGTATTGTTGTACAATTTCCGTCCCTATACTTTGCCAACCATACCAAATTATAGTATAAAAGTTTTAAAGTGTATTCTATGATGTCGACTTGTGTTGCTATCGCAGAATACACTTAAAAGCATTAATATTTTAAATAGTTGTGCGTTATTTTTATTGCTTAGTGAGATAAAACGATGTTAGAGGTTAACGAATACGTGTAGAAACAAAAATAATTCCGAGAATAGACTTTATCTTACGTCATAAATTGCTAATTTCTATTTAAATATTCGGCGTTTAATCTTCTTCAAAATGTCCTCGACACCTAATTGATAACAAAGCAAACATCCGCAGTCATTAAAAGAACATCAATTGTGAATGAAATCCTTTTTTTTTATTTTCGGAAAACGAGGAAAACGGGCAAAGGTCATGATTAGCGAGATCATACCCAAGCGAGGAAACCACACCCCTTGTCCATCGCCTCGAACATCACGCAAAAAGAGAAAAGAACTTAATTGTGGTCAGTCAACGGACTGAACATCCAGTTTGCCGCCTTGTGATTAAAAGCAATACTTGTGATATCAAGTGGACATAAATCAATGTCAGATCCAACTCTATGTCATTCTGAGACTTATATTAATCCGGGCACTCGTCCGATAGAAGCAGCCAACCGTATTTGACAGAAAATGATGACAAATGATTCGATTCAACATTGATGCAGGCCGCAGAACTTCAATACATTTGATATTAATTCAATTTTTCACTTTGATAAATCATTATGGCAGAGAGCTAAGCTATTTAATTTTATTTTAATAGTTAATTCTAAAGACTACCCTAGACCTAGTTGCAGCATCTAACACCGACTTTATGTTCTTCCAGATAAATATTAACAAAAAAATTCATAATTTTTTAAAGATAAAGCATCTTGAAACAATTTTTTCCCTAAAAAATAACAATTATCTTCCTTAAATTATGCTTGTAACTCTTAAACATCATTAATTATCAGACCCTTCTCCGGACATTTTCCTCCATATTTGAAGATGCTGAAGATCTAGTACATGTTTACATTTTGTGTAATTCTGTTAAAATTTTCCTGAATCAACATCAAAGATCTTCAGAAAGAGGAAAATTTAAGAGTAAAAGATGTAATTTTTGTGAAAATTTTTAACTTAGATAAAGATATATTTGAAGAATCTTTGTTATTTCTCACGGTTTAAATGCATCTAATGTTAACAAGTAAGCTTGTATACTCTAATCATATATCATTTTATCGATAAAAATATACAAAGATGTACTTTAGAAATGGCAGAAGATGATATCATTCAAAGATTGCAACGCGCAAACGTACAATTAACTTCGCAGTGACACGAAACTAGCTTAAATTAAATATCACAAATAGATTTTCAGCTTACCAAAATGATGTAGATTCGAAGCTCAATACGTAAGAAATGTGGAAATCGATGCCAAGGTTTACAGGGAGATGTAAATTAGGATTAAAACTAAAGAAGAAATTCCTTGATAATTGTTAAAAATCTGTCTATTGTAGCATCGTCGAGGCAGCGCGTTAACCTTTAACCTCAAGACAGGTGAGAAGGGAAGTAGGTGTCAGTGCAAGCTCACACACAATGATCATATTGTGTAAGTAAACCGCACTACATGGTTCGTCCGGTACACAATAATCTTAACTTCCTGTCGAGAGTTTAACATGAATCGTGACGAACCGCGATCATTAGGCAGAGTTCTAAATGTTGCATTTTCCTAGAAAATTCGGACAAACCGAAACATTATTTGTAGTTTGTCAACCATTAACTTGCTACGAATTTCACTTCTCTTTAGTTTGACTGTATTTTAACTAATGGAAGAAAAATGCCGGCTTTATATTTCGCTGTACTATTAGCATTCGAATGGCGCCAGTTCTCTCATTTCCCACTTTGTAAATGAAAGATGGGAAATCCTTAAACAAAATGTCTTCTACAAATGACATTTTTCAATTGAATTTTTTTCTTCTAAGTGTCTAAGAAATAGATAATTAAAGTAAATTCCGTTCATTCAAACTGCTTTGTCTGTGACCAACCATTAAAATTACCCGATCTAAACCATTTTGATACAGTTTTTACCATTAAAAAATGACATATTTCTTAACTTTATTTCAAGTAAAAAGTATCTGTTTATATTATAAACGCCATTCTTCCTATTTAAATTACTTTCTTTCATAAAATTAATTCCAATTAATTAAATGCCATTAAATTTAAATTCTGAAGAGGATCGAAATAAATTGTACTTATTAACCTCTTAAACAGATAAGGAGCCTTTCAAATATTCCAAGCTTTTTCCATTATTTGATCACCCGTCTCCCATCATCACCAGTCATCAGAAATCAAGATACTCCCTCCCCTAATTACATCATCAGGCCAGAAGTTTAAACCATTCTCAACGCAAATTACCCAGGAATTATTTTCAATTCTGGGGGGGGGAAATAAACGAAGGGTGCAATCTTACGTCATAACAGACTCACCCCTCCTCATCTTCAGCAACCGTCAGATACAAACGAATCCTTCCTTCCCCATAAACTGCTGAGTAATATCTAAGTATAAATATTTTCTTAATAACTTTAATTAGGATCGTGTAAGTCCATGTTGTGAAGGTTCGTTTAATCTTTATAAGAGCTTATTTCCTATTGAAATATTTAAGTTAAGATCGCTCGCTGATAGGGTCCTATATTAAAATTGGAATGACCACTGACAAATCTAAATATCATGTGTTTAAATGGAGGCCTATTAAGCTATATATAAGTTGTTGAATATATATTAAGCTGTTTACATGTGTTCTATTTTTGAGTGTTTTTTTTTCCTATTGTTATTCAATTTGTATTATAAAATTAAATCGGATACGGTCAAACCTGCGAACAACGTCCGTTGTTTGAGGTTAATTTTAATGCATTTTTGTACAAAATAAAGTTTCCGAAAGAATGGCCAGGGTTTAGAGGTGGCCGTTATTGAAGATTCGACTATATTTTTAAATATTACATTTTAACTTATACAGCTTTTAATCGTTGAAATCTGATGAATTAAATTCGGATTCCAATCAATAATTTTAATAATAAATTAAAATTTATTTTCGAACTATTTATTTGTTATTAAATAAATTTAATATTTCGAATAATGTTAATATTTTTTCTAAGCACGAAACTTGTAGTAACACACAAAATACACTGTAACAATGAGCATTATTATTGTTGTTTTTATCAGCTTAATTCGAACAGAACTTCATTAATATGCCCGAAGCGAATAAATGAGATAAAATTCAAAAGATTCATCTTCATAAATCCATAAAAATGACCCCTTTGTTACCTTCGCATCAAATCTTAGTTTTTCTCCAAGATTCTGACACGTGTCATACATCATTGAAATGACCAACATCTTTCATACAGGAATAAATTGCCTGGAAGGAAATTTTTCTTCCAGTCTATAAACTTTTTCTCAAATTTATCACATAAAATTTCAATAATTCTCGAAATAACCCAGTCTAATAAAGCTAAAAATTGTCGAAAAAAATGTCTATAAACTGCACATCTAGAGGTAGATACATACAAAAGATAGAGATTTCACACAATGCATTACTGCATTATGTTGAATCCGTATCAACAATTGTATACATACAGGGGCGTATTTAAGGGGTATGCAGGACATTGCTTCCCCCTTCTGAGGGTTTTTCCCGAGTAAAGCCGTGTACTTTACCTCAGGTAGTAAAAAGTTTTGCAAGACATTTTCTTTCCTTTCTGCACCCCCTAAAGATTTCTGGATCCGCTATTATATACAGATATTATCTAATTAAAACCTAAATTTACAAATATAAACCAAGGAATCAGAAATTCAAGCACATTTTTGTATCGTTTCCATAAATATTTTGCAAATTTAACTTAAATTTATAAGATATTTAGATAAAAAAAAACAACGATATTTCAGATGCTTACAACCTTAGACCTGTTGCTAAATAAAAACAGTGAATAATTATCTTATATTTATGTATATTATCATATCTATTGAATAATTTAGATCATATTAAACTCATTCAATAACTCTTCTACAAACGATTATTTAAAGAACAGACATTAATTGTGCCTATGTTGATCAGGTCCTATAATAAAATTAAAGAGATGTAGGACGTTTTCGGGTCTGAAGTGAGAGTGGTGTTCGCAAAACCCGAGTGGTGGCAGGCAGATGGCCTAGTTGGGCGGTGCAGTGCACGAGTATGCTAGCCGTTTGCCAGGCACGAGATGCTGGCACGCTGATTACCATACGACTGATACTACAGGTCGAGCAATATGGCTATCAGTTACACGTGCATCAACTTGACCCATGTGCCCACCCTTCGCTGCAAGGTCACGGGGGCCTCAGGCCAACATGTCTGTCTGATATTTTATGGAGTTTGGTGGTTGGTCCTACATGCAGCGTCATAATAGAAGAAACATTAAGATCTCATTTCTGAGATACTTTCTGTTTTTCTTCGCTACCTTATCATTAAAGGTGCGCTGAAGATGCTTGCGCATTATATATGATGTTATCAAGAAACGACTAGCTGGGCTCTAAACTTTCTTTAGATTTTTCGCATATTTTTCTACGGCTTCCAAGTTAAAATGCGGGCCAGGCCCATAAACTTATAACCAAGCTTTCAACTTTGGCCCAAAATCGTTTATCTTGTAACATTCAGAAATGGAAATTTTAATACTTTCTTGAATCGTTGAGAAATGGATTCAGAAATCTTTAGAGGGGTGCAGAAAGGAAACAATATGACAGAAACCTCAGAATGGGGTGCAGCAACCTCCTTGAATCATTGAAATGGATTCAGAAAGGAAACATCATGCCTTAGAAACCTCAGAAGAAGATGCAGCAGCATCCTGGCAACCACTAAATTTTAATTCTAAGCTACGTACTTTTATGAATATTTTAAAATTTCTTATATTGATTCTTTTGTATAACTGGAAAATAAAAATAAAATAAAATGTTACATTTATGTTTAAGGTGACTGTTGGATTTATAAAAGCGTAAGATTACTTTCGCCAGCCAAAAAATACATCTAAACGTTAGATCTAATAGTTTACTATTTTATAATCTTCAAGGTACATATATAATGTATCATCGGGGATAGGTGCTTCCTCTACTATATACTGTAGATCTTCCAATAAGATCTATTCCCTATAGGCTATTATTATAACATGGTTTATATCTCAGTAGAAGTTCAGAATAAAGGCGTTGTAGGGTCAGTACAGTTCGTCATTGCTATACTTTTCAAGACAGATAAGTTGACAAGAAAGAAAATTGGCCAACGAGCAATAAAAGTGTGGACGTGGATAATTCAGAATAGGTTACGATAGCATCAAAACTTTCTCTTCTCCGAGAGTTCCATTGTTCACGTAAGATAAAGCGGTTCTTGATCTTTGACGCTTTATTTACCCAGATTTAAATTTTTTTTTTAAAAAAAACGTTCGACTGCAACATCACTTACCTTTTAAACAATAAAACTATTCGTTAAAACAATATATTCACGTAATTCATATATTGTTATTGAGCATTTAATTTGATAAATTTCTTTTATTTTCCATAAGTAGAAACGAGTAGAGTGTTTTATTGCAGGGCAGTGGTTAGAGAAGTGTCAGCCTAAGGCAATTCACACCTCCCTTTCACCGCACATAAACATAGTTTACTAGATACTTTCACATAGAAATTTTAAATCACGGATAATTTAGATAAAAGCAAAAATCTTTTATCATTTATTTTTTTCACATATTCAAGATAATATTTTATAATTTTCAGTTTAAAATACGACAGAGGTGGAATGTAGAGTTATAAATTGAAATTATAATCGATAGAGGCACGTGCCAATACACTAGACTCTACACCTGTATCAAAATTAAGTATTATTATTTTTTTTTTACTACAGAAATTAAAGAATTTTTAGACGAAAATCCTAAATTATTATTATTATTTTTTTCTTTTCAGATGGTATATAAATCCAGCAATGTTATAATCAGCATTGGTTATTAGTCTTACACACCCAGAACTGAAAAAATGCCTTTTGTGACCTTAACGAAGAAGAAGTTAAAGGTCACATTTCGGTCACGACTAAGGAAAAGGTGTGTATATGTGTGTGTGGTGCCGTGATATTCCTGAGCATCTTTGCAAATTCCATATATATCCTGCTAGACAAAGCAGTTAATGCTTACTATTTATACGCCAAGAGGAGATTTATACCTCGAGACGTGAACAATTAATTATCCAAAACAATAAATTAGTGTTATAATTGTATCCTTATTTAATAGAAGACAAAGATGTTTGTATTTTCAAGGCTTTGATATCATCTTCAAACTAAGAGCCGAGTTGATTCCAGTAGTCATTAAATTATTGAACTAATACAATTTATTTTTTAATGTTTAATAACAGTTTATAATAACTATATAAATATGATAGGTTTACATTGCCTCCAATCTGCAAAATGTGCCTATAAGCGATAAGTAATTCTATTATTTGATGCGATATCCTACTGTAGTAAATATGTCACCAAAAATCTAGTTGTAAATATTGATCATTCGTTAGCTTCGTTAGCTTCAACTCCTATATAAAAATCTATAGAAACGTCATTCATTCTTCGATCTTTTAGTAGATTTATGACATTGAATTGATTGAAAACTATTAAAAATCTCTCATATTCTCTCATAATTTTGGTAAATTTATATAAAAATTAAATTATATATTTATATATTTTTCATAAAAGATGATGGAAAATGATGCTGTAAAGTTGCTTAATGTATAGCATGAAATATCTTGCATGATTATCTCGCTGCTGCTTATATTTATTATTAGTTATTTCTGATTTGTTCTTAAGATTTAAATTTATAATTTCGTCTAAATCACTATTTTTTTAAATTAAAACTTTTAAAAAATTGTCTAATTTATTGTCTTAATATTCAATAAGTAGAATGCATTTATTAATGTATCACGTATATTATAATATAAGCTGAATTTGGAATTTGTTGTAAATTTTTATTAAAATATTTGAATAAAAATTATAGAATATATTGAAAAATAAAACTCGTGTAATAATTATCTGTAAAGGTCCACACCGTAGAAGCGGCTTGACATCAAAACACAAGGGCTTAACACCAAAAACTAAGCATTACATAGAAATATTTAATTTTTTTAAGTAAAAAATTATATATATTATTAACCATAAGCTCTAACATAAGTTTCCTGTGGTGCTAACATGTTTTTAACAATATTCGGCCTATAAAATAGGGGGGAAATAAAATATCTAATCTACAGTAATAAGAAAATATCTAGATTTTAATAGGAATGGGTCCACTACGGTCACAAAGCCCTATATACTACATCTAGAGAGATTTACAGTGGCGCCGGTGTCTTAACCTACTTTAATATATATCGATAGAAATTCCTGTCTTGAGTCCCAACCTGATTTACAGCCAATGGCCTTATATGCTATAGACAAACGCAACACGGACCAGATATATGCTAGGTTGATGTGCTGTATACATACATATAGGGCCACTCAGTTATATACGAGATAAGGGAGATGCTGAAGCAACAAAATATCTAAATGCCTACTCCTAATTGAAACAATAATTTGTCATGTATTCAGAAATTCTCTGTCCGCAGTTGGTAGTATTTATGACAATTTATAAAGCCTAAGGGTCGAAGATGTTACTTGATTTTGAACCCTATAAACTTGGTAATAAACATTATCTAGTCTTTCTATGCCTTAGGCACACATAATGCATACTAACTTTATAGGCAGCAGCAATGTTTAAATAAATTTTTGTCATTAAAAAGAAAATTTTTATATATAAAATTAATTATTTTTTAAGGAAGTGTGTGTATAGATATTTGTTTAAATTAGGAATTTATTTTTTAATTTTTACGTCATTTTTGAAATTCTAGTTGCATATTCTGTCAATAGAGGGCATGTAGCCGCAGTCATCCCTTATTTCCCCTAAAGTAATGTATCCGTTTAATGAATAAATACTGCGTGATTATTAGGAAAACTTGAACTGTTATTTTGCAGCGTAATTATGCATTTTGCTGGTAAGCAAACAAGAGCAGAATTTCCATAAACGACACTCCAATAGGAGGCAATGCATTAATCCTCATACTACTTGAAGGACTAGTTTATGTCAAGCGTGCGATTTTGTCCACTGCTGACAGTGAAGTAGGGTACAAGTCCGACGGTTGTTCAACCAGACAGGTCCGGGATCGTTGCTAATTACTCTATGGCATGCCGGAACTGAGGGAGTGGCCGTACAACTGATCCATACAGAATGAGACACGTGGAGCCGTGACAGGTTTGCCACTAAACAACATTCCGTCTAAGGCCAGGTTGTTTGACGTAAGCTCCTCCCTCCAGGCTTTAGCTTTTTGTGCATTATCTGCTTTACACTGTTGTACCACGTGCACTGGGTTGGGCCGCTTCTCGTTGTCTATAGGCCTATTTGGCCTAGTTTTTCTAGGCCTATATTAATTTTTTCGAAGATTGAAAAACTTTTTGTCAGTGTTCTTATTTACTTTAAGGAATCGTGTGGCGTTGAGCGATGCTTAATTGTTTTAGAAAGAGAGGATCACGTTATACTAGCTAAGTGTCACTTACATTTTATATTTTTTGTCTAGAATTCCGCATTAACTTTTGCTTTTGGGAGGTATTTTTTGGTAATTGTACTTACCTAGAATTTACAAACATTAGAGAATATGAAACTAGCCCTATGAAATGGCTTTGCAGCAAAAAACTATTGGAACAAACGAATCAATTTGAACACAATATTAAGGTTCAGTCAGAAAATAAGAAAGTAGTCATTGGGCACTAGCATTCCAAGAATACATTTTCTNAATAAATATTCAAGTTTTTATTTTTCAAAATTTTCCAGCAGAAATGAGGAATGCAGATGTCAAACGCTACTTACTTTAAGCATGACGTCACACTTACAGTGCACGTGTTGTCGTGACAACAGGACACGAAGAGTGACGTCAAGAAACGTGCCAGACGCGTGGGGGCGCTCGTTTGTTCCTACTTTCTTTTTTTTCTTCTTAATATATTTTTAGTGAATGATGCTTGATAATATTGAAAGTAAACATTCCGTGAGCTGCTATATGTTTAATATATTTTTAATTACTTTATTTTTATTACTCTATATACGAATTTCTTATTGCGCTTCAAAATTGTTAGATATTTACAATTAATTTTTTAACCTTTGTCTAAGCGAAATTACATTGACGTAAATTTATACAATAAGAATATTTTTCAGCTTTATTGTAAATGCTCGAGACTTAGCATAAATTTCGATACATTATTATTATTATTATTAACTGTATTACTCGGCTTCAAGGGGTAGACTTAACAATACTTAAACTTATGCATAACCGAGCCTGGAGCATCGCAGGTAATTTCTTCAAGATTAACCTAGCAGCGGATGACATTGACAAGTGTCCTGTCTTTAGAAGCAGTGTGTAATATTTCAACCTGAACTCTTTTCTATTAACTGCACACTCCCACAGTCTGCAGTCAAGGTTATGAAGGCCAAAGACTTGTCATTGCCAAACCAGCTGTCTAAGTTCCGGTAGTGAGTGCATTAACATAGTGCAAGAGCCAATTATTTCCCAGATGATGAGCCGACCAGGTGGAATGAGGCACCTGTCGTATACACTTGTCCTCCGTCGTCTACCTCGATATACTTGTCCTGCCAGTTAGAGTGAAGGTTGAAGTTACAACTGTCCTTAGACGCCGGATCCTTCTTCAAAATATAGAAGACTAACCAGTATATTTTGTTTACAGTTGATAATAGGTTACAGATGTCATTCAGAATCAAAGATAAAAATAAATTTTATTTTTATAAGTAGACAAGTAGCTTTTTCTTTTTCTTTTTTATTTAATTCAGAAGCCTTAACAATAAGGCAAGAAGTCATTTTATTTGCAGGAAGTTCTTACACAAATTAAGAAGTTATCTTAATACAGATGCTACCTGGCCACGAATACGCTTGTTGAATAATCTATAAATGAATAAGGATTATGAGAATATAACAATTTTTTTTTTTTAAAAAGTTAGATCTTTATCGTATGTAAAGTTATAAACTCAGATTAAATAATAAAATAAATTAAGGTCTACTTTTATTTTTTAGCCTATATAATTTTTTAAAAGTTCATAGCAATTGTAGGTTAAATTCCAAGAAGTAGCCTACATTTAATTTCCTTGCAGCTTCAATGCTTCAAAAATTCTAACTTGTAAGTCCAGAGATAATATATAAGCCCTATAACGTGATAACTTTTTAAAATAACGTTTAAACAAATGCGATTTTGTTGTTAGCGAGAATTTAACTTATGATACTTTATTGCTTCTTATGGGAGTGCCAATTATTATATAGTAAAAAAAATTAATTAATTAATTAATAATATAGGCTACTTGCTACTTTTAAACATTATTTTATATATAAGTTAATAGTCTTCTACTGGTATGAGTCCTTTATTGTTTTGTAATCCATAATCCTATAGATATGCACTTACTTTCTGTGTAAGATAGCCTTAATTTTGATTTTGGAAAGGGTTTTCGTATTAATAATTAAAAATTAAGACGCAAGTTTTTAGTTTCTTTTCGTAACTATAATAAATTATTTTAAGAGAGTTGCATTAGCCCTATTGTATAAATCAAACTTTGTTATTTTGATAACTTAAAAATGTTGTCTCCAGCTATTAAGTTTACTCTGGAGATGTTTACAGGTGGTGGAGACATCTCCACAGTCATAACGGTACTAAAATTCAAAATAATGGCGCCACATTATTGAAAACATGACGTCTCCGATAACAATGATTATTATTGTTTTAAGCAGACAATAGATACATCCCGTACAAGAATAGGAAAAAAAGTTTCTGCATAAACCTTTTTTGGTGTTGTGTAACAAGATGCTATGGTACAAGTACGTTCTAAGTACCAGTTTGGCCTCGCACTATATATCCTCTATAACCTTTAACCTATGAGGTCACATACCAGGCTCAAGTCCTCCCCCTCCGAGTTATGTCTGCGAGGTAGCGAGGGGAAATGACGTTACTGGTCTCCACGTCACGTGACTTTTGCGCGTGACACAACTCGGATCAATTTGGTTCTTATAAATTTGGCTCTAATCGAGTCGAGCTCTCAAAATCAGGATTTTCTAATATTTTATTTTTATAAACTTAATGAAAATGCATCTGTATCACTTTCATATTATGAAAATAACAAAATTAGAATAGTGTTACTGAAATTTAACGGTAAGTTATGGGCTACTCTGTAAACAATAATGAAGAAAATTATCACAATCTCTACTAAAAGTCATATAAGTATGTTTATAAGAATCGCCCTTCTAGTGTCAACAATATACACCACCTGTTTATAAAGTTTTGTCTCTTGTTACACATTCCAATGAATGCCAGTATACGCAACGCCCATCTTATTACTGTCATAATTCTCCAGATAAGAAGGTACTGGGTAATAGAAACTATGTGGCCTATTGCCCTTCAACATCAACTGCCTTCTACGAATGGCCATCGTAAAGGTTTCCGATTACATCCATGTGGTGTTCGTGTGTCAGCAAACCTAGTCATTGGTTAGGCCAAATACGGGAGCATAGCTTGCACGTGCACTGTTTAGCGCCGCTTGAGTTTTTTTTATGGAACAGCTCTTTTTGCGAAATGGGAGACATAATTGAACGAGATCTATAGAAGGCCAAGGAGCAGTAGCTCATAGAGGTGAGCGAGAAACAGTACAGATCTCAAACTCTCCATTAAGGCTGTCTGCCAAGTTAAATAAATGTTGACCTTAGTGCTCTACATATTAAGATAACTATTTTAGTCTTTCCCCGTTCATGTTCGAAATAATTCAATAGACATAAACGTGGTTTATCTTACATTTATTTATAAGTTGGGTCTTATATAAGAATACTGACGCCAATGTGACAAATCAAGCCGACGTATGGATCTTTTTACTATTTTGATAGAACAAGATCTGTGGATTTCTGCCTTGAAAACAACAATAGCAGCTGTAAATTGATATTATAAACGGTTCTTTATAACTGTAAACATTCGTTTAAGTATATTTATGTACCAAATTGGTTAAGTAATAGTATAAAAGTAAAGCTAATGGCTCTAATTTTCTTCATAAAACATTCAGAAAAGCCGACTGTGGTCAATATTTGAGATGCAAACAAACTGTAAGTTTGCAAATGTTTATTCAAAGACTTTGTTAGTTCTAAGAAAGTGATCCACGATATTTGTAAAAGGAAAATAACTTTTCTTTTGATCTAAGTATAGGCCTGCTATTTAAAACAGCATTTCTCAACCGGGGGTACACGTACTCCTAAGGGTACGCAAGAAGGAACGGCTAATGCTATAAGTTTACACACAGAAGGATCAGGTGGTACGCGAATGAAAAAGCTTGAAAACCACTGATCTAAATCATCTGTAGAAAGTTCTTATTCAATTTTCTATTTTAATATAGCAACTTCGTAATTATTTTATTTAGAAAATTATCCTATAACCTATCTTTAATTCTATAATTAGTAAATAAATCCGAAACCATTGATTAACCATAGCAGTTCTATGCTTATAAGCATGAATTCTTGTATAAAATTATCATTTTTATACATTTTACTGAAAATTATGTTTAAAAATAGTTATAAACACTTTCATTTGATTATGCAAATTTAATTAAAATTAATAAATTGGGCGATTCTAACCTAAATATATTATTTATAGTTCTAAAGCTCACTTCTAGGCTTATTCCGTTCACAGGCATAACTTTAAAAAAATTTAAAAAATTGAAATTAAATTGAATTGAACGGGACTTAGACTTATCGTGGTTCCAAGTTATAGCTTATAACAGGCCCTTCCCTTCTTCTAAATAATGATACATATAAAAATGCAAGACCAAAGCTATAGTCAAAATACCAGGCCTTATGCTACAGCTTGTTTAACTTATGTGTAAAATCTGCTGCTTTTAAACATTTTTATATTCTCAAAAATCTATAAGATCGACTGGTACCTCCGATTAATCTCTCTGCATTCCCTACACCAAATTTATTATCTTACTTCGCCATTAAATGAAAGCTTAAGGATAATTACAGTAGCGTAACTAGAACCGATATTAGAGGGGAGACTGGATTAGAACGTGTAAACCTACATTCACTCCTCTACCAATATGGATGTAGCCACTAGTTCTGTAGATAAAGAGTAAAAATCCATCAAACTTAATACGAATATCATAAAATATTCTGAAATCTTTAAGATAAAAGCATCTGGAGTAAATTCTGAGATCTCATAGAGAATCTATCGCATCATTAAAATTTAAATTTATATTTAGAAAAAAAAATTAATCATAAGAGATTTATAGATTTTATCTTTAAATTGAATAATCATAAATAGACTTTTATGAATATTTTAAAATTTCTTATATTGATTCTTTTGTATAACTGGAAAATAAAAATAAAATAAAATGTTACATTTATGTTTAAGGTGACTGTTGGATTTATAAAAGCGTAAGATTACTTTCGCCAGCCAAAAAATACATCTAAACGTTAGATCTNATTTAAATTTATATTTAGAAAAAAAAATTAATCATAAGAGATTTATAGATTTTATCTTTAAATTGAATAATCATAAATAGACTTTTATGAATATTCAGAAATGAGAGGAATTGCTGATCCGTGAAAAGATCAGTAGAAGGCCTACGTTCACTTTCTGCTTATAGCTCCCTCTGTTGCCGAAAAATATATGTCCTTTCGGCATTACCCATTGCAGATATTCAATTTATTCGATAGAATACTTCTAATTGAACGGCAGCTTTATCTTACTTAATTTATAATTAAAATAGATAGGTCTATATATTTTAAAATAAAATTTTTTATAATCGAAAAATAAAAAGTAATATTGTTATCGCAACTTGTCGCTAACTACAGCTTTAAATAGTACAGATTTGTAAACTTTGAACTTTCATACAGTTTACTATTACCGATGAAATTCGAAGATGTCGACTTCTGGTACCAGTTACTAGCAGCGATGACACGACTCCTATACAAAGTTTCTGTACTTCCTAAACTGTAATTCAAAACTGCAATAGTAGCTTTAAAATTCTTTCCTTTTTTTTAATTGCTTCGATCAATCTATGTTTAAGAATTTAATATATCTAGGGCCTCGTTTAGTAGCTTTTTAAAATATAAATTTATACCCTAATAAGTCAATTTTTATCCAAAATGTAATCAAATATATACTATAATTTCTTAAAATAATTAATATCTAATCGCAATCCTAAAATCATATGGAAAGTTTCGTAAAGAATATGAAGAATTAATAGACAAGTTATGAAGTAGGAAACACGCGCGTTTTTAATGCATTAAATGAAAGAAATTTCTTGATGTTTATAAAATCAAAGAGTAGGCATTGAAGGAGAGAAAGCAGACTTTGGACATAAATGCCCGAAGGCCCATCAGGCCAGTGCATAGAACTAAAGTAAAAGTTAAGTTGCACGCGACAGAATTCTCTAGCTCAAGAGATGGATAATAAAACGAAAGCGTTTCTAATCGGATTGTTGTTCTTTAAAGAAAACTTTAGAAGTCACTTAGTGGGTGGGCTGTGTTCTTTTATTGTGACTGACTCAACCCACTTCTCTGTACTAAATCTAGCAGGAGATTGTAATGGTCGATTCACCTATAGAAACTCGTACACAATGATAGCCATCCTCCGCCTTTTTTCGGATGAGATATTTAAAATTTCCTCCGCTCTTTTTGTTTTTTTGTCATTTTCTACGTAATGGGAAATTTATTTCATTGTATCTTCAGCTAGTCCCATTCGAAATTGATTGTGGATTGCACTGAAATTTTATGAACTTAGTCGCATCGATTTTCTGTAAGGCTACGCTTTTTATAATATTAAAAGTGTAATTAAAACATTCGAATAAACACTTAATGTTTTTCAGGCTCGGAAGAATTTCGAAACGACGATTTAATATTATTTAAATGAAGAGAAACGAAATTCTTCGTGCTTAACTAGCAACAGTGCTTCATCCATCTCCACGTCATTAATGGGTCTGAATAAGGTCTAATGTCCATTGTCATGGTTGATGAAGACTTCAAGAGAACTGACCATCCATTTTCAGTCCATTGTATCAGATAGGTCTAGACAGAAGACGATAACGTACTCCATTTTCTTTAGTACATTTTTTTACCACCCCACAAAGGCTACACCTCATCATATACTAGAGAGTAATACCAGCAGATACAATTTTTGGGTGTGTCTTCAGCCACTGGAAGCTTACCACATGAAGAACGATTAATATTTGATAAAGTGCGTGAGATGTACTCCAACATACAGACTCTACACAAGATGCCGTGATTAGTAGAGTTTCTAGGTTCTACCAAGAGATTCAACACACCCAAAGGTGATCCGTATGATAGCGGACACTATAGTGAAGAGTCGAGAGAAAAAAGTACGTTTCTAAGTGATCGTCAACCTCTGCCCAAGGCTGTATGTAGTTGGATAGTGACACAGTAATAGGTCGTTTGTGAAGGGTGGGGTTGCTAAGTCCGGATCTGTGGTGCACACACCTGCGTGCAGTGGCTGCTGCAGGCTTTCAGACCATCACACCCGCACAATGTCACGTGGTAGAATGAAGATTTTTGCATCGGCAATTCTATAGTTTTTCGCGGAAACTTATAAAATAAAAATCGATATTAAGCGCAAATTTGCTTCTTCGAAGTGAAAAAAAAACAGCTAGTTTAACGTTAATTAAATCTCTTCCTCGTTGAATTACTGTAATAAAAACAGGCGAATAGACTCAGATAAATCTTTACAAAAATTCGCAATTAAAATTTTACATTTTAATTGCTGACGTTAATCTTGAGAATGTTAAATTCTTCATTTATAAGAGTACACCTTAATTTTTTTTATAAACCTACACTCTCTGAATTAAAATCGTCGACGGACCTATTAACTTTATGACCCAAATATTTATGTCACGATTAAGAAATCTGACTTTAATTCTACTTAATCTTAACTTATTTGGTAAAATTTAATTTAATGAATTGTTGTTTAGCGTTCAGTATAAAGAGGGAAACTAGCGCTATATCGGGTATAGCCTATGGTATCATTTTTATTATTTGAGTTGTAATTTAAAAAAAGCCTTTTAATAAATCATTTTTTAAGAAAAATTTATAAATTACGAGTTGATATTTCCGATCTGAGATAAAAATATATTTTATGTTTCGGGTAGATGTTGGAAAAAAGAAACAAATTTCTAGAACACGAACATCAATTTTCGTGGAACCTCCCGCCTTCCATTAAATCATTGTTTAACAGTCCTATACAAGACTAGAAGTTGCTTTATAAAAGGGAGTTTCATATAGATTGAATCGAAATATCCATTACTAAAATGAGATTTCAAACAACTTGGGTGGAGTAGGGATGATCACGCATCCACCAACTTCCAATGGAAGCAGTGATTGTCACAAGATGTAATTAATTTCTGCATAAAATCAAGTAAATTGAAGCATACCCCTCCAGTCTAAGTACAGATAAAGCACAATGCGCTATTGGTTAATCGGTTGACGACGTTGATCTTCTCATTGGTCGATTACAATAATGTTATGTCCGACTTGATTTGTTCGAATATAAAATGGTTTCCAGGTAACGATTATGCGTGACTCTTTCGTGGCACATTTAATAGATTGCGCTTGTTTATAAACTAATTACATAAACGAGTTGCTTTTGTGTATTTTGACAAAAAAATTTATCTCTGTTTGACAACACAAGAGGTATTTTGTTAAGACAGGTAATCGTTCTTCCGCGGGATATTTATTACTCGTGGGTGTGTTTGTTGAAAAGAATTGATTTAATGTTCCCATTCTCCTAATTTATTTTCTTCACCAGCGATAAATGTAGCTAAATTCATTACGATTTTGCATTTCTCACGAGAATTAACATCGATAGGCCGGCCTATTTCTATACTAAAAAATAAGCGCTAAAATGCTTAATTTTGACTTCTAGATTTGTGAGAGATAGACCTATCAAAGAATTTTTTAAAAATCTTTTAAAGATCTCTTTCCTTTACGACACTTTTCGAAGTTGTCGTGCCAACTTTTTATATTAAAACGATTTTTTCTGCCTGATATACAAGCTCGATGTTGCGATAGGGTTCCAACTAACCTATCTGATCATAAAGATGATATAGAATAAATCAGAACAACACTTGACGATATAATATTGCCTAAAGGGTATTTAGTCATGTGAGAAAATTCTTTTTTTTATAGAGAACTTTCTATACTATAGACTTACGGGAGTTTGGTCTGATTTAAGAGCTTCCGTACGGGGGTTGTTTTTAAGTTTACGATGGAATAATTAATATTTTATAATCACCGAACCGATACGTTTTGAAATAATGGATAACACGTGAGCCAATCTTCAGGTAGCCGACGAAGCATTAAAAAAAATAACAATATATCGCAAGATTTCCTCTAGGCGATTTTCGTAGAACAGCTCCTACAGAGACGCTATCCAGTCAAGTACAATAACATACAATCCATAAGACGGGAGTTAGAAGACATCCCGCAGAGAAGACTGAGTGCAACTGGAAAGACCAACACCCAGTCGAACAATAGGTACATTTAGAGCGCAGTACAATTACCAGTTGACACAACTGGTACTTAACACACCCGCCGTCTATCCATCTTTCACTAAGAGGAGTAAAGAATGCCGAGCTGAATTCCAAATCGTGGAATTAGACCAATTTCAGTTATATTTTCTCTCGTTACGGAATTTACGGACCAATAATATACAAATGGTGTGGGGAATTACAAGAAAAAGTTTTCATGGTCACAATGAATAGGCATTAATAGAAGAATAGGCGCGACATCCAGTAGTAAATACTATCATTTAAGCTGACGTAAATATAAAAAGGTGGGGATGCAATCAAACAGTTTTAATTATTTTTCAGAATTTTACCCGCAGGGTGCTTCCAGGAAGAATATCGCAATACAATTAAAACAAACGGAAAGTAACAATGTCGAAATGTAAAAAAGCTTCGTTAAAACACTAAGCTATTAACTAATCATTAATGAAATAATAAAATAGCTATTGTTGTGTTCGTGTGTCTTAAATCATTTAATTCAAATGTACAGAGTCAAATAAAACAAACGTTTTGCTACAGTAACGATAACGTCTACATATTATCTTCAGTAGTTTGGCGCTCCCCTCCAAAACTCGGTTGTCCTTCTAGCGCGCTTCGGCCATCTATTCAATATCATATAAGAATTAAACGTGAACTATTAATCGACCAACCCACGATGAGAATAAGTTTCTATCTGTACATCTATCTCCATTACTTCAAGTCACGCCGCCAGATGGCTACGCGTGAGGTCTCGTGACCCTGCCAGGTGTTCAATCTCTTTACCCACAGTCTGGGCCTGCAGCATCCTGTAGCAGCATCCTTAATCCTGGTTAAAATCCGTATTTCCGTCCAGGATTAAACACTTATTACTCTATTTAATGAGCCAAACTACGTTGTTTTTTACATCTATAGATTTTTATTACTCTCATACTACAATTGTTCTAATCATTATAGAAAGTAAAATATGCCAAGAAAGCTACACCTCTTTAAGCATAATGAACAACAACAATAATAATAATAATAAACACCAGCCATCATCAGAATCTGTACATTCCATACATTCTATATACAAGAGCAGTCGAAGTTCTGGTGTTATTACGAAACAGCTGGATTAGTACTGGAAGAAACTACATTTTCTAAATGTCGGAGACTGTGTGTCAGGGTATGACGCCTCAGATCGCAGTTCCTACGGAACACTTTGCCACACGAATGGCAATTATAAGGTTTGATGTCCGTGTGGGTCAGGAGGTGGGTTTTGAGGTTGCTCCTTTGGTTAAAGCTTCTCCCGCAAGTAGGACACTTATGTGGGGAGTCTTCCATGTGAAGGATCCTGTGGACAGCTAAAGTACGAGACTGACAGAAACCTTTACCGCATTCGCTACACTTAAACGGTTTCTCTTTGGAGTGAATATACCTACGAACAAAGAGAAAAAATACATATGTATAATATATTAAATTTTGTTTATAAATAATAATAAATTTATACAGACAAAGTTTACATATTTAATAATATAAAAGTGGCGAATTATTGCGCATTTTTACGAGGGTTATATTGATTAAACATAAAATGGGTCAAAGGATAATGTAATCAATGAGCATGAAATAGTTTCGAGTTACCACTCAGTGGGAAACACGGTGTATAATTGCCAGGGCAATAATGGAGTCAACAAGTATCGTAAATAGTCACGCAACGTGTTTGTCCCTTAGGTGTTTGTCACATCCTCTGCTACGATGGCAATCTGTATAATCTTTAGTGCCGGAAAATTAGTCCAATGAAAGAAGATTTAAGAATTTTACTACGAAACTAATTTAGGGCTTCATTCAAGCCGAAATTTTTTACGGGTTTTTCACATTCATGAATTGTAAGAAAAATTATTTAACACGCATTAATTATCTTATTTTTATAACTATTACACGAACAACTGCTTATTATTTAATTTTACGTGTCTTTTTATTTGTTACCTTGGCAGAATTTGCAATAGCAGACTCCCGCTGCGACAGAATTGTAAACGGTTTACGCATCAGACCGTTACCAAAAACGGTACAAATTGAACAAATTTAACGTCGCTTGAAATATTTTTAAAGTATATCAATCGCATGAATAATTTATAAAAGGATTAAAGTGGAAAAAAACACCAGTGTAACGCTATGTGAGAGTACCTCAGTTATTCGAACGTCAGAATTTGCACAGTGATGTCACGTTACGACAGACCAGAACGTGTCCCGTGACACATCGTATCAGCAGTCACATATCTTAAGAGATAAAAATCTTCTCTTTGATTTATTTATTAACTTCCCCGCAATACCATTAAGGGGCCTGGAAGGACGCGAAACATTGCATATTTTTATTTAATGTCTTACGCAAATGACCGTAAAATCTAAATTTCCCATTAAGTTATACAAGATATTTCTTCACTAATCTCGAATTTGTAAAAACATAAAATAATAAGAAGGAAGTTTTACTTAATCGACCCTTTCGATTCCGTTTAGAGATGGGAAGAAACCAATTTAAAATAAAATTAACTAGCTAACAATTGTTTATCTAACACAAATGACGAAATCTTTTGTTTAAAATATAATTGCCAAAAATTAACTTTCAGAAAATATGATGGGGTGTTAGAATAATTAATTATTTCGTCGACGTCACGCATACATTTGCATAATAATGAGCTTGTAAGCTAAAGCAATAACTTATTAACTTTTATGTTGAATTAACGGGTAAAAAGCCATTAAAATTATTACGATTTTAATATAGAACCGTATAATTTATATTTAGATCTACTTAAAAGTCGATAAGTACTTACTTCTAAATGTCAAGCAGCAAGTATGCAAACCAATGGCATAATCTGTTTCATATTGGTTTGCTTACTTAACTGCTTTCTGCTTAGTGTTTAATGCAAATTATAAAATCATTTCTATAAGTAATGGATTTGTGACTAGAAAGAGGCTGTTAGTTGCAAGCTATAAGCCCCACCATTTAGATAAACAGTCATACATTATGTATAAGATTGGATTAAGATAAATACGAGTGGTTACAATAGACTTTTGCCAACTAATGTTTTGTATTTTTGCATAATTTTCTTTTAGTTTCCTCATTTTAATTTTTTTAAATATTCTTTAATTGGTAATAAATTGAGAATAAAGTTATTTCTGGTAAAATTTGTACCGCTTTGGTGAAAATCAACCGGTTGAAAAATGAATGTGTTCAGTAACAGGTGAAGATATTACGTAGAGTTAAAGCCTTATTCCTTTTTATAGGTATAAAAAATGAAAGGGGAGGCGGTAAAAAAAGGATGAAATATATTGTTGGTGAATTTTTCTTGGGTCGAGAATGGATTAAAGAGAGTAGGCTGTCATGTGCCATTAAGGAAATCACTCCGGCCACCATAACGACGTGTTAACTTTCTCCGCTCGTCCCCATTAACATTAGTAGTGGCAAGCTGGCAGGTTGCCAGTCCGAGTGATGTCATTCGCTCGTGTCCGATTTGATTGGTCGTTGCCTCCGCTCGCCCATTCATATAATGCATCTCTGGACAACGCCACCCTTTGTCCGCTTGTAAATTGGTTTTGCTTACTTAAAATTTAATTAAAGAATTCGTTAGAGATGCGAATTTCCTTTTTCTCATTAATTTGTGAGTTCAGATCTGGCCGCCATCCTCTTGGATAATTGACCAGAAGGAATTTATTAAAGTGAAACCACGCTCCATTTAAAAATTAGTAATTATTTTGTAAAGGATACTTCTGAGGTTTCCAGATTTTAAATTTTGTTGAGAATGGGGGATTAAAACGCTCGAAATTTACCTATCTTAACGTTAAATTAATTAATATCTTTTTATGAGACGTTGTAGAACAGTCTCACAGTCTTACCTGTGGTCTCTCAGGTGATCTTGCCTCCTGAAGGCTTTGTGACAGATGTCACAAGTGTAAGGTCGTTCGTCAGTGTGGGTTCTTTCGTGAATTAATAAATTGTAGGATTTAGTGAACCTGCGTTGGCAATATTTGCAGATAAACTCCTTCTTTGGTCTAGAGGACACCCTTCCTCTATAGTACCTTCTATCCAGAAGAGACGAATGATCGGGAGGTCTTCCAAACAGTACACTGGTTGCTAGGGACGGAGCATAAACCGGACCCACATATAATGGACAGGGCGAGGAATATGCTGACTGGTCGCCGTATCCCGTATGCACGTCTGGTTCTGTTGCTGATTCGGCTAAGTGGGCAAAGTCGAATTTCTTTTTTGCCGGCTTGGCACGAAATTCTTGTAGACCAGATGAGGTAGAAGGAAGAAAGGTGGTAAAAGCCGACGCCTCGGAATACGGACGAAGTACAGGTAGAGGTAGCAGAGGTACGGGGACTAATGGCTGAACGGGTGGTGACGACTGGGGTAACATGGTTCCTTGTTTTAGTGCTGCACCCGGTGGAGGGCTGCTGTGTTGACTGGTTGGAGTGAGAGGTGGTGTAGGAAGAAACCTCCGATCATCTAAGAAAGAAACGAATCGTTTATTAGTTTTTTTTAATAAATACTAATTCCGTATACTCATTCTCGTGTAAATTCTTCGATGCTAATTTTTATTGAAAAAAATATTATTTATTAAATCTACATCTATAGAAGTTGATAATCGAAGAAATTAAGACCGTCCCGAGAGGTTGAAATCCTCCAAATTAACGAAAAAGACTTAGTAGTGAATATTTATTCACATTTAATATCCCGCTCATGAACACGAAATTCCCTCATCAAATTGGCAGAGCGTAGATTATTCAGTTAGATTTTTATCTTTATTGTTCGACTAGAAGTCTTTCAGCTTCTAAGGTAAATAGAATACTTAAATTATGTGAAGATTTAAAAAAAAAGAATTAAATTTTTTTAACTTTTTTCGTCTTAAGATCGGTTTAAAAAGAAGGGAAATTCCAATATTTAGGCTACATATTATTAAGCTGTATAAAGATTATACTTGTGTGAAAACCGTATTAATTCACGGAAAATCGATTTTGTAATTAATGCTTAAATTATTTTAAAAATATTCAATTTTTCTATTAAGCGGGCACGTGTTCTTAGATCGTAAAATTTTGTTGGTTCCAAAGCACTTTAAGCGGCTCATTATAAAACAGCTTAGATCGGTTGATCCTACAATGCTGACAATTTCTGTCTAGGAGCAGGATGTCCTGCAGGATTAATCCTAGTCGTAGCACGTGACCCGAACCACACCCAGACATTAAATCCGGGAGAACCATACCGGTGTCGGACCAGCAACTCCGCCTTATTGGTGAGAAAGTAACCTCTATGCACGCGACCATAGCCCCCGGCTGAAAAGCGCATCTTATACATACTCTTCTCTCCTTTCTCATGCGATGCTCATGAATGGTAAGCAAACTCAATCTACGTATCCTGTTAAACGACGTCACACATTGACGAGAAGCTCCGTCATAACACTTTTAGTGTCCTAATACTAAACGAAAATATAAATTTTTGACAAGATCTCTACAGTAGAATATAATATAAAAATACTTTAGCTAAAAGTGAGTTTAACTGCACAGAATTAAACATTAATTTATAATACATCCTTCTAATTAATTATAAATTTATAAAAGCTAAATATAAAAATATAATTAAATATAGATTTATGAAGAGAATACACGAGATAAAAATGTGAATCGTAGACGATATTCTCCTCTATGATTCAGAAATTTCTTCGGAATCTATTTGAATTTTTTATAAAATATAACTAAATATTCATATTATATTGATAAATGGATAAACTTATATTTACTCTACGAAATTATATAAAATAAATATATAATTTATAATCCTCTTTAAAGTATCGTAAATGATATTTTCAGTAGTCTCTAATAATTTATCATATGTTCATCTCATTGCTCTAGTCATTTACGACTGTTGAAGTTGCTGATAAAGCTAAATTAATGGGGAAAACCCTAAATACTAGGATTTTCCATTATTATTAGTCTTATTCAAGTGATGTTTTACTAAGAATTCCTTGTTATAAATAAATTAAGAGACGTTAGAGTTAAAACATTCTCCTACTTTTCTGTTTAACAATTTTGCTGAACTTCAAGGGGGTTTTGGGGTTTACTCCCCTATTTGGGAAAGTTACATTTTAAATAATAGCTTATTTATTTACCCCATACGTCCAGTACCTTCCTAGTCTACTCTATTACTAAAAACTATGAAAAAATAATGTTTTTCAATTCAACAATACTAAATGAAGAAATATAATTTCATTCTATTATATAATATTAAATTTATAGTTAACATTTTTCAGAAAAGGGGCTATTCATTGATTAGAATTAACCATTTTCGCTAACAAACCTAGGCCTATAGTAAATTATATTAAAATATACTTTCTTAATGACTGTCGATTGTCTCGAATAACTATTTTATTGCATAATATTAAAATTTCCAGACCAATATAATAATTCCATTGATGATATAATAAATAAAATTATTTTATAATATTTTAATATAAAATTATAGAAAATGTAGAGGAATTATTGTCCAAACAGAATATTAAAAGCTCAATATGATACATTGTAACAGTATGGTAATTTAAGATGGTTGGTGGCTTAAGAATTTGGCACAAGAGCCTCCTGGGCCAAACTGCCTAATTCAAGTTATTTGGCCAATAATTTAGATGAATTTTCTGCTTGTGCTTAGATGTTTTCATAGAAAAATTTGAATGGAAAATAACAAATTCTGTCATTACAGATAGAGTATGTTTTTCATTAACGTAATGACAGGCTTTTAAATGTTTAATCAGTGATAGTAATTAAAATTAATATTCGAACCGAATGTGGCATGGTTAAACATTCAAAAACCAGTTAGGTGAATTGATAGGACGAAACGTGATTTGGGAAATTTAAGCGTAAACTGCATTAAACAGATAAAAAGCATAAGTTTTAATTCGTCCCTCCTTTATGAATTTCTTAGAAGATTTGTATAAAACATCGAAATTAAAAAAAAAAAAAAAGGAACCGGTCAACGATCTAATTACAAGTTATTAACAATTAATTTTAATGACTTAATTCATTAGAAAATATTTTTGAGTGCTCAATTATAGGCGGGAGTGCCTTTAAGAATACAAAAGAATGAGAGATGTTGCAGAGGTAGGGAGAAAAAAACAAACAAAAAAAAGGCAGTGTCAATTCTGGGTCGTTAATGTATAATTCCCTGTCGGTAGCCGTTCCACAGAAGCAGTCGTTTCTATACTTTCTAAGATGTGTAGTTTTGCTTTACACCTTTGTGGGCGAGGAGGGCCGAGCCAGTAATAAATTCAAATACCGGCTTCAATGCATCGTGTACTTTGTATTAATGCCCTCCGTGTTCTTGCGGGGAATGAGAGAGTAATTGAACCAACCAAATTGTTTGTTAGATAAATTAAGTTATTGAATATCATTGTAATAATGTTTATTTGAATAACAACTAAATGCTTATTAAGTGTGCGGCACACGCTTCGTCTTTTATTACTAGTATAAGAATTGATTTACTCCTGCAGGCGGGCCTTCTTAGGTTATTGGCCTAACATCTTTCTATAGTATGCAATTAATTTCTTAGATGTAGAATGATGTATATAAATAAAACCTTAAATTTTAAATGAGTTAATCATTTATAAGGCTTGTATTTTCCGAATTTTCAATTTTTTTTTCTTAACATACTACGTATATTACGAATAGAGCTAGATATAGGCACAAGTTATAAGTTACCTGATTTTTAGTGCCTGGATGTCCTAGCCTTAATTATGATAAAAGGCACAAGAATTTATATTATGTTAATGAGCTAAAATTAAATTTTATTTTCACATTTATGTTGACCTATTTCAAATACTAAAACGAGAAAGGCTCGACCGAATGATTTTATAATGAAAATTTTGATCCTGTTATTATACATAAAGGAAGTTGCAAATGCAGCAGTAACATTGTTGGATGCAATCGTAAACAATGCACGTGCTACGAGACATATTTCACTCATATATATTTAGCCTATATCCCAGTTTATGTAATTATTCATTTATAAAACGACTATTCAGTAAAAATGGAGTAAAATTTCCTTTAAATGTTAAAATCTGAGTCGGTTTTCATGAACATAGAATAGAAGACAGATGCTGCCTATAGAAAGAAAAGACTATAGCGAGAGACATTGTGTGTGTGTATGTATATATATATATGTATGCATTACTCTAATAGACAGAAGAATGCCAGATAGGAACGTCGTTATAATAATCGTGTGTTATTCAACTTGGATCTAGAATGATGAAGTTGTGTCCAGTGTGTGCGCATGGCTTGATTGAGAAAATAGTAAATCGACCATGCACAACTGAAAGTCTTTCACAAGGCTAGTTTCCGGCCTTTGTAAAGGGTTAGAAATACAAAAGATAACCAGAATAATATCTATAGTCTTAAATGAATGATAGAAATTTGAAAAATGTCTCATATAAAAATTTTATCTTTATTTATAACAATACAAGATTTCGTTTTAGTGTTTATTCCCCTGCAAATGTTTAAATATCTGTTTCGACTGAAATTGAAATTGGGTTTATAAATATAAACATTTCAGTTTGAAGATGTTTAAATATGGAACATTTCACCCATTTTAAACCCATCTTCCAGTCTTTTAAACCCATCAAACCACTATAAATGGGATTTAAATAAATATAAATATATAATTGAGCTTCGAGGATTTTAATTACTAAAATCAACCTTTACTTCTATTAACGGATTTTGGGGACCCGGGTTCGAGTCCGGGCGATCGAAAAACCACAAAGATTTTTCAGGGATGATTTTCCGGATATGTTGAACGAGTGTCCCACCATCCAGCTGTCCTATTGTGGGCCTGACCGAACCCATAATGGGCCTTAAAAAGGCTTTTTAGAACTCAAAGGGAGAGGAAAATACTTCTATTAAAAATTTATTGTTTTTAAAGTAATTTCATGAAAATTAAAGCTTTTCTTCAGCAAAAACATGGCTATAAATAGGAGAGATTATAATTACATGCTTTAATGGCTTATTTATATGGTGCTCATAATAAAATAAATTGTGAATACAATCTTATTTCTGAAAGAATTTTATCTTAACACAAAAAAAGACATAAGAAAACCTATTACATGTCTAATAGGCTTATTCGATATATGCTATAATCTAGTAGACTTTAGGCTTTATATCCTTATTTACAGATGCTTTATGTGTAGATGTAATAAGGTAGATGCTTTTTTATTCTTGGTTTATAAGTTGTTTAGAAACAACAATTGTAACTATAATCTTTACAGGCTATAGAAGCCTGTACAAGTTTTTAATGTTATGAAGTTATGTTTAGCTCCGAATATTGGGAATTACTCAGGCTGAGAAATTTAGGCCTATGCAAGTATCTAAGCTTCGATAGGACCTGTGATGTTTAAAGGCGTGTTTAGAAAATGCAAGAATGACCGATTTGTAGAAATAATATAGACTTTCTGTTCTTATCTATAAATTCGACTACTCACATTTCGTACGTGGAAGCTGCAACTAATAGGATTTTTATCAAGGAAGTTCAAACTTAAATGGAACTAAATGCTATCGAAGTTATTTTTATAACATTTAACAGGCCTAAACTTAAATCAACCTTTGAACTTTGTAAATTTTTCATTTATCTACGCTTTATCTACATAATAATATTTAAAGATTAATTTTGAAAATAAATTAAATTAATTTTATTAATAAAAGAAGTGATATTCTTACGATTTTCATTTCAGGAAGAAGAATAATTTTTGGCCTTGTTAAAGAATTAGAAACACAAGAATAAACTTTCCTATTTATTTGTTAATTGTCTTTTATATATTTCGAAAAATGATATTACATTATAAAATATAATGCCGTTATAATGACAATGCTGAATTTTAATCCCACGCGTACAGCATATCACCATTGTTTTCAATCAAATTTCTAATTACAATAATGAAAATATCAAATAAAATTACTTTTATATGATAGTAAATATGCTAAATATGCAGACTGATTCATAATAAACTTTCCTCTAGGTCTACGATTTAAAGAAACTTCAATATTTTTGGAAATAATTCTGTAATATTATAAACGACGGAAGAATAATGGATAAGTTTTACTTCTTTTTTTAACTGAATTTATATAAATATTTAATAATAAATACTTTAATTTGATTACTTAAATTTTCAATAAAAAAATTTAAAATACTGTAGCTTACAAGTTCGTGACACTTACCTAATATTCGAGTTGAGGTCATCGCAGCGAAAATACAAAATGAGGCAAAACTTAAATTATAATAGTTTAACTAAATATAAAATTCAGAATTATCCAGATAATCTTACAAAATCAAATTGATCAATGTTTTCCGAGAGACCTTAATAAAACTGAGCCTTACAAGTTAAAGAATCGATTGATGTGAAGTGTCTGAATGCGAAGAAATCTTTGTCATTCGAAATAATTACACTTAATCCGATATTAATTATCTTAATTAAGTTCTATTCTAAATTATAGGATGCCATTCTTGCGTAAAAAGGACTTTCGGAGGTTATTAATACGTTATTCTTTCAGTAATTTAACACGAAAGAAGTACTACAGAAAAACTCGGTTTTGAAGAAGTTTAAACGTTTTTTGCACCTCATTAACAGTCCTGAAATATTATGATGTATCCCGTTGAATGATTTAGATCCTGGACGGACTATTTTATATAATTAATTGCCACTTTTCGCCTAACGGACGGCTTCTAATCGCTGTAAACTCCAGATTTGTTTCTTTAGGCCCGTCTAGATCTATCAATTGCCAGGGTTCCGGTTGGTTTTTCTTCTTTTCTTTATTTATTTACCCAATTAAAGAGGACTTGGATAGTTTTACAAAAGATGGCCTAGAGGCTACGAATCGGCAAGACTTCAGTTCGAAGAGTCCCATTTAATAATTACTAGAAACCGAGTTAAAATACTTACCTTTGTCTTCAGGTATTAATCCCACAATGTATTTGTATGCTTACAAGATAACGTTATGTTTCTATTGTTTGCACGATTGCACGTCGTGCACGATCGCGATGAATGGTTTACATGTTGTACAAACCGTAGTATTTATATTATTGTTATGATTTTGATTTATAGATTCGGTGGCGTGAGGTAAGTTGCCTTCGAATTAGCGAACCATCGATGCGGCCAGCCTAATGTGGGATATTCACGTGATTTCCAGTAATAAATATCACGGAGAATAATGCATAACGGATATAACAGAAACAAGTAGCTAGTGGGCAAAAATACTCTAGAAGTGATGTTAGTTTAATTATTAATAACTTATTATATCTATTCTTCAAACCAATAATCTAACTGTGATGTCCAATTACTTGGATGGAAATTCAGCTAATAAAAAACCGAATTATTTGAAATTTTTAACGGTTAATATGTTTTATTAATTATGCAGACATTTAATTAATAAAATAAATAAATAACTCAGAAAATTTATTGTTTAATTGTCATTGGATAAGCCTTTTCAATTAGAAATGAAGCCTAGATGTAAGTAATTCTACTAATCAATTTTCGAATTTGTTTGGTGTTTATTTCTATCTATAATGGATTTTTCTTACGAATTTCATTAAAAAATTGAATTTTAAATATTATTTCAGTCAATTTACATGTATGAATTGTCGTAGAACAAACGAGTACAAGATTAATGAAACTGTATCTTTGTGTTTGTAACTCTTAGAAAATTGTTCTTATAAATGTATACATTTTAATGTTGATTATTTCATTAAGTATTGCTGCTTTAACTAGTGATTTTTATTCGATAATGTTTATGGATTCGGAGATAACCAACATCGCAATGATCCTGTAATGATTTTTGCAGTTTATACTAGTAATTTTGGTCACTCTTATTGCTTGTAGGTAACCTATTAGATCCAATTGCCTGTACTAATGATTGATGTAGGTTAGACTTTAATGCCTATATCAATGATTTTGGTTGCCTCAAAGGTTTTTATTAATAATTCTCGAGTTTTATGCTTTTTAATAATGAATTTTTCATTCTGAAAGTTTAAAATAATTTTTTCCTCTAATTAAAGTTATCAAATAGTTTAAGAATTTGATTAAAATGTAGTAGGTAGGCCTGATTCATTACATAAATTTCTATAAAGATATCTAAAATAATAAATTCCAATATTGCCATAGGCTTTTAATTGTAGCTGTACGAATAACTTTAAAATTCATTTAAATATAAGTTACATTTAATTGTATGAATTTATATTATCAAATGTGTTAATTAGAATAGTTATAATTTTAATTAAGATTATAGAAATTAATCAGCATATCAACGCTGTTTTTATATTATTGAATACCTTATATAAAATCTTACAAATGATAATTGTTTGATGTTTGCTTAGGCCTAGATTTATTAATAAATAAGTTAAATCCATCATCTAATTCAAGTTTGTAAACACGATCAAGTATTTACATTCCTCTTCTTCAAGTAGTTAAACATGCGTAAATTGTGTTAAGTAATTAATCATATCTTTCTTATATGAGGTTATTTTAATATAAAATTAACTAGTTGATTACATTTTTCTTACTTAAATCGATAATATTTAAGTTCTAACGAGGCAAACAGCATTAAATACCTTTCGTTTCTGAAAATATTAAAATTTTAAAAATGGCTATTAAAAGTTTAAGAGTGAGAACATTTATAAAATTTCGCATTTTATGCGTAGGAACTGGAGAAAAATTAATTGCTTCGATGTATCTTTGTATGTTAAGCGCGAACAGAAAATGCTGAATAATACCCGAATACTCTCTATAAACAAATAAATAAATACTTTTTGCAGTGACTAAATTATAAATGAACTGGAAAATAAAAAGTAATAGAATATTATCATTACATTTTCGAAATAATCCTTTTAGATTTAATCCAAAAATTTAAGCATTAAGTTGAGCGAATTTTTCTTTTCAATAATTGTTTAGAAAAGAGCAAAGTCAAGCGGTTAAATTCTTCAAAAGTCGACTGGTCTGACTGTCCGCAAGAGTGCAACAAAAGCCAAAGATCGAACCTTATTGTTAAGCATTGTTACTGGTTTCGGTAGGAGGTCCTGTTCGACCTCCAAACTTATAACTTGAAATCCTCCTTATGCATTAAGAACACAAACTAATCCTATACTCTGTTTACAACTTCGAAAATCAGACAGATAGGATTATTTTATACATTTGAAAACAGTCTAGAACTTAACAGTTTTCGTCTGGACACACGCCGTTTACCACCATTAGCATGTGATTGAATTACTATTGCCTGACTGATGCTGTCAAAGATTTAAAGCATTTAACATTGTGTTTAAAGTAAATAATATAATTAACACAATATTTTATTTTAAAATATTCGAAAGAGTTAAGAAAAATTGTAGATAAATTCTAGATTTACTCTTAAAACATTTCAATCGAATTCTATTAAAAATTGGCGATAAAAATCGACGTCAATTTTAAATATTTAAAATAATCAACATCAAAATTTAGTATTCTCTAATTGATAATTATTATTATATTGTAATTAAAATTCTGGTTTAATTTGAAATATTTTTTATTCGTAATGAAATGCATTTTAAGCGTATAAGAAAATTTCCATTTTAAAATATTTAAGATTTACATCACGAAATGTTATTAAATCGAATAGAATAATTTCCATAAATTTAATTTATTAATTATTTAAATATTATAAGAATTTATTGAAGAATTCGAATAATAAAACTAGCAGAAAAACTTAATTTACCGTTAAATGCAGCAGCTATACTTTCGCATTATATTTATCAGCGAGGGGCGTAGACTCGAATTCAACCGGACAGGCCCGTTTATTGTCCATTATCTTTTATCCTTTCGAGTGTCGAATATTACTAAATCGAACATTTCAAAAAAAAAGCGTCGAAGGAACCGCCANAAAAAAAAAAAAAAAAAAAATTCACGAAATGTACAAATACGTCAGGAAATCGAGAAGATTTAAACGAATCGGGAGGCCCGAAATATATATAATTTATAATTATCTGCCACTCAGTTGTTGTTTAACAGTTTTATAAAGAGTAACAATTGTGTACGTCGACGATTTGTACCTGTATCAAACGTTTTACGTAATGTAGAATAGGTGAAAAGGTATTAGGTCTACGGTAAATTTAAATTGTGACGAGGCACGAGCCTTACCTTCTGTTAAGACGAGTAGTTTATCGGGCATCTTAGCCGAGCTCTTCTTGGCCAGTTAGTACCACGGTCAACCGGTGCAGGGCCTAGGCGGTACTGCATCAGACAGCTACTGTGCTTGGGTGCGAGCGACTGCTGGCTTCGGTAGCAACTCTGCCGTTCTGTTCTGTGACTTTCCGGCCGACTGCCACCGGTGTCCCGGATGTAGAAGAGCCTCTGCTTGTTTTACTTAAACGTCCAATGCCATCCGCAGTACCGTCACGTGGCCGGCCGCCCCGAACGCGTGCACTCGTAATTAATGGTAGATAAAGGTAGCATCGGCGATTGGGAGTCACCGGACGGTGGTCGATGTGGCCCCAAAGGGGTGCCACCCCACCCAACACCCACTTTAGCGTGGGTGGCGACTTTTTGTTTACCAAACTCTTAAAATGCTTTATTCCTCTAGTTAATTTTTTTGAATTTAAGCGTCCATGCTCGAATCGGTTGCAGTTTGTGGATCAGCAGGAAGTTTTATGCGTGCCTGCTCGCTTCCCGCTGAGTGGCAGGAACGGGCTCTCTCCAGTAGGTGGCAGCACATGCCGGCTGAAGTTTGTCAACGTCAGAATCCGGCCTCCCCCTTACTGTTCGGTGTCAGGTTGTTTAATTGTCAAAAGGACAGACAATAGCGCAGATGTCTTTCGTTCGTTCGTCCTCTGTTCCCGGTTAGAGACGGATTAACCGATTTTGTATCGAACACGGCTAGGCTAAATGCCGCTTCTACCGTGCGAACAACGGCATTTTCACCCCTTAAGTCATTAAGACTTCTGTATTGGATCTTTCAATGCAATTACACGAGTATTTTAACATCATAATTTTGAAACACAGATAAAATTAATTCGCCGAATTCTATATATAATCAATATACATTAATGTATCGGTACATTAATTTTTGACATAAAAGTGCGAGTTTATCTTCCATTCTATTGTAATAAATTTATAAAAATTATTCAAAATAATTAAATAGTTTTTTAGAAATTTAGACAGAAAATTTCTATAAACCTGGAAATTAAAATAAACGATAAACAATCTTGAATTTATAGACTAAATCTTATGAAACACTAAATTCTAACTGAACAAACGAGTAAAACTAAGAAAAAACCCCGATTTAAACGATAAAATTAAAAAAAATTTCTAAATTATTATTGCATCTGTTAGATACTGAAATTATGCAGTTGACTGGTGATAAACAGGCCAAACTGTTAGCGAAATAAAATTAAAAAGTAAAAAAAAACTTTACAAACGTCTGATTAGTCAGCGGCCATTATTAGTCAGTAACTTATAGGTGCATTGTTTCGTCAGAATAACGCGCTTTTTTGTGTCAATTTGACGTCATTTTCATAATTTTTTTGTAACGAGGAAGTGTGAAAATGACGTAAAAGCGTACATTGTTTTGACAAAACGAATGCGTCCTTTGATTCGAAACTCGATTCGTTCGTCCCTAGTTCCTTTTGGCACGTTAAAAAGATTACGAATAAATGAAAAAATACGTTCTCGATATTTTCTTCAGTAACATTTTGAGTGTTTGATCGTTCAATTTTAAAAAAAATTCCGAATTTTCACTCGTAAATTGAAGTTATACGTGTAAGGAAGAGCCAAGAGCCACTTATTGCGCTCATATTGGATAAAATGCTAATTTTATGAGGGCAGATTGGGAAAGCAGCGTGGTTCCGATGATGGCAAGCGGCGTCGTTTCCAAACTGATATAGACGTCTGCCCGAAAATGACGCCGCTCGGACCACCATAATGGACACCCACGCTCCAACTAAGACACCCCGGGTGAGGACCACGGCTCCGAAACGATGCTTCGTGAAATATGTCGAATAACATCACCATATCATTATCATATTTAAATAAAACTATACCCAGAAATCTTCGTTGTTAAAATATTCGTTACGTTATCCTGTATCAATTATCCGGCTACTATCCACCGAGTATTGAGTTTAGCCCACAGACATCCGATAAGAACATGCTTTAGAAGGCACACTAAATTTAATTGCGAGTTTTTAAGCCTATAATTACCTCTAAATACATTGAAAAATTGTTTAGATGAAATAGTCTATAAATCGAGTTTATATATTTTTTGGTGAATTAGTAGATACACAACTTATAATTTTATCCTTGTTTTATTCCAAATCTCTAATGAAATAAGTCTAATTATTTAAATTTTCTGAAACAAATTTAATGTATTATTTTATTTTCTTAATATTTATGAATTTGATACTTTTTTTAGTTGCTAGTCAAAAGATTAAAACATTTTTTTCTAATTTTTTAAGTAGTATCTTTATGACAATTCTAGCAGTTTCAATAGGTTTTCTTTATGAAGTAAATAACAACTACCCATAACTTCATTTACTTTTGTGATTTTTCCTGTAGCAGAGTTGAATTAGGCCTAAAGTGAAATTTATTTTAAGAGCACACAAGACATAAAGGCCGAGAGATATAATAAAGCTATTAATGCCTGGTCTATGATGCTATTTTATACTTTAATATTAACGAAAGATATGAGCAGAACTGGACTTAGATTTGTTATGGCCATAAATTATAACAAATAATGATGTGTGTAAAAATATGAGACCCTAAACTATAGACTCATAACGCGAAGCCCCAAGCAGCAGCTTGTTTAGCTCATGTATAAATCCGATCCTGGATATGAGCAAAGAAAAAAAAAAAAAAAGGTTTATCATATTGCCTAAATTCTCCCCTGCTTAAAAGATTCAAATGATATTAGCATGAATATAAAAGAAATCCAAATTTATTTTTCAGACTGTATTAAATTTAAGCTTATATATTGCCTGTATTATATAAGTAAATATTGGGCATTGCATAAGCCTGTAACTCCTATGTCAACGATAAATGTATTGGTTTATAAATCTTAAAATACCAATCAAATTGGAAAATACAATGGATTTTTATAAAAATTTGAATTCTAATTTGGAAAAAATGACTGAAAACCGAGGTTTTAGTAAATTTTGATAACGTATTATATAGAAACAGATAGACGATATAAAATACATTTATGTGGTAAAGGATCATTCATCACAGAAGCCGAGCACGAAGGATATCTCCAATCTGGAAATTTATAGAACTGGGATGTTTGCACGCGTCATGGTCGAGTAGAAGCACCTTCCGAACAACCCTTGACACCGCATCACGTATTTAGATACATAGATACCGTAAACGCGTGACGTTACACGTGGCGTGCGTGAGCTACCCATTGGAAAACACGTACTGGCCACAAACTCCGATTAGAGAGAGGGCCCGAGATCTCTGACCCTCCCTTCGGTGATTAGCAGACTACAGAAAAGAGGAAAAAAAGTGCAAAGCCCGGGGCTAATTTTTATGTAGTATAGATAGACATATTATTAGGAGTTTAGAAAAACACTGCATTCATGGAAACATCGTGACTTTAACAATAGGTCATCTCAGGCGTCGGCACCTTATGGTTGTTGCAGCTATTATAAAAATTGCGCTCAAACCGATCGTTTTACTCCCAAGATTTTTAAGGATGATCCACAGAGATACGACTGGATTATGGCAAAACCCAAAATTTTGAGGTTTCTTTGGAATTTGCCCGATTCCGGGTTGGCCATTGTCCAATTGCAGCTTATCTATATCCGGGATATATTCAAGTACCGTAATTGGTGCGGTTAAAATTTTTTGCGGTTTCGACGAATAAGATCAGCTTCGGGCATTTTCCCATTTTATGAGAAACTCGAAAACATAACAATTTAATTTAATCAAATTCAACTGGGGTCCTCCAGCTCGATTTTTCATGCGATTAAGCAAAGCTAAGATTAGTATGAAACTCTAAACTGTTAATTATCAACACTTACATTTAGATGCAAGAATTTCTTCTGAGGAGCTCATAACAACTAGACATCAATAAATAATTGTACAGACAAACACTGAATAGAATCCAGAAAGATAAAATACTAAAATTCAACAGTTAAGAAGATTTTATTTACTTTCATTTAGGCCTATATGATTGTGTGAACGTGCTTACATAATTCATAGACCTACATGAAAATACTGCATTAAGAAATCTGCTTAAACATTTGGATTTCATACGTATTTACACTAAACAATGTTGCAGTAGGCCTGCACGATTTTTTGGAATCGTGGAGTAAGAGATGAGAATTTCAATTGGAATTTATAAAGGCGAGCGCGACGAGACCATCTGCTAAGATTACTTGAAGCAGAGGAAATAAAATAATGAGCATAAACCGCCGAACAGATTAGTTTTGTGCTCTCCGAGATTATAAAACTATTGACTATCTCGTAAATTTCCGACGCGGTTCCCAATGACGAATGTGGCTATTTACGTGCAAAAATGAAAGTGCAATTTTTATGCAAGCCAGAGGCAAAACGGCGAGTTATCGCTAACATCACGCACAACTTTTACAACCGTAGGTCTGTGTCTTTGCAATAAATAAATACACGTCTATAGGTTTATTTCGTATCCGCCGAAATTCCTATTATAGGGTGCGCACCCTCGGACTTGGCCTTAACAATAGGCGCAGCGATGACCACGGATGAAGTAGCAGGCGGCGGCGAGAGTCGTAGCCGTGCACGCGTCACGTGACCTGCACGCGAGGTCATAAGGGTCAGATACTCACGTGATTGCCACCCCTACCTGTGGGTGCGTCATGCAGGTGAAATCCGGTTGGAAGTTCACGTTTTCACTGCCAGCTATGTGATCATTTCCTTATCGCACTAGTTATTAGATATTTCTTATACGGTTGCTCGCGATGAATGCCTTCCGGGCTTGGAATCTCCAGGCTGCGCTGTGCACGATGATCTATGGTGCTTCTGACTCCGAGCCGGTAAGGCCGCATTATTAACTATGCTATGGCTCGAGACGGAGGATGGCTGCCACCTCCAGAAGACTAATTTTTCCGTTTAGTTATAAAACAGTCGATGGAATGAAGTCGGAGGAAAATTTGCATATAGCGAAGAAGTGTAATTGCCTACAGAAAGAGGACGAACTGACGTCACCAGTGAGGGTTGGAGGCGGATTGGCAAGAAAGTAGAAGGCATCGCCCTAGCTCGGAGGTAGAATTAATGGTCATACATAACATCTGATTAAAGTGTATAAGCGAAATTAATAAGGTCCGTTAAGCATTAATATTCCATCCCTGTTAGGGGAGGAGATTCACGAGAAAGAGTTACTCGTGTGGTGGAGGAAGTAGGCAGCGGGCATCTAGAACGCCCCTGCGCCTCTAGCTCTACCTGATCTTAAATTATGCGTCTTATGAGAATTTTTTCATATTTTTAAATTTCAAAAATTAGCATTAATAAAAATACTTTAAATATTGTATTCTCTTCACCTTCAACCCTGATTAGTCATAATGAATGTGGATCATTTCTTCACATTGAAATCAGAGAATGGATAATTTGATGAAAAGACATTTCATTTATTTCTTATGTCAGGCCTACATACAGTTTATTACTTCCATTAATGTTCAATATTAAGTATAATTCGCATTAAATCCGGAAGTGTAAAAATGAGTTTATGGTACTGATAAGATTATGGCCATTTTTAAAAATCAATTTCCAGTTATTTGTAGTCTACGAGTGACTTAAGCGTCAGAAAGATTGTTTAATGAAATTCCATTTGAGTCGGAAGTCGGTTGAGATTCCAGCAATTGGGAGTGCTGAGGGTACAAGTCGTGCTGACCCTCTCTATACTGTGACAGTATCGGCCGCGTGCCTATTATCTAGCCTTAAGCAAAACGATTTCTTTTGTTGCGAAAACTGCAACGTGGGCGTTTTTTACTCCGGGCCATAGGCAACTGCTTCATTCACATTTTACAATAAATCTGTCCTTCTCTTTCCAGATTAGATACTCCTCGATCTATTTTCCATCACCACAAAACCGATTATCTCCGCCAGTAATACGGGTCCCAGATACAAGATTAATTATCCTCTGATGATTAATAGCCAGATGCTAATAGCTAGACTATTTTAAATCATTCCAACAGCGATTAAGGAAAATGGCCGGGTGCTGCGGGTTATAAACTTTATACAGCTTTCGATCCTTTTCAAAACATTAATGCTTCGGTATTGTTACGACTGTGTTTGCGGATATTTTTTGGGAATAAATCTATCTTAGAGAGTTGGCTCTCGGTTGATGCAATAAGCGCGCATAAGCCGCGTACGTAGCCCGTTATGGGACAACAAATAAATCAGTTAAGTAGGGAAGCGTGTACAGATGTAAAAGGAAGAGGAAAAAATACCAAGGATGACAATTTCCAAAACAGGGAGGAGAGCCGAAACATAATTCAACATAACTCCTACTCGAGCAAATCTGCCTCGGAGGCGTCATTCTGAGAAAAACCATTTTATTGCTTCTGCCATTTACTGCTGTCCTATCGGGTGACCCACCAATAGTCACAGTAGTTCATTTGTCCACTATCGTCTCATCTCCCGGCGCTGGATGCTTGTTGGTGGTCCCGTGAAACCGCTGCAAATTCCCGCTGCTTCAACCCCAAGTGGAAAAACCGCAATAAAAACACTTGTTGCAGTCCAGTTACCCAACTTGCCTAATTGGTGTTGTCTTCGCTCGTCCTCTGTTGTTTTTCTGCACTCGATAGCCATGCAATAAGACTTAAGTGGATTTTCCATCAGGCGGTACCGGCTGCCAGGCAATAAAATCAATTATCTGAATCTATGCCAACCTCCAAGAGAGATCTCCTCTTACTACTGTGCAGCCATAAATTTATTTTCAGAAAACTTTACAAGACGTAACAATAATACAATTCCCTACCATTGTCTAAATTACCTGCAGAAAGCATTCTCCACTTCTTAAATGCTGAAACAGATTGCCTCGGCTACTTAATAGTAAAACGTAATAAGGATCGAGCCTTTTTTTGGCGGTCGAAAACAGAAAGCTTAAATTTATTTTTTTTTCAGCCCTACGTTTAAACCGGGAAGGACCATTAGAGTAAAATCAGAAGTTCAAACACGAAGTAAACCCTCACTTACCTGTTAACACGTAAGAAATGAACTTAAATGCGCACGAAACATTTTGACGCCCTTTGGATGGGACAAGTTCCCACGGCACGCTGGCCCAGTTGAAAAACCTTTGAAAGTTTTAGAAGGTTGAGAAATGGGAGGAGAAGCCGGTGGGAACGCGTCCTTAGTGCATGTTTCCTCAAACGGTTGAGGTCAGAAGCGCAGATTAAAACTTCTGCCACCCCCACGTTTTCTTTCCGGGGTGTTCGACGACAACTTTCCGGCATAACATCAACCGTTTTGAACATTTTAGGCTATGTATACGAAAAAGCGTACACGATCGCTGAAGAAGCAAGTTTTAGCCATGAAAATTTTCGCAACTTTCTCAGATTCTCACAATTAACAAAGATCGAATTACAGTTTTGTTTATCGTTATCATCCTAAATAGTTAATACTCTTCGAGTTTTAATAAGGGAAAAATGTTATAAGACAACAAATAAATCGTTAGGAGGAGAATATATTTTTTAAAAAAATTCCTACAATAGTCATTTAAAACAAAATTACTTTGTTTTGAACACCCTTTTAAATAAACCCATACATTTTGTTTTTGTAAACACCTGTAAGCTAACTCTTTTATGACTTAAGATTACCCAATTTTGGTTGTTTTCCTCTCTTAAAAAGGTAGATCAAAGGAAATGAAACTATTTTTATTGACGATCAACAAACAAGAAACAATTAAACAAAACAATCTCATTGTAAAGGGGTCGTAAACAAATACAATTCACTCTTAGGTAACTCCGTACTCAAAATGCACGAATAACAAGAAACTTTTGTAATGGGCTCAGATTATTTTGTCAAAATAACGATAATAGCATGTAAAGAAGAAAAATTGGCGTTTATTCTTAGAAAGAAGTGATTGTCCCGGATCAGAAGCAGACGAGAATGGACACCCACACAAACAAAGTAAGGAGTATGTGACTGGAAGATAACCGCAACATCAGGGTGGAGTTTTGGAGAGACGGCACGTGTACTATACATGGTCCGACCATACAACACTATGAGTAATGATTGTAGCTCAGAGAAGTAATGTAACCTACAGGTGGTAACAGGAACTCGATACCTTCTATTTTCAATTCATTCCAATCACGAATTACATTTGATTCCTCGCAGTGAAAGAAAAGAAAAAGTGAAGTCTCTTTTGTTGATCGTGAAGTATTACCTTTTCTCGTGTCAGCAATACGGGTCCGGTTTAAATATATCGATATGCCCTATAAAAGAGAAGGTTGGTGTGCACCAGTTAGCGTGAGCAACATATGAAAACCATTCGCCCTTTTTGCATTGTTAAATAGACATTTTCATTCTTTTCTAGTCATTCATTCTCATTTTTCGGGCGAATTTTATTCACACGAATTCTTATGTACGTACACATTGAATCATATAAAAAAAAACAACGGTAACTTGGAAGGTTGAATTTCCCTGGAAAATTTTTACTTCAAAGCGAATTAATGCCACTTCCGTAGACAAAACTTTCAGGTAATAATCCTTTTTGCAAATGAAGATATTTGCGATATGATTCACGAATTTGAGAAACGAGAATAGTCAGCGGATGTGCCCACCTAGGAAACAGGAAAATGTTATGAAGATGCATCAATAACCAGTTATATATCAAATTGGTGTTTCCGCTGCATCGGGGGTCCTTGTTACAATCCTCATAAACAGCTGGCGATTAATGTTCTTTCTAACTCCCAAATACTCCGCTGGAAATTGCCAGGCCACCCACAAGTTTATTAGTCAGGCTCTACCCAATTTTTAGTCGTGGGAATCAAAGAAATTTACCTATTCATGAACCAATTAAATAGTTCCAAAATATCGAAGGAGGTAAACGTAGAAGAAAAAAAATAACAGATTTTCGTTGAAACGGGCGGTAAAAACGTACAGATAAAACAAAGTTATAGCCCTTTATAAATGGGTCATAACATATAAATATAGCTATTGTTATTCTCGACGTATCAATGAATACGTAATGAATAAGACAACAGAAATAAGCACGGCCCACTCGTTAAATGTATACTTTGCCTGGATTGGTCCCCGAGGAGACCTCACACGTGGTACGCGTCACGTGACTTGACGCCTATGTGTCCGAGTGGAAAAGATAAAACTGTCCCCAAATAGGATGTGACGAGAATAGTGGACAGAGAGCACCTGGGCCTCCACTGGGTGGAGAAATGGGGTGTACCTATTTTACTGTTCTCACCTTATTGTGCACAAGACGTGCACGGCATAGTAGCCACTCGAACTTAAGCCCAAATTGAGTTTTTTACGACTTCCTCTCAAACCGGAGAATACCATGCGATGATATCATAACTTAATTTATTACTGCTTTCAAACCGAATGAGATTTCGGATATCCAATTGGCATTTATATTTATTATATATATATATAAACAAAGTGTGTCGTATGAGATAAGTTTGATAAATCGATATCATTTGACGTTTAATTCGCAGAAAAACGAACTTAATTCCAGTGGGCTACTCGGGTACGTAATTCAAACCGATTATCTGCCTGATCAACTTCTTAAGCTCCAAAAAATGGCTACACTCGATCCATTAAATTTAGTAATCAAACGAGCGTTACTCAAAAAGGGAGCGAAGGACCAAACAAATAACACATTCGATCAACTTCTGTTTAATTAATAAAGATAACGCACAATTATATAACTAAAAGTAATCGCTAGTTTAAAAAATCAATGAAGTGTCAAAGGTCTTCGTAGTAACAATTTATCACGGCGTTAATTATTCTAATATTTGGGGCTTACACGTTTTGGCCAAGTTCGACGAGAGGACACTAGACTTTGACATCCCATTCATTTATTAACCGTAGTGTAATAGATAAATTTTCTTTAAAACATTTAATCTTCGATTCCATCTATTTTTTTACACCAAGAGACACCGTACGGGACCACCAAATTCGAGAGAATTTGTCCAGATTCGGGATCGATAAGAGCCGACCGCCTTATCTGCCACCCATCTTTACTATTGTTTCCATCTTACGATTTATGACGCGAATAAACAATGAGAACGTCGCGGGATGTCACAACGAACCCAACTCGTCTCCTTTGCAACTCTTCCAACAAAACAGTTTCCTCTGACGTAAATAATTGTAAAATTCTGAAAGTTGAAAATGGATCGACGACATCATTCTCTACTTTTTTCTATTCTCCTTTATTCGGGCACGCCCCTAAAACCAATATAAATTACTGAAAACTGCCATAATGATCCTTTGAAAACTGGCACGGGGGGTTAATATCTATTAACATTTTTCGCCACCAATCATCCGTGCACAGTTTCGACCAATAGAATTATTCGTTTCTGTATCTTAAGCAGTTAGAAAAAAAGCCAACGACAGCCGCTCCGACGCATTTACTATCACTTTTAAGACGTTTAACCCACTAAGAAATGTTCCTTTCTCACGAAATTGAGTTGGAAACATACCCACCGCCATCTGTTGGATGAGAGGGGAAATATTTGATCGAAATTCTTTTATCATATGTTGTTGTTATTGCACAATCGAATTTATTAAAATTATGCAATCGATATCGAAGACTGAACATATCTGCGGTCATATCTATCGGTAAATTATCTTATCCTTTGATGTACAAAGTTCTAGTTATACACCCGAACAGATTGAAAAGCAGTTTTTTTTTGTACCCGTAAAATTAAATTTCTTAATATTCGTTGTTAGTGTTTAGTATTGTTTAAAACGGTTTTCTAAAGTTTAAGACATGACGCTGTTAAACGCTTCCATGAGTTTTTTCCTTTATGTTGAAGAATTCTTCCTTATTTGTTTAGTGCTCCCTTGGGTGCCATCTTACAGGTAAAGCTCCATTTCTATGTTAATTCTCTGTTTAGTTACAGTGTTAAACAAAAAGTTTTTTGTATTTTATAGATTAGGAGAATTATTGAATTTTGCCAAAAGGTTTCGTTTACCTTTAAATTTAACATTTACCATGTACTTCACCTTTTCCATAGTTTTTATTGTGGTAAATATTGTAGGTAAATCACTTCTTTTTAAGTTCTATTGACGGAAACTAAAGTTTGTTGAGAAATGTTTTATCATTTATTTAATTATTAATCTATGATAATGGCGTATAAATGCAATATCTAAACTTTCAGCTTTAGAACTTCACGTTTTGCAAGTAAACGAGATGGTGAGAAACTCATTTGATACATTTAAATGGAATTTGTTTCACGCGCTTAAGTTTTGCATGTAAGAAACAATTAGAATTCATAATTGTCCATCTATTAATGAGATGTAGTATTTTTTATCGATTTATATTCCGTGCAGAATTATCCACAGAGTTTTATCTTTGAGCATGAATGAAGCTTCGCTTCGTAAGTCGACAAAATCATTAGAAGCTAACCTAAAAACAATTTTAGAGGATAAAAATGTAAGTATTGTAATTATTATAAAACAGAACATAACAGAAGTAAAAATCAAAGATATAAACTTTCCTTTACAGAAAGAGGTATCAAAAGACGATAAAGAAATACAATTTTTAAAGGAAGAGTTACAAAGAACTAAAAATGGTTTGTTTATTATTATATATATATTTTTTTTAAGTTAAATTCTTAAATTTGTTTCCATTTTTACAGAACTGAATACAACAAAAAATTTACTAGCAAATTATCAGTCCAGTAAGAACTTAAAATAAAGTTGTTTACAAATAGTTAAATAGTGTTCAACAATTGTTAATAATAATAAAACGTTTCGTTCAACATGATTTTATTAAGTATGCAAACAAATTTTACATATTTTGTGCAATTTTGGGAAAGTAAGGCATATATTATTGAGTTTGCATCGATTTACAATTAACTATAAAAATAAAATATGAAAATAAATATATTAAAGTTGGAATATATATAACATATTCTCAACGATAAAAAAAATATTTGTGTCTATTTTATAATTTTTGCAAGTTCCTCTTGCTAAACATTGTTCAATATTTAATCAATATTAACAATCAACATAACAGAAAAATTGTAATTAGCAACTTTGGTATTTTGATCATTATACGTATATATATATATATAACCATTTGATCAATATATATAATATATAAGCCTATTTATATCTTGCTGTGACTAGTGATAAAAATATTTAAGTAGTTCTAACGATTTGTTTAACAATAACTGATGTAAATCCATAGAAATTTCTTTTATACATAATTTCTATAAATTCGTGTCTGTGTATATTTCTAAAAATTTAAAATTTTTTGTACAATAGAACATGATTTCATACTTAATTATATTTTTCTTATGGTGAAAATTTTGTTAAACTTTGATTGGTGATCGATTATATAAGTCATATTTTCTACAGAGTTCAGTGCTGATATTAGAGAAAATTCAAATTTTTTTTTTTCCAAAATGGTTGGAATTATTATTATTATTATATAATTTAATTTCTTAATTGTAATAGTAAGTCAGCAATTGCCAGATTGTCCGTTTCTGAGCTTGCAAAGTAGCTTGGTCTTGCAATCGTCAGCGCATGGATCTTTATAATAGTCGCTCATTTTTCTATAATATCTGGAAAATTAAGTATTCGTATTAGTAAAAGCACGAATTTATAACTTCTTTAAATGGAATCGGAAGGAGATAAAAGAATTAAAATTACCTATAAAATTGTTGAAATGCTTTATCATCATTGTCAAATCTTTTCAAAAGTTTATCCCATTCAGATGGAAGAAGAGAAGACATATTGAAAGCCTTTTTTGCGGAATATTCGAACTTCCATACTGGTTTATCCGTCAAATTTGCTTCAGTTAGGTTTAGAAAGTAAGTTTCGTGATCAAGAACAACCTAAGAGTATTACAAATATTGAAAACAAATGTATTGGACAAGGGGCCGTCTATTAATCACGTGTACAGTTTTAATTAATTAAGCTAATTTTGCTCATACCAAGTGTATCATTATACACAGTTTGAAGAACTGTGTATAATGATACACTTTTGACAAACTCCCTGCTCTTTAATTACAAGTACACAAACCGTTCACAAACTCTACATTAAAGAAAAGACTAAAAAAATTCTGCACATATTTTTAACTGATAGTTTACTCACATGACTAGTAAAGTAAGCTTGTAAGACAAATTCCCGTATGCCACTGATACAGCTAAAAAAGGTCCATGTAGGCAACACCTCCCTCTCCGGTACAGTACAATGATGAACTTTTCGCAACCCCCCTCTCTCTCCCCGTTAAACTGTACACGTAATTAATGGACGGACCTAATACTTTATTAGCTTGTAACTTGAACTTACTCGACTACTATTTGCATAATTTCCATCGACGGTATAAATTCTATAACCGGGGTTTACGCTGTTATAAGTTGTTATACTCGGTCCAATATACGCTACATTAATTGCTGTAGCAGTATTTGTATCGTAGAACACTTCGAATTCGTCCATGTGAGTGTGACCAAAAAATTGAGCCGTTACTGTATCATTATATCTAAAATAATGACGCAATTCAGATTAATATTACAAATTAATAAATTTCAAACAATAATGTTATATAATTACCTTTGAATTATTTTATAATAATTACGACTCCACACTCTCAAACAATCGCTACTACCTGGCGGTATGTGTCCAATAATGTGAACCTAATGAAATGATCAGCATCACTAGTTTAACTAGAACACTAGAACTAAATTATTTCGTATATTCTAAAGCAGTGTTTCTCAACCTCTAACGAATCGTCGCCCCCTTCAATAAAACCGTTACCTATTATCGCCCCTTCACTTCAAAATTCCGATGCCGAGGACCAAGACTAACGCTAAATTCGTACTGCATTGAAGAGACTAGTGACAAGTATAATGTTATTTGTTTAATTATTGTACGATATAACAAATAAAATAGCTAATTATTCTTAATATATTGTTTTACTATATCGCCCAGAAAATTGTTTTTCGCCCCCAAAATATAAATTGTTACTAATCGCCCCCTCAACATGGAAAAACGCCCACATGGGGGCGACATCGCCCCCGTTGAGAAACACTGTTCTAAAGCATGAAATGATTAGAAAAAATTAAATTACTTTTTCTCCTTTTAGTTCGGCCGTTTGTAATTCATTAACGAGCCATCGAAGCTGCTGAGCCGGGTCTGTCGTGTTTATTAGCAACCACCTTCGGAATTTTAAATTTTAATAATTATAGAATAATAGAAATTACTAAACACATTCATATTATTTTGCATTTTATAACATCGAATTGAAATATTTTGTAATCCTCTATTATATATTTATATAATTCTTATCTAAATAATGATGATGTATCATATACAGTACATTTTATATACTATATATCAAAAAGGATTTAAATCGTGTCAATTCATCAAAGGTTTTTTTCATTTGAAGTAGACTGTAGAGTTGTGTTATTGATAAACTCATGAATGAAATGATTCTTACAGTGCTGTCATTCTTAGATATTAAAATAATAGGGTAAACAACAAAACAGAAACAAAACCAAAATAACTATAATTTTGAGAGCGTTTTCTACCATAGTAATTCACTATATATTCATAAATAAAGAATATTTGATTCTTATTTTATAAATTATATTTTTCTTAAGTCGTATTCAGATAAATTACTTTGAGATAAGATTGTTTGCAAAATTTAGAAGTTTCAACATTAAATACAAACAACAAAATTTCAAATTAAACAAGTAATATAATGAGCCTATAAAAGATATAATAAAAGAAATTAGTATAATTAATTAAAATGAAGAAAAAGTATTTAGTGATAAAAGTGTTTATTACATTATTAATATTGATACAAAAATGACAAAAATACAAGCTAGTACTAATACTTCATAGCATTTTCAATTTAACAGAAATATGTAAGACTGTTAACTGCTATAAAAGTTGTGATGGTTTCGGTCACTTTTGATTTTAACTTGCTGCATTTATTTATTTTGAATATAATGAAGATCACATTCCACATATAATCCAAACAAACCCATAAAAAATGTAAAATACATAAAAGCATTATACACTTATTTTTAGTTTCCCTATTCAACCAGTTGAAACTTATATATTTCCTTGCATATAACCTGCAGAAAATTGCTAGAATAAAAATAAGACCATTGTTTAACTCCTATCTATGAGAGCAGCTGTTACTCAATTGGTGAGAGTTTGTAATTGTAATTTAAAATTGGCATATAACTTGCCTTGTTGCTCCGCATCTCATTTCAAATTGACATTTTAAAGAAGATAACCTACAAATTATAAGGCATATTGGAAACGTTTTTGTTTTAGTGTTTATCAATAGTAATATAGAACTTAATACTCATTCAGTATTGCTATTAGTAAGAACAAAATATAATCAGAATAAGCAGGCTTATAATGAGAAAAGACAAAACATTATAAGATAATATGCTGCTTATTTGTTATATTTTAGAATGAAATATTTCATATTGCATTTTATAGCATAGTATTCTTATAAGTTCTTAAAATGGCACAATTTATACTAAGTTATTATCTTAGTTCTTTTTAAATATATAGCTGAATCTATAATGTTTTTATTTAAAAAATATAAAAAAAAAAACTTATTCAGAAAAATACTTATAGATTACATGTTTCTAATATAAAATATTTTAATAAATTTTAAATTTTATTCTCTTTTTTTTGAGAATGTTTACTTAATTATTTTTCTGTTTTGTTATTATTAAAAGGTGAAAGATCAATTTTTTTGTTTAAAAAAATTTTGAAGATTATACTGACTGATCTAAGAGTCAAAAATACAATTTTCTATGTATCAACATTTACTAAATATCTGCTTAACAAATACAGAATAATTAATTTGAAAGATTCGTCATAAAATTATTTCAGCTTAAAAATATACTCTTGAATGTAGATTTTATCAGAATATTCAGATATACAGAGTGGTAAAGAAAGTCACTTATACAGAATATAGAATGTACCCAAAGTTAATTTGTTCTTATCAGGAACATCAGACCAATGGGAAAATAAAGGGAATTTTCATCTTAATAGATGAAATCAGCATGAATGTATAGCAGCATGTCATACTTTCTATAGAGCATGAATGTATAGCAGCATGTCATACTTTCTATAGAGACTATAGGTTCAATTATCAAAGTATTTAGTATTCAAAATTTCTTTATTTCAGATTTTCTAAAATAAGACAAATCAAAAAGTATGAAATCTTAATCTACAACTCATCTCAACATTTTTGAGCATTCCTAGAATCAACAACTAGCATAGTTTGGTCATCCACCCTAGAGTTCTTATCTATAGTCTTTCGTGGAATAAGAATACAGTCAATATTCATTTGCCTGTACAGTATAAGTGAAGAAAAAGTTTTATGACCATTACAAAGTAGAACATTATATATATAGAAAGTATATTAAAAATTATTAGATACATTATAACAGTTCAAACATATTTAAAATGTCTGACATTTTTACAAGAATGCAAGATTAAAAAAAAAAATAAAACTACAAATGTCACCACATCATGTGATGTGATGTCTGAATTTCAGAAGTTTTTATTCTGATCTATTTTGTTCAAGTTTGTTAAATAAAACAGAACAGCTTTATTGCTTAGCTACAGCAGCACAGTGATAGCCATTCAAAATAATTGCATTAGCTCCATTCTTATTCTTGAAAATACTATAAATTATAACATTAACATCATAAAATACATTCTTTTAAACTTCCTTTACAAGATCATATTGTATTCTGGTTTATCTTTACAAATTCCATTCCATACGATTTGAAAAATAAATTTGGATCATTTATATAGAACAGAACTTAGATATTAAAAAAATACTTCCTCCAAAACAAAAAACTATCATTAGAATCTGAAATTCATAATATTGAAATGTATCATAATTTCCTGCATATAACCTGCAAAACAAATTGCTTAGAACATAAATAAAACCTTTGCCTAAACCACTCCTGAAGTGGCTGTTAAAAACCTGGTATGATATGCAGTTTAAAAGATATAAGCTTAAACACTCCATTTTCTTTATTCCCATTAAGCAGTTCTCATTGTAGATGTAATTATAGAATAACTGAAACAGAAAAACCAAAAGGCAGTATTTGAGATGGATTATCTAACCTGCATTGTGTCAGAACACAAAAATTCTTTTTTTCTTCTTTCATTTCTATTTTATTTATCAAATAATATTAACTAATTATATAATAGCAGCAATAAAAATGATAAATGCTAAAATAAAATTATTTGCTATATAATTTTTTTTTTGAGTGTAATACATTATTGAATATTATTGACAAGTTTGAAACAATCAATTTGCTCAGTCTCTATAAAGAACCAGCATCCAATAAACTCAACAACCAGCTTCTACATAACACTTTGCAAACAAATTATTCACCTTGGCCATCTGGTAATCTCTAAGACATCAGACTACTACTCTAAGAGGCCAGGACTGAATCTGGATGGATGAAAATTCCCCAGAGTTTTTCAAGAGTGGTTTGTCCTAGATATGTCAATTCTCATCATCCCACACCATGTGACTGCCCCCATTATGGGGTTGGCAAAACTCAATGGATATGATTAAAAAAAGGCCCTCTTAGTGCCCATAGGACAAAGAGTTTTAAAAAATGTTTAAAGAAGGGCATTACTAGAAACTTAGCAGTTCAAGTAGGAATGTATAAATTAAAGCATGAATTAATGCACAGAAAAGGAACAGGAGAGGACTAAAAAAAGGCATAAATATACATGCCTTAAGTGATTTTGAGAAAAGTTATGATGACAGATGAATATTTCTGAAACAAGCAAAGCATTTTTCTTGCTTTTCTAAATTTGCTATTGGTTCTCTTTGTGCTCTCTGAGCAGTAAGGGGCCTAAAACCATAAAAAAAAGCAATGTTTAGACACAGGAAAAACTGTTATACAAGTTTGTGCAGGTAATCTAACATATATGGGACTGGAACAGTGTCAGATTAAGGAGATTATTGTAAGTAAAGTAAATTCAATAGTTTAATTATTAGAAAAAAAACATTTGTTTATTTGCTAGTACATTGTATTAATCATAAACATTCATAGATCACATTGTTGTAATTCAGAGTTCTCAAAATTAATTATCAGTCTTTTTAAAATTATTTTCAATTGACTTTTCTGTTTTGTCATTGAGTGCACTACCATCACTGGTAATCAGTGTCCCAAGTTGATTGATTCCCTCTAAAATAAATGAGAAATTGAAGTGACCATGGTTGGTATATTATTTTTGGTGGAAAATTTCAGGGATTGATTTTCTTATTAATATCTATACAGTATTGTGTTATAAGTTACTGTCTACTTTTTCAAGCAGCACGAGATGTCAAGTCTAGAAATCCTTATCATCATACCCAAGCTCAGGATTGATATCATTCCATTGTTAGTGAGATGATGTTCAAACTTAATGGAAACTTGAGTTTGAACTAGTGGGATTTGGCACCAATGATGGTAATACCTGTGAGTTGACTAGTTTTGGATTACTGGATGTATTGAACTAGCTTTTGGTGGTTTTCCAATCTGATATCAAAACAGTACCACATAACCATTTACTAAAAGCTTGACCATACCTGCTATAGACATAATTGAAAATATTTATTAATTTAATCAATAACTTGTTAAATTCTTTATATTTATAAAACAGTCTCACTAAATCAATATCAAATAGTACCCAGCAAATCACCAAGCAGATAAATAACACCTTATTCTTGCTGAGAAATATATTTATTTCAAAAACAAACGTTTTCAGCCTGATTTACAGGCCATCCTCAGGTTGAGAATGAAATTGGAACTAAAGCATTCTATTAATAGAATACAAAATATTATAGTACAAAATATTTTGTATTCTATTTTTTAAAAATATTTTGTAATATATTTTACAAAATATTTCATTAACAGAATACAAAAAATTTTGTATTCTATTAATGGAATGCTTTAGTTCCAATTTTGTTCTCAACCTGAGGATGGCCTGTAAATTAGGCTGAAAACGTTTGTTTTTGAAATAAATATATTTCTCAGCAAGGATAAGGTGTTATTTATCTGTCTCACTAAATCTTTGAAATATCTCATTTCATTGGCAACAGTTTCCTCGAAGTTCATGAATGATGAAACAATTTGCACAAAGCAACTTGACAAGTTTTTTGAGTAAGTCTAGAACTTAATTACTTAAGAATTTCTAATGACTTGCCACCTTAATTCAGTGGTGCACTCAGGATTTACTCTTGGGGAACCAAGTTGAATGGATAAAAAATTTTTTTAATACAAATTCAATAAAATTTCCACTTTATGTGACTGCTAATTCATTAGTAGTATAGAAATAGAAGACATCACAGAATATAAATAAAAAAATGAATTTTAATTAGGAAAAGATTTTTGGAAAATTTTCTACTGTGTTCTTTGGAGGGAGCCAGGGTCTCTTAGCTATCCCTGGGTGTGCCACTGTCTTAATCTATTTACTAAACAATGTTGTCAACATACTACCCAATTGCAAACAAGATGAATTAAAAATACAGTAGAGCCTCGATTATCCAACTCAATTGGGGACTGGGGTTGGTCAGATAATTGAAAAGTCGGATAACCGAAAAGTATGAAAAAATCCGTTATTAGTGTAGTATATTATTATATCCCGTGTAATTAGTATATCGCTATTAACCTACTTTGCGTTGAATTTTCATCGATGTTAAGCCTAACAAACATTTTTTAAAATAATAATCGTTGCTATTGTATCATTAAAAATTAGAAAATTAAGCCTCGTTTAAATACTGGCTCCCTTCCATGGTCGAATGAGTGTTGCCAGCTAAAACACGTAAAAATAATATTAAAGTAGCCAAGACATAGCCAAATATTGTGGCACCACATCACTAGCGGACATTTGAAATTTGCCAACTAGGACAGTCGGTTAATCGGGGGTCGGATAATGGAGGCTCTACTGTACAACAAAACTGCTAAACATACACATTTTTATATTCATAATCAGTTTAAGATGATGAAAATCTTTTATATATTCAATGAACATATTTCAGATATATTTAAATAAAGCTTGAACTTGTGCTATATCGTTGATGCAGGAATTAAGTGAATATATATATTTTTAAAATTTTTTGCCAATAGATGGCACTATGTGTAAATCAAGAAATCCAATATATTAATAGATAGTAATTAATTGATTTACAGAAATTCAAATTGTTTTGGAGTGGAATGTATGAAATTATCTAAGTTAGAAGTACGTGAACATAACTGCAGAGTTTCATAGCAATTGGTCAAAGAGCCTAGGAGTGTATAGTGAACGAACAAACAAACATCTTCATTTATATATACACTGCTGGCCATTAAAATTACAACACCAGGAAGGAATGATCGTACGAATGTCAAAATCACATGAAAGAAAGAAGAGGTTGGATATGCAAATGATTAGTATTTCAGTGCATTTAGACAATGCAGGAGGAACAAATGACATCTGAAGCACTGTATAAAAGAAAAGTTGTGCAGTGAATTTCTCATTCGGAAATCGCTTTGTAAGGTCAGGGTTTCATCAGAATATCGTGTTATGCCTCGAATAAGAAGAAGAAATGCTTACCAGCAAGTGCCAGAATTCGATAGAGGCAGGATCGTTGCCTATCAAGAGTGTGGATTATCATTCTGTGATATTGCCACTCGCACTGGTCGAAATCCAACCACTTTCATGTGAATATGGAATCGATGGGTTGCTGAGGGTCTTACTGAATGGCATGCAAAATCTCAACGCCCTCCCATGACTAATACCCGAGAAGACAGACATATTGTGAGGTCGGCTGTGCAAAACCGTACAACCACATCACGGACCCTTAGTCAGGAAATGAGCTTGATTGCAGCATGTCCAGTATCCGCTCGTATGGTGCAACAACGTTTGCAGCAACATGGACTGTCAGCACGGCGACCATTACTTCGGCTTCCCTTGACAATGCAGCATAGAGAGAGACGGCGACTCTGGTGCGCCCAACAACAAAGCTGGATACAGGAGTGGCACAATGTTGTCTTTTCAGACGAGTCCCAGTTCTGCGTGCAGCATTCTGATGGCCGTATAATATGTCTGGAGGCTCCAAGGAGACCGCTCGTCCCTGCTTGCATTCGATATCGGCATAGGGGCCCTGCACCTGGTGTGATGATATGGGCAGCCGTTGGGTACACGACACGCACATCTCTAGTTCGGATTGATGGTAATTTGAACGCAGATCACTACATTTCTGACATCTTACGTCCAGTGGTTGTGCCCTATCTTCGAGGCCTGAGAAATGCCATCTTCCAACAAGATAATGCAAGACATCATGTTGCATGTCGTGTTCTGACCTTCCTCGATACAGAGGTTATTCAATTGTTGCCCTGGCCTGCATGATCTCCAGATCTCTCACCAATTGAAAACATCTGATCATGGGTTGCTGAAAGACTGGCCTGCCACACCTCTCCAGCTAACACAGTTGATGAAGTGTGGAATAGACTTGAAGCAGCATGGAATGAGTTGCCCGTTTCTGTCATCCAAGCCCAGTTCGACTCCATACCTAACCGGATAAGGGCTGTTTTAGCTGCCAGGGGTGGCAAATGTGTCTACTAATTTTGCATCCCTGTGAACCCCCAAACTGCTTGCAAAGTTAATCATTTTGTCTTCATGCCATACTGTTTACGTACAATAAATATCATTTTTATTTGCTTTCCTTCTTGGTGTTGCAATTTTAATGGCCAGTAGTGTATATAATTTTAGTAACATTAGTAAAATTATTTCTACATATAGTATTTTGTAAAAATGCTTGGTTTTCAGCTAATTCACATTTTTTATAATTTTTTCTAAGGTAAAAGGTAACATTTGTTTCCTTTTACCTTAATATGACTAATTTATATGACTATTAAATTGGTGAAGAAACAGCTGCAAGAGCAACCAACATATGGCAATCAAGACACTCTATGGCCCTGTCAATTTACAGATGACCCAGATATAGAGGTGCACTTATAACAAGCTAGTGTCCTAATAACAATGCATTGCACTGACCAGCTTAAATATTTAGAAGCCTTAGAAATTTTTAAAGCAAACATATATAGCACATGTATCAATCACAAGGAGAAACTTTCTATCTGCAGCTTGGCAGGCCCTTTACGAACAGGAGCTGTAGTTTGTTAATTGTTGCCCATACTGATACATGGTGTTTTATTCTGTTTTTTGTATTGTTAAAGCAGATGCTCCAACATATTTCATTTTTTAAATTGATTCATTTTTTAATTATTATTATTTTTTGATTGTGTTTTATTAACANTTGGCAGGTCCTTTACAAACAGTAGGACCTCTTGTGCATACACATACTGATGCTTGGCATTTTGTTCTGTTTTTCGTACTGTTAAAGCAGATGCTCCAACACATTTCATTTTTTAAATTGATTCATTTTTTAATTATTATTATTTTTTGATTGTGTTTTATTAACAAACAAAGAGATTCACCAGAAGCAGGACTCCAGAGGAGCCTGAAAATGTTCATGCAGCGTACATATTACTGATACTGAACAATAGGTTTATAGTGCGATTTATTTGTCATATGGTGGAGCATTTGTTCCAAATAACAAAGAAATGAGAAAATGTTCTATTGTTCTATGTTCAAGATTTAAGTTATCACGTTGAATTTGATATGATATAGTTCCCTTTTAAAAACAGATAATAGAGGTCAGATGCTTTCATTATTCAATTTATATCACTATTAAATTTCCATTTTGTTTTTCCTCTCTCAGAAATAAATGCAAAGAAATTTATTTGCTAGAAGGCATTAGATTTATGTCATTGATAACTTCAAACCTTAATCAATCAATCATACCTTTGATGAATGTATGATTTATCTTTATTTTATATTCCTTTTAATTCAAAATAAAGTTCCATTTTTTTTAAAAATTTCAATAAAAATAAAAATTTATACTTTATAATTTTGTTTAACTCAATGAATTCTATACTTAAAAAATATATTTTAATTTAAAATAATAATATTGAAGCCAAAACATTCAAATTAAACCATTGCTCTTATGATGTCTCCACACATTCAGTATTTGCCATTTCCCAACTGCTTGTTGGTACATTGAGCAAAATAAAAGAGAATGAATAGGCAATTGTTTGGCAATTGGCAAATACTGAATGTTTGGAGACTCCTTTAAATTAACATATTTCAAAACAACTAAAGAAAATACAGTTTTTAACATTTATACTAGGGAATTCACTTTTTTAAAAGTACAGTTAAGAGTATAATTATGGAAAATTTATGTCAATTATCTATGTTCAAAATATAAAAACATCTCTGCCCTACTGTCAGAGCAGCTTTTATAAAGGCTTCCCTTGACAATGCAGCATAGAGAGAGACGGCGACTCTGGTGCGCCCAACAACAAAGCTGGATACAGGAGTGGCACAATGTTGTCTTTTCAGACGAGTCCCAGTTCTGCGTGCAGCATTCTGATGGCCGTATAATATGTCTGGAGGCTCCAAGGAGACCGCTCGTCCCTGCTTGCATTCGATATCGGCATAGGGGCCCTGCACCTGGTGTGATGATATGGGCAGCCGTTGGGTACACGNCACAGAAGTGAGGTGATCATCTAGGTAAAGTAAAAAAAATTGATATACAGAACTGTAATTGGATTACTATACTAAATCATGCTAAAAGTTAAATACAGATTATAAAAATAAATAATAAATAAAATAAATAGTGTAGATAATACTGTATCCTTTGAAATATACAGTAATTCAAAATGTTATACAGTGTAATGTATTAACACTGAATTTCTTTTAATTTTAAATTTAGAAATTTCTGAAAAACTTTTGTAATAAGTATTAAGATAATATAAGGATGGTGGCATAACCACCTACTTCTAGACAAATTAATTAGTAACTAATCATTAATTAATGTAGCCCAAAAACAGCCCAATAATTTAGCAATTGTTTGGCATTAATTAACATTGAATAACAGAATACTGAATGTCATTATTTTATTTGAATGTCATCCATGGGAGGGGACCTCAGCAAACTGAAATTCCAAAATTATATCAACAAAGCTTAATTTCTGTTTAAAGTATTTAAAAATAAAATATATTGAGTTAGAAACATTGGGTTTTCTTACTCTATATGCTATGTAAATGATGATAAATAGAACACTCCTATCTTGGCCATTGGCACCAAGATGAATTTGAGTTATATTAAAACTTATGCAGTTTTCAAAAAAATACATCTCAATGACTGGAATTAAGCAACAGGTAACCAAATTGGCATTCCAAAATGATATTCCAAATTGGCATTCCAATTTGGAATATCATTGGTGACCAGATGCAGATCTTGGTTAAACCAAAAATGTTCATCTATTTGACATTAAAGTTTTTGTTACTGGAAGTTAAAGGTTTAGTTGATTGTGCTTATTCAGTTTTATAGGGGAATTTCAGAAGTGGCCACAAAGTGAGGTTTTACTGTATACAGGGCTATTTGCTTTTTATGTGAAAAATTTCAAGGGCTGATTCCTCCAATAATTTCAAACAAAAAAGTTCATATAAACATATGTTCAAAACAGAATAGTTGTAAAGTTACAGGATGTTTAATGTATGTGCAGGGCACCTATCAATGCAGATGATGATGATTGAAACTATTGGAAATATCAGCCTCTGAAATTTTTTGCATTAAAAAATAAATAAATAAATAAATCACCCTGTACAGTTTGCATATACACAAAATAAAAATGTTTCCTTAAAGACAAATGTATGAGGTGTGTCCGGAAAGTAAGTACCGCTTTGTTCTACCGCCATTGCAGTGGTAGTATCACAGTTCAGTGCCTGAACACACATCTCTCTGGTTGATTGTCAGTCCAGTGATGCCATTACAGCCTGATTGTGTTGTTTTTCCACATGTTAGTGAGTGTTCAAAATGTTTAAGACTATTGCTGATCCCGCCAACTGTGAAGTGCATTCTGTAATACTGTTTTTTAACACAAAGAATGTTAAACCAGTTGAAATTCATCGTCAACTTGTAGAGATTTATGGTGAAAATGTAATGAGTGATGGAATGGTTAGAAAGTGGGTTCAACAATTCAATGCTGAAAGCACTGATGTTCATGTCAAAGCATGGAGTGGCTGGCCTTCTGTTGTCAATGATGGTTTGGTTGCAAAAGTGAATGAAAAAATTCCTGAAAAAAGACGGTTCACAATAAGATTGCTTTGTGATGAGTTTCCACAAATTTCAAATACTGTTTTGCATGAGATTGTTGCAACAACCGATGTTCAGCAGTGGCTGTCTTCACTGGCAGCATCTTTCTTTGAAGAGGGTATAGACAAGTTGGTTTCCCGATATGACAAATGTCTGAACAATGGTGTTAACTATGTAGAAAATAGTTTTAGACATGCTCTTTCATGTAAAAATAAATTTTGTTTTGAAAAAATATTTTTTATGAGAGATTTTCCAAAACGGTACTTACTTTCTGGACATGCCTTGTATATAAACTAAATTTCATTGGATTTCTTATGTCAATTTCTTGGTGAAATTTTGCATATTTTTACAGTACAGCTCAGACTGTTTTGTTTATTTGTGTAAATAAATGAATATTTGATATAAGAGTGTCATATGATTATTAAATGTTAGATTACTCAGTTTTACACAAATTTCTTCTGGTTAAATGTTATCACTTTGGAAAAAATACATCATTTCATTACGATAATCTTTCTTTAAGAACTATTAATTTTTCAAAAGTTAATAAAAAGAAAAAGAATAAGTACATAGGCTGTTTTTTTTTCAACCTCTGATGGCCCATAAAACAAAGACAAATGTAAATAACAAAATGAATTTATTATCAAAAGTTAGGTACAAACATGGTTACTTTTCGACATAATTACCATGAAGTTAGAGGCATTTGTCTATCTGTGGATGAGCTTTGCAATCCCCTCTTCAGAGAATGTTGCTGCCAGTAACTTGAGATGGGCCTTAACGTTGTTTTGAAAATTGTCATTAGTCTCAAACCTCTGCCCTGCTAGCCAAGTTTCCAATTCAGAAAAGAAGTGGAAGTCTTCACACATTAAAGGTGTGAAGACTGTCACCTTTCAAAGTTCCACCTAGCTTGGAACTTTTTAAACACCCAGTATACAGCCCCAATTTAGCACTGAGCAACTTCCACCTCTTTCCTGAACTAAAAACGTGGCTAGGAGGGCAGAGGTTTTTGACTAATGGCAATTTTCAAAACATTAAGGCCCATCTCAAGTCACTGGCAACAAAATTCTTTGAAGAGGGAATTTCAAAGCTCATTCACAGATAGACAAATGTCTCAATCTTCACAGTTATTATGTCAAAAAGTAACCATGTTTGTATCTAACTTTTGGTAATAAATTCATTTTGTTATTTACACTTGTCTTTATTTAATAACCGTTGGAGGTTGAAAAAAAATTGCCTTTGTATATGTATATGTACACACACACACACACACACACACACACAAAATTTATGGTAGTAATTTTGTTTAAAAAAACATTATAAATCAAAAACCTGTGAGTTTTGATTAGAAATTGTTTAGAAATGTTTGACTTTTGATTTATAATACTTTCTAAGAATTTTTTCCAACACTATACATAACAAATATCAACCTGGCTCTATTTGATATGCCAAAAAACAGATTATTTATTGGCTGTAAGAAGGTTAATTTAACAATTAGAAATACAGTACCTTTTGGCCAATAGCCTATCTCCATTTATCTACCATATATAACCAGTACAGTTATATCTGAATTAGTTAAGTAATTAATACTTCTGGAAGAAAAGATTGGATGGTGTCCAGGTAGCATTATTAACAATGCATCTGCAGGGTGTGTGGGTTTGAGACCCACTCTGGGCCAATCCTTTTCTTATACAGTCGACCCCCCTATAATTACAGTCCCTATAATTACGATTCCTATAAAACTGCGAAAAAATTGTGACGGTATCCGTAAAAAAAAGGTAAAAAAAACTCCTATAATTACGTAAAACGTCATCGGGCAGCCGAACTACTTTCCCGCCGTCCGTAGCGCCACGCTACGGAGAGATTTCTATCGTCTGGACAGTATTATATAAATTATATATAAATTAGGTACTGTACATATAATTATATATTAATTATATATAAATTAGGTACTGTATATATAATTATATATTAACTTATTGTAACTTTGTTATAATTAAATATATAATTTCCGCCGTCTAGCGTGGCGCCACGCTACGGAGATTTTACGCTAACTATCGTCTGTACAGTATGTAAATTAGGTACCGTAAGTCTAATACAGTACTGTAATTTTATACATTTCTTGTGAAAGAAACATTTCTTATTCAACGGCGATTAAAATTATTTATATTAATGATGTCTCCAAAGTTCAACGAAGTTTTCGCAGAAAAATAAGTTGTTAGAAATCGGCCGCTATTTGCTGAGCTGTTCCGCGACGAAAACAAGCTTTAGCAATGGCGATGTCAAATGGTGCACACTCGGTAAGTAATCCTACAATTTTTTGTTTATAGCGTAGTTTATACGGATTATTTCCAAAAAAAATATACGTATTTTGGAAATGTTGAGTCGGATTAGTCTAGAATCGATTAATTTTATGGAAGAAAACCTTTCAATCAGCCGTAGTCCGTAAACTTGACACGTGTCGGGCTGTGATTGGAAGGACTCGTAAGAAATCGGATTCCTAAAGAATGGAACGTATCTATGATCTTATAGGGGGGGGTCAACTGTATATTATTCTATATTTAAATTAAAATTTATTTTTATTTATTAAATTTCTCATTAGATGGAAGTATTATCACCTATGTATAGCTAAATTACTTTATTTCTAATCATTACATTAGTCTTATTGCTGCTTGATTAATAATTTGACAGTTCATATGGCATATATATATAATAGAATCAGGTTGATGTTTGTGTGTTTATGTAGTTATCTATACTTTCATACTGTAAGTAAGTGCATAAAAAATTTAGCAGTTTTTATCTTATTGTCTTAAATGATCATTGTGATACTCAAACTAATGACTCATTGCTTGCTGTTGCAGAAAACAGTAGAGCATAGAATGTATATAAACTTTAAATTGCAATATCTCTAAAACTATTCACTTTTTGAAAAATCAAAAATATGTGGTTCTTCATTTTTCAATTCTCTTTCTAATGACACCTAAATAATCTTTCTACAATCATTTGCTACAGAGTTATATAACATTACATTCTACCTGCCAAGCACACCATAGTTGTAATTCACATCAAAATTTTTATTAAAATTATATATATTCTAGATGTTACAACAAAGATTAAAATCAATTTTAGAATTTAAATAAGAAGTAAAATATTGTCAATTTATTACACATTTTCAAACAAATAAATTACAAACAAAAATTAGCAGATTGTGTATTACTAGACTATTCTAGCTAGTATTAAAGTTAATTTTTAATACAGTGTCATCAAAAAGAATGTTAGCATTTTAAATTATTGCAATTATGTTAATTATCATCTGAGAATGTTATAATGTACATTAAAACATTGGAAAACTGTCCAAGTTTCACATTTGCCTTCTACAATTTCTTAATGAGTTCACATTATGTCACATGGCCTACATCAAACTGCTACTTCCTACACTCGCTACAGTATATCTGTTGTCGCTTCTCCCATAGCAGCCACAATTCTATGGCCCCTACAGCTCAATCATGTAGCACATTGATGAGTGATTCCTACTTTGAAAACTTCTCTGTTGTGGAGTCTCCATTTTTGTTAATGGCACTTCCTAGATGTAGTAGACAACAAGACGTTTGAAGGCAGATGAGAGATGAAACTCAGACAGCAGCAGAAACTATAATTAGTGTACACTGAATACTTCTTGGATAATAATTAATATAATTACAGTAATTTAAATGGTAACATTCTTTTCGGAAGACTCCATATAATTTTATAAACAACTGTTTATATTTCAAATCTATAGAACAATAGAATATTTCAAACAATCTATTCACTATCTCAAAATATTCTATAGATTTTTGAATAAATATTAAGCAGAATAAACCATTAATGCTTAAGTTATTAAAAACTGACAAAACTACTTACCAGTTCTGGGTGTTACAGTAATTCATATTAATGGAAACAATACGAAAATCAGGTTTTACTTTGATAGAATAATAAGCTCCTCTAAAATAAAATGAAACTTCTATTATTAAAGAATAAAATAAATAAGTATAAATTTTAGTTTGTTTTCTGAAATTAACATTGATTGTTTATAGATACTTTAATCTACTATTATTAATTCTACCATGCTAAGAATAATAAATAAAATTTTTTCTCTATGTTCAAAGTAATTTAATACATGATGCCATATTGCAAGTTTACAGAAAATCAAACTTCAAAATTTAGAACATGATCTGATAGGAATTAAAAAAAAAAATTAACAAAATGAATTAAAAACAAATCCAAAAATTTATTAACCAACAATTGCAATGAACAAAGAATTTTTACTTAGTTAAACATATTAAAAAAATAAAATGGATTTTGAATATTTAATCATGACAAAAATCAATTCCTATATAAAAAAACAATGCTTCCACAATCCAATACAAATAAAAAGATAGCTCGCCTTTGCCACCCAAGCTTCATCTAATTTTGTCAATTCTTTCATTGATCTAGTTACAGTAATGAATAATGCCACAATAGTTTTGGTCACTTGTGCTCATTTACACTTTCATTGATGAGAAAAAATTTGACATTTGACATGCTTTAATAATAATAAAATTTAATATTTTTTTGTATCATCATTTTTCCATAAATACATTAGTCAATTTTTAACATCAAACTTCAATTAGAGAAAATAAACTGCATGCAAACTAAACAAATATTCTCTCAATCTGATGATATGTTCTGTATGTTGACTTATTATCAGGTGGATTTCCAGTAAACCAAATTTTACCTTAATTTTGATGAAAATATAGTCTTGCCCTTAGATAATCAAAATGTCCCAAAACATTTTGATTAGCTAAGGGCAAGACTTTATATTTCCATCCCAAAATTAAGTAAAAGAAATAACATGAAAAAATAAAAATAAGTTCACATTCCATCCCTTATAATACAAGATAATTCTAAATGATGTTCCCTATTTCAGTGACTGATTATTTCAGTTTAATCAAAATGCAGGTAAACCCAATTTACACACTCAAAGGAAAACTGAGCAAGTTTTTTCTTACCTACTACAAATGTTCAATGTCTGATCCATGCATACCATGACACAAATCAAGCCTATAATCAAGTTCCTGCCAAACTCTGTCAAAGATGAAGCAAGCACTGTCTTCCTCAAGCTGCAGGAATAGCCATTGCCAGCACGTCCAGATACCTAGTACCTGTCACAGTGCCCTCATGATAAAAAAAAGGTTTTTGATGGAAAATAGCACAGATGATGTTAATTTTGACAGAAAAAGCATTTGTATTGCAAAACTGAATGAAGATTTTCAGTAATCCTCAAATCCGTACATTATGTCTATTCACTTCTCCATAAATGTGGATTGTTGTTTCATCACTAAACACTAACTTTTCTGTGAAACCATACTCTTCAGCCATCACAGAAATTGATGCCAACATCCTAGACAGAATTTGCAGGAACTTGATTATAGGCTTCATGTGTGTCATGTTATGGAAAGATCGCACATTGAACATTCATAATAAAAAACTTTAATTTTTTTACACAAATGCAGGCAAATACAATTTTACATACACAAAAAGTAAAATTTTTTGTATGTGTAAAATCGTATTTGCTTGCATTTGATTAAACTGGCATAATCAGCCACTGAAATCAAGATCATTTAGAATTACCCTGTATATAGTTTGCACTATCACATAAAATTAGAAAATATGTCACATGAATTTAACAATTATTGAAGTTAAATTTATATTTTTCATATAGGCCTAATTTAAATTTAGAATAGTATATTTATACATCCCTTTTATCCTGTATTTTTTACTACATACAATTAACAAATTAATATATATACAACAGAAATAAGTTTTGTTTGTTTAATAACAATGTTTAAAAAACATTTCTCTTTTTATTATTCCTATAACATAATAATAAAGAGAAATGCTTTTAAAATTTACATTCTAAATTAACCAACATGAATTAATTCAAAAAATTGTAAAATAAAGTTGGAGATTAATATTAAAATAAGACTAAATATTAAAAATAATATGGTAAAATACTAAAATAAGGACAAATATAAAAATAATACAAATAAAAAATAGTAAAATAAATAATAATACACTAACATATGATGTGCTTTCCTGTGCTTTGAAAATTAGAAAACCTTCACATCACCTAACCAATATTTCTCTGTTTTTCAAATGTACAATAAATGAAAAAGCTTGTTTACTTGAAGAAGGCCTCTAAATGTGGCCAAAAACTTTTGTAATTCAAAATAAATGTTGCTGGAATAAGCAAGTAAGTATTATGTGCATATAAGTGTTAAAAGTTCCAGTTTATTTCTTAACTTTTGTTTTGCAGTTTTTTCATTTCATATTATTCTCTGATAAAAGTTTCATTAAACTCTTTGAATTAATTATAAATAATATGAGAAATTAGCTTTAATAAAACTAAATGGTTGCTAAATAATTACAACAGTAATTGAATTATTTGGCAACAGTATATAATTAAATTTTTTTCTTATAATACTGTTTAAAGTATTACATCATCATTATGAGGTTTTAAATTACTATTTAATTATTTCCATATAAAGGTAGCATAAATTTAAGGTAAGCAAAATAATAATGTTAAAACAAAATGTAATATTTAACTAACACATTAATGCATATATACTATATATATATAATAAAATAATATAAATTTTGACTATAAATACTCTCTTTTTTGTTGATATTTTAAATGTTTAATTAAAATTTTAAAAATATCAAAAAATATATATATGTAAAATATTATAAATATATATTAAAAAAAATGCATAATTCAAAAATACTTTTTTTATCTTCCAATAAATTAATATCATCATGACCTTATATCAATTTGACTAATTATAGTCAATTAAACTTTACAGATATTAATATATTCTATAAATTTAAGATTAAAGTTAAAAATTTTAACTGAATTTAATTTAATTTTTTTGAATATAGTCTAAACAAATTACTTAAGTATGGTATAAAACTGAACAATTTCAAACAATCCTGTAAATTAATTTCTTTACATTCAGGGCTCATTTCAGTACATTGAATGTAAAAAAAAAAAAAAAAAAAATTTATATTTTCTGTGATTGTGAAACAAGTCTTTAAAATATGAAAGTCTCTAAATCAATAACTTTGATTTATTTATTTAGAGAATCTTTATTTATTAGAGACTATTTATGTATTAAAGTAAACAAATATATATAAAATAAACAAATATATATATAAAACAAATAACAAATATTCATTAAATATAAATAAATATTGAAAAATGCAAATTCCATATATAAAAAGAAAGTTTCACAGAAATACAAATTTAAATCATTCCTGAAAGTTATAAACAATTATAAACTTTAAATAGTCTATAATAATGTCTGAAATAATTTAAATATAGACAAAAATAAATAATCCTAATAATTCAATATTTATTTCCAATGTTGTAGAAAAAAATTTAAACAACCATCTCATTCAACATGATTTTCTTCATGTAAAGACATTTGTATGTAATGTGTAGACATTTAAACTGAAATTTTACATTGTTAAAAAGTTTAATAAATATTCTTAGCCATTCATGTTAAATAATTTTTATTCACTCACTTTCCTAATGTGGAAGAAACAGTTGATGGTAACCATGGTTTCCAAACAGTAACAATTTCATCATAGAGCCAAGAAATTGAATCTTTTCCCTCTATTTGAGGAATTGGAAAGCTACAAAAAAATCATTGTAATTTTAATGTTTTTAATATAATTTATTATATATAAAATAATATTTAGTAATTATTTAAAATAATATATTAATAAAATGAAGGGTATTAGAAATTTTAATTGAGGCAGAGCATTAGCAAAGCCTCTTCTATGTTGCTTACAAAACTGCATTTGTTTTCAAAATCTGTTTGATCAATTTTGATTACACTTTTCCATTTTCCATTTTCTGTTGGAATCAGAAATTGGCATCAGGATAGAGAACTTTCTAGGAAAGATTCTGAAATCTAACTTGGTCTTACATGGAAAAAAGTGCAATACCAATCAGAAAGCAAAGATGGGTCTGAGACCAATTGGAACAAATGATCAGAAGACCATGTCAATAAAAACCCAAATCTCAAGGACATGTGCTGCAGTTGATTTCTGATAGAGATATTTCATGGAATGCAATATCTCCATCAGAAATCAACAATTATGTTGTTGGACTGATAACTTTACAACAGTTATCAGTTTGCCTTTTCCACTTTCAGGAAAATACTGTTGTCAGAGTTGGATGCAATTAATTACTATTGATATGTGACAAGCTAGGCCTAAGAGATCAAATTTAGACAAGCAACTGAGAGCTTTTAGAAGGCTGACACACATTCAAACATCTCTAAACCATTTACATATAGGAATGAATTGGTCTATCAATACTCTGTCTTTAGTATCCACATGACACAAAACAACAACAAAACTTTTCCATTATGTGGTGGGATCGCAACCTTTTGGTTAGTCAGAACATCTAACTTAAATAGAGACCATGAAAGAAAAAAAAAAAAAAAAAGAAAAAAAAATGATGAGATGACTTAGTCAAGGAACTCTCCAGATCTCCAGAGTGAGTAATCATGTAGTGTCTATGCATTGAACAACATTGAGAATAGTTTTTATATATTCTGCAAATATTTTATATAAATAAATATACAGTTAGAAATACAAATTCTTGAATCAGCTGACAATGTCTATTTTGCCAAGAGGTAAAAACATAGATCTAACTCCTTCAATAAAAGGGTCTAGATAGGAAGCATAGAATTAATGCACCAACTTCTGGATCCTTGAGAAGAATGAAATAGGGATAGAAAGTTGGAGAAACTGCGTAAAAGGCTTTGCAGGAAAACAACCCCATAGCAAACAAAAGGGAATTGGGTACATTGAGAATATGAGTACTGCAGAAAACTGTTGCCATAATAAAAAATTTTATTTCTGAGCATGGAATGTCACAGAAAAAATTTGATAAGGAAATTTTAAACCTAAAATGTTTTATTTGTTATTAGACAATATACATACATTTGTTTCTTAAATGGTTGAATCTTGCATTTGTACTCACAATAAATGTTATTCAGTTTTTCTTTAAATGACATTTATTATTAAAATGTAAATCTATTGCATGTAGATGTATAAATCATATATATTGTAAAACTTCACTTCAGTGCCACCATTTGTTTGCCTCTGAAATTGGTGTAAAATTGAGCATGGTGCTAAGCTTTTTAAGAAAAATAACAATTATATGTAGTAATACCGTATGTACATGCATTTTGAATTTGAAGGTTGAAAGTTACATGATTTAACACATTAATGTCATTGGTAAGGCAAAATCACACATTTGGTAACTCAGATATGGACTACTTATTATGAAAGTAATGCAAGTCCATTTTTCTTTGTGTTGAGATAGTTAAGGGTTTGCATTTCAATTGATTCAAATCTGCTGAATTTATGCAAAATCTTCCAAAACTTTGTAATTACATCTGATTTTAGTTGTCATACGTCTGGCAACACTGATGTGGCCAGAGAATAAGGTGAATAAAGTAAATGTCAATTTATTACATGCTTTATTTTTAAAAATAAACACAGAAGTACATATTTATATAGTCATTAAGAAATATAATTATTTTAATTAAAAAACCATTTTGTAATATTTAAAAAAGTGATGGAATTTTTAATGTTTATTTTAAAATTTCCCAGGTCAAAAAAGGTTGAGAGAAACACTGCTCTGAAGTACTGCATGCTTACTGCAAAATGTGCATTTTTTGCAAAATCTAGTATTAATAAATACAATAAGTTAAGTAACAGTTATGAAATGTTGAACAAAAGGGCATTGCAACATCATATATATATAAAACAATTACAAAAGGAAGGTTTAAATATAACTCAAATTGTTCAAAGACTGTTCTTAGTCCACTATTAGTCACAACCACAAGATTAAAATGTTTGGAAACACATAAGTTACCCTATAGTGGGCAGCCACACATCCTTGCCAAAAAAATTACAAAATTCTTTGTTGATTGGGCCAAAAAACATCAATTTGCTATGTTTCAGGAATTGATGATAGAATATAACACAATAACAGGAGTGGTTGAATGTCCATGTATTGTCTGTAAGAAGTTCTGAAGCAGGAATTTTTGCATGTAAGGTCAAGAAGAAAGTATTACTAACAAATAAAAAAAAAAAAAAAAAGAAGAATGAAAAATTGGCTTGGCAAGAAAGCATCACAACATGAAAACAGAACAGTGAAAACATGTCATACTTTTAGATGAGAACTATTTTTCATTATCCAGAACTTCTTACAGACATTTATGCACTAGAATAAAAATTCATACAGATCATTAAAGTAATTATAATCTCAATAGCTCTCTTTACAATAGCTTCAATTAGTATTATTTTCAAAATTTATATAATAGTATATGGTATTACATCTATAAGAAAAAAATTAATATTTAATTATGATAGCAATTTTAGATTATTATTATTTAATGACAAAAATTTTTTAATATCATTACCACAATCAATCTTACATAAGAAAATTTTTTATCTTGACAAATAAAATTTGAAGTCACACTAAAATAATATTTAACGAGACAAAATAATTCATAAAAAACTGGCTATAAATATAAATTCCATCTTACATAGAACTAAAAATGATCATTTGGTTGTATGACTTGTTTCTAGTTTTAATTTGTGATTAAAAAAATGATTTTTTTAAAAACAAAACTGCAATAACTGAAGTGTAAATTTCTTTTAGAAGCTATAATATTTAAAATTATAAGCTTGAGATAAATTATTTATTAAAAATAAAAACACTACTGATATTTTACTATATTTTATAAAAATAAAAAAAAAAAGAATTTTATGGAAAAAGTTATCTAAAATAATCAGCATTATTATTTTATAAAATGTATATTTAATTTAAAAACAAAACATAACTGAATTATATAATTTGAAACCTACCTATTAACTGGAAAACTTTCGTGATTTCCTAAGGCAGGATAAACAGGTATATTTTTCATATATTTCATCATTATTTTAGAAACAGATTGTAAAAGATAAAGTTGTTCTGCTCGTGTTTGATTCCAAACATCATGAGCAGGAATATCTCCAGTCCAAATTACATAATCAATCTACATCAAAAATAAAATATTTTAAGAATTTTTACTATCTTAAAAACAAATGTATTTTCAATTAATGATGTAATTAAACCATTAGAATCCAAATCTTAATATATTAATAATTAATAAGGACATTTTTTTAAAAACAATATCAATAGAACTATATAAAGTAAAAACATTAATATTTGATATATTACATAATGTTTATTTTATATATAAAAATACTTGTGTTTTAAGGCAAGAGAAATTTGAAATATGTAAAAAATTAAGAAACCATATTGTAGAAATTATATTTACTTTCTTTATTTATTAATCTTAACATGCAATCCACAGAAAATTTTTATAATCATTTCTAACTCAAAGTGTTTAATAAGTCATAATAAAAAATTAAGGATAAAAATAACTCTTCAAAATCTTTTCCTTACAAGACTTACAACTGACAGTGGCAGATAATATCAACGGGAAAGTCTTGTAGACAAAAATCATAAAACTGCTAAGTAATCTTTTATTCAAGTAACGCATTATTACATTTTCTTTTGTCTTATCTTTGATTAAAAAAAATAAACTTTTAAATTATATATTGATTAAATAACTGTAAATAAGATAAAACAAATGTATTTTTTTCGTAATACTATCATTAAATAGGTATCAACTAGGGTTCATCTTTCTATAACTGTTTTCTAGTAAGTCCAGCTGTGGTTCCAGTGACAAATTAAATCTCTATATACTGTTTTACCAATACATATATTTAAATGGAGTAATAAATATATGTATTGGTAAAACTGCATCAAGATTTTTAATTTATTGCTGGAACCACAACTTATTAGAAAATGGCTAAGGAAAGGGGAATCCTAGTGGATATCTACTTAATATGGTAGTATTACAAAAAGAAAAAATATCTATTTAGCTGGCCATAAAAAATGTAATTCTTTTATGATTTTATAAATTATGATTTTATGAAATGTAATATGGAGGAGCATTAAGAAGCATTGAAAAAAGCAAAGGTTGAGCCCTTAGTATAAAATAAAAATCTATTTTATACTAGGGGGCTCAATTTCTGCTTTTTTTCAATGCTCAAAAACACTAACCTTGTGATTTTCAACAATGTGTTTTAGCATATTTTCTAAAGTCCGAAGAGGAGTATCACAATTTCTATAATCTCCCCATTTTCCAGCTTTTTTATCAGGATTTATAGTTTGATTATCTGCAGTTCTACAACAAAGAGGTTCATTACATTCAGCATTGGATCCTTCCATATAGTATTGATCAAAATGAGTATCTGACAAATGAAGAACTTTGATAACAGGTGCATTTTTCTGCAATTAAAAAAAATTATATATATATAATTATAATTATTCAAGTACATGTCTAATGTATAACTGGATGTTATAGTACAATAAAAATTTTTTGTAATAATTGTCATAAAATGTAAACTATAAATTCCTATAATAATTTTATATATTAATACAATTAATTACTGTTAAAGTATTTAATCAAAATAATAGAATATCATTACTATTGGTTAAAATTATATCACTGATCAGTAAAAATAAGTTGATAAAATGTAACTTAAAAATAAAACCATTCTTACTTAGTAATGACATAAATATTAATAACTTGAAATATTTTTTGTTATACCATAAAACCTGTCTAAAATGGAGACTTGCCTAATAAAGAAAAAACAAACTTTAGAACACAGCCACTTCTATGTTAAATTTTACTACAAGCCAGAAACTTGTCTAATTCAGAAATGGAAGAGAAAAAGTAGAAAAAGGTAGTGGAAGATCAAGTATAGTGGAAAATTAAAATTCTACTTTTAGACAAATAAATGAAATCATCTCTAGGTATAATGGTCACTTCAGAGCATGACAAACTAGATTCCCTGAACAATTTTGAATCTTTTCAGAGAAATAAAGATCATGTAATAAAGGGTTAACACCATTGGTAATTACAGAGATTGAAGTTAACAATTAAAGTATTAAAATTCCCTGGGAAGTTAGATCACAGAACAACATGATATTGGTTTTACTGTAATGCAATTAGAATTTCTGACAGCTTCTTTGTACTCAAACTGGCTTGTTTGCACTTGTATGTGCTCATAAGGATCATATCTGAAGTATTCAAATGCCTAGCATAGGTTCTCAGAAATGAGAACTTTTTAGAATCAAACAATTCTGAATTCTTGCTTTTGAATGATCCCATCTTCAACTGCAATCACTTTCAAATATACGAGTGCTAAGATGGCTTTTTCTTTTCTGCTATATCGCATAATGCAATCACTTTGTATAGATTAAATTAAACCTATCAATAAAAAATTTTTTAATGTAGCAAGTGATTTTACTATAAAAAAACAAACAACTGTCTGAAAAAAAGGAAGAAAAAATAAAATAAAATCTGTTCAAAACAGAAACCTGCCAAAATAGAAAAAAAATTTGATACAATTCTGGTTTTACACATGTTTTTCTCTATTGCACCATTAAGTTTACTAATAGGATTTCTGGTCATTTCATATGGGGAGAGACATTTCAATATATTTCAAAATAAAATTATTTAAACATTTTTTTATAAAGTTTAAGCTTTATTTAACTAACTAACATTTTATTAATCATTGTAATCTACATAAAAATTTCAATACTTTAAAGTTATCAGTAAAATTCATTTACTCAATTAAAAAACAGTTGTAAAAACTGAATTTTTACTTATGATATGAAAGAAAGTTTTTAAAAATAAATTTCTACTCATTATAAAAATCTTTTTTTCCATATAGAATATGGTGTAGAAAAATAAATAATTTGTGCCATATTTTACAACATGTACTGTATTATGCCAAATGACTACAAGATTAAAATCAAACTACTTTATTGCTATTATTTTTTAATTAAATTCTAAATAATTTGGTATTAGAGGTAGGTGTTAGGTGCCATCTCTTATTAAATTTAATAATTATGATTAAATTAATTTTTAATAAATAATTTAGAATATTCTGGAAGAAAAGAATTGGCCTGGAGCAGGACTTGAACTTGCAACTCCTGCTTACCATGCAGATGCATTGCCAATTAACCATACCTCTGACCCAATCTCCCCTTTCAGACATTATGAATACAGCTATATTCTCTTTGGGCAATTTGATTAAAAAAACTGTACTTTTTTCATTAAGAATTATTTATTTTTTGTGAATTATTTCAAAGTATTTTAAAAACAACATATGATGTTTTAAAAGTAAATATTGTTAAAAAAATTATACTTCAATTAAAAAAATCAACTTACAAGAAACTTCTGAAATTTCATTTTTGGCATAAATTATATAAAAAAATTAAATGTACTTTAGTTTATTTATTCAAGCAATTAAAATTTTGATGACATTTGAAATTACATAATTTTTTTCTTTGTAGCATTTGCATCTATAAGATTTGCAACCAATTTTGTAGCAGCATTGACTATAGCCTTGGCTTCCAGAAATTGATGACATTCTTGCACATTCTCTAACAGAAATTTCTGCATCTGGTATATCTCCAACAGAAATGAAGTTTTCTTTACAAACAGTAAATTGGTTTCTGGAATATAATAGATTTAATATGCTGTTTGGTACCCAGTTTGTAAAGGTTTTTATCTTCAACCACAACAACACCTAAAATATTTTTTCCATCACTGTGGGCTCGATCTACATCTGGTACACAAATTCTTATTGTCTCACCAACATTAGCTGTTGGTATTTGGAATTTAATGTATCAATCATTTTTTCTGCTTGCTTTTTAAGATTAGACAAAGCCATTTCCCTTGTTTAAGACACACTTCTTATTTTTTCTTCTATTTTTGGATCAACTGTTTGGATTTTTTCTTCGTCATTCACCAACTCTGTAATACTAATAACATCCTAGTTTTTGTAAATAAGCATGGTTAGATTTTTTTTCATGTGAAGACAATGTAGATCTTTGAACTTCAATGCCACTCTCACATAGCAATATAACTATTATTTGATAATATAGCATTATCAAATAATCTTTTATAATGTTTTTTTGGACTGTACCTGATCTTTCAGTTAGAGCAACTTTGACTTACTTTGTCGATAGTTTTAAAAAGAGTCTCTAGATCCTCATCCGTATTAACATTAGTCAACAGCTCGTTAGGTATAAAATTCTTTAGTCCAACTTTGCTCCAAACATGACCTCATAAGGACTGCAGTTTATACCAGTATGATGTGCTCAATTTTTCACCAGTTGTACAAAATGTAATCCTTCCGACCATTTTTTAGTATTGTTAGTCTCCAACCAAGAACTAAGCATATTTTCTATATCTTGATTACACCTTTCTACTGATGTCTAAAGTTTAGGGATTTGCCACCAGTCCAACAAGTTGCACAGTTATGTGTCCGGTCCACCTACCATTTAAGATGACCATTGGGTGGTCACCCATTGGAACTAGATGTCCAGAAATGGTAGAGGTGAGCCCTGACTTTGTGAGTGCCTTTCCATGCACCATTTTTAACTCAGGACACATTTCTTTGATGACATTATTGGTGAATTATCGCTTTGAAAAATACTTGGTGCACTGAAAATTGTAAAAATGTCTAGAAGAACATATGTTACATCTTCAGCCCTTTTGGTTTTTAACAATTGTAGTTGAATGAATTTAGTCAGATGGTCTTCATACACAAATATAACTTTATATTGCTCATCGACTTGCGACTGCTTATCTATAAGATTGACCTGACATCTAGAGTTCATCTCATTACATAAAATTGGTTTAACTACCAAGTCTTTCTTAGGAACATTCTGTTTTTTCTGACAGATTTCACATAAGTTTAAATAAATTATGATCATCTTCCATGTAATAGTTTTATATTTCATACTTATTTCTTTTTCCATACAGTTTCTACTGCCATGGCCAATAGCAATATGGGTATCATGCAATATCTGAAATATTTCTTCACTAAACATAATATTTAATCACATAATCTTCTTTTACAGGCACAATTAATTTTTCTATATCTCCAATAGATACAATGTCATATCTATGTAAATGCTGATATTCTTCTGGTAACTTAGAAATAACTTTCATTTTTGACTTTTTCACTTTTTGTATCATTGACAAATATGCTGATTTTGTAAAAATTTGACTGTTCTGATCTTTTCCTGCTATTAACTTGTTTAATTGGTTGTTGAAGCGATTATTCATATCACTTAATGACTGCTCCATAATCATTACTGTTTTCAAAGAAGAAAACACTATTTTAAGAGACAAAAGTAAAATTAAATTATTGCACAAGATCATACATAAATTTAAAATTTGATACTAAATGCAATATGCATGTGCAACTGAGATGCGAGTGCTGATTGGCTAGGGTACGTTGGATGATCACTCCTTAACATATTATCATCACTTTGTCCGACTAAGTAATAGCAGTATTCATAATGTCCGATCAATCTGATAAATTATGTTAAAAACACCTGAAATTTATTACAGTGCCCAATTTTGTTTATCATTATTCATAATGCCCATATTAATCACTTAGTCCATAACATATACATATATAAACATCCCAAAGTTTGATATTTTAGTAATATGCTAAATGACTGCCAGATTAAATCAGGCTACTTTACCACTATTATTTTGTAATAGCATTCTAAATTCTAAATATTATAAATATTACTATTAAAAGCTATAAATATTAAATTCTAAATATGCCAGGGCTAAGCAACACACACAACATATGTTACATAGCTAGTGACATGTGTTCTATTACCAACAATCCTCATTGATATATTTTATTATTTATTTATACAATTGGCCATATCTTGATGAATATCCCAAAAAGCCTCAAGAAGCATATCCCAAAATTAAAAGAAAAAAAATACATAAAAATGCAAAAATGAACAAGAATAAACTATAATACTAATGTCAATGATTTTCATTTGCTATATTTATTCTCTCAAAAGAATAATCAAAGCAGATTTAAGTTGCAGAATCAGAGGTTAAGTGTTATGTCATGTATGAATGTAAATTAGTGTTCAGTTATTAGATAAGTGAAATCAAACAAGGGTACGATGTAAAAACCCCATGCATTAATACAACATCTAACCCTGAAGTTCAGTCATTCAATGCTATAAAATAATAAAATAATGTAATAAAAGAAATGGAAAATTCCAGGAGTTGTACACACATTTCAAAATGGATGGCATCAGAGACTTGCAGTGGGATTTGAGTGCTGCTCCTACAAGAAAGTTGTCAGTGCTACAGTAAAGTATGGGTAAAGGACAAGCTAATGATCAGCAAGTACATGAATTGGTCATTTGGAAACACAATAGATCTTCTAGCATAGCATTGCTCAAGACTTGAACATGTCCCCAGTCTCCATATAGCATTTTATGATATCTTGAACTGTAGAACTGCCACAGACAGGAATAGGACTGATGATTTGGAAACTGCCTGTTTTGTATATCTTTGCCAAGAACAGACACTTTTCTGTTGCCAGTCTTACAATATGGCCAGAGAAACCTATAGGAAAGATATTTCTGAAATAATAATTTACTGATATATCCAGAAGTGCAGATATGGTTCTATACAGCAAGAAAAAAACCTTTTCTCAGTCAAATGAACAAACATCAGAGTGTAGCATAAGCCAGAGCTCATTTGTAGGAGACATCATCTCTGTGAAAACATGTTTTGTAGTCTGATGAACTAATCTTTGAGATATTATAGTGAATTTGGGTGAAAAGTTATTTGAAGGAAAGATGAAGCCAACAACTTTTCTGTTACAAACAAATGGTGCAAAAAGCAACCTCTATGATGGTTTGGGTTACATGGCAGCATATGGAATAGGCAGACTACATTTTTATACTGTAACAATAAAGGCAGATGACTATATATGTATTCTCAATAGGGTTTCTTTCCCAGGATCTCCATCATTTATTCCCTATGAGAAAAATCCCAGGAAATCTCGCATTTCAATAATTTATCATGTCAGGCTTTCTTTCTATCATTTATTATATAAAAAGTTGCATCTTGAAGACTCACCTAAGAGAAATTTTGAGGTTTCATGCTGCATATTGTTACCTATGTTTTACAAACCTCTACTTGTAAAACATAGTAATATCTATGTATTGTGTTTGCGCATCATTGAACAGCGGAGCACTCACTGAAAGTAAATATCACTCATGGCACTTTAGTTTTGAATTTGCATTCCCATTTATATCCTATTGTTTGTAACTGTAAGTGTGATTATTTGAAACTCCTATATTAGTCAATTACTCATATTTTACAACAATTTATTTTAATATAATTTATAAAATCAAACCATTGGCGTTTTCAGCTGCAGGTCTTTTTTGACCAAATTGAGAACTAGATTAAGTGATCAAAGTATCAATTTTTGTTTTTTGAAGTCTTATTATGAAAATTTATGTTTTTTTTTCTTTTTTTGAGAGAGAGATTTTTGTTTTCATAAATTTTTTGAGTAGTATTTTTTATGTTTAACTGAAAATAAGTTTTTTGGAAAAGTTGTATTTTTTGTTCAATTCAAAATAATTGTCTTTTTTTCATTAAATTTATGGAATAAGTATATTTTTTATTTCATCTTTAGAAATAAAATAGCATTTTTTTGTAATCATTATTATGTTCATTAAAACTCCCAATGAAATGCTTTATTTTACTTTCATCTTATAATGTAGGAAAACATAAATTAATTGAGCCTAATGTGTCGGTATGGGTGAGATTGGCCCTACACTTTTAGTTACTTACTAGAAAATAAATTAAATTATTCAAATTTATGATATTCCTGTATGATATTTGTTATTCATATGAAATTCTATTTTACTATCTCATCCCAGAAAAGAAATTATTTTTTCCATAATCCTGCTGGAGGCAAATTTCCCAGGAAATGAGAAACCCTAATTCTCAACCAGCATCTAGGTTCATTGTAACAAAAACTGTATAACAAGAGAACAAATATTTTCCAACAAAATAATGCAAGACCACATACTACCAAAATAACAAAATGTAGCTAAAGAATAAGTGTGTTTGTGTTCTACCATGGCAAGACCAGATCTAATCCATCAAGAATATTTGTAGAATTTTCAAACCTAAGATTCACAGCAACATCCCCATACCAAATAACAAGAAATATTTGAAAGGGGAGTGGAAAGAAAATCCCTGCAGAAACATTGGACTGTCTAGTTTCAATGCCCAAATGCCTTGCAGAAAAAGGTGACATTACCCCTTAGTAATGTGCTATTAATGAACCTTTTTGACACCTTTTGTACTATGTGAGTTACTTATGGTAGTAAGACATTACAGTGGAACCTCACTTAATGAGTAATTCATATAACAAGCAAAACAAATTGTAAAAAAATGACTCACTTAGTGAGCAATGTTTCACATAATGAGTGATGAGAAGAGGGAAAGTCCCAGATTGTGTGCATGCTATATCAGTCTGTGTTTAGCATTTGTTCCCCTAGAATCTTAGTGTTGCTTATGATCACACACTTTTCCAAACTTGTGTTCAGATATATTACGTATAAACATCAACAACCCTAACCTGTTATATAATAAACACACCAAACGATATGCCAAATTCTTGGACTATGTAAAGGCTATAATTAAATACTGTATTTTAATTTTTTGTTTTCTGCAAATTGAATTAGCATTCCAGGTTGGTTCATTCCATACTAGAAAAAAAGATGATGAACGATTCGTGCTCCTTAACAATGCATATTGTATAATTTTCTTCGAATAAATGTTATACATAAAATATTAGAGTATTTTTATCGGAATGGAACATCTTATTGTATTTTACATTAATTTATATGATAAAAATTGTTTTGCTTAACGAGTGTTTTGGATTACAAGAAAGATTCTGAAACGAATTATGCTCATTAAGCGAGGTTCCACTGTACTTCATTGTCTTCATTGACATTATTAATTACAATAAACTAAATTTATGACAGCTACATTTTCCCCAACTTTTCTTTTATGGATGTCATCCTAGTGAATGAACTTCATTGACATCAGCACTGTATTTTTTTATTTTACAGGTTTTGTATGTCTTTTTTGTTATAATATCTGATATTTTGATATTTATATAATAATTTGCAATTATGAAACATCGAAATCTTTTAAATAAATTATAGAAATGCAACTCACAAGCACACATATATAAACAAAAAGTTAACAATCAGGTAATGGATTCAAATTGTTGAAGTTTGAAAATTCAATTCATGATTCTTATAAAAAGCATCTGAAACAATTATTTTAAACTTTTCAATTGTAATTCTAAACTTTAAAAAAAGCTTTTTTACAAATCTTTTATAATAATAATAATCAGTTATAATTTTGGTTTATTAAATTGTAGCCATTCAGTGGTGTAGCGTGGGTGTCAGCTGCCTGGGGTAGAGGAAAATTTTGCCCACCCTTATTTAGGTATCTCAATTTAAAAGACTAAAATTCAGTTTCGTCACAGAATAAGTAATGAAAAATTCCATGCTCATTTCACTCGGTCCGAATCGTAGGTGTGACAAAAATATGAAATGAAATGGTTCAAATTTTTACAAGATATTATTGTTGTAAATTATACATTAGGGCTTATCATATAATTTACATCTGTTTTTGTTTATGTAAAAATGAATATGTTAAATAATATTAATGTAAGGACAAGAAGTACAGTTATTATTAAAGATAATTTTTAATTTAATTCAATAGTTTAGAAATTCAAATAATTTTAGAAAAAAAGGGACAAATCTATAACTCCATAAGCTGGGTAAACAAATTACCAATAACTTATCAATTACTTATTACTTATCAATTTAGACAGAACATGTGCAAGTTATTTAGGAGATAATTAAAGATAAAGAAAACCTAACTTGAAGCATATCTGTTTAGATAGTGGAGGTACAAGTTAAAACCTTGTTCCAAGCAATTTTTTTTAATAGTTTTTTTAAATACTGAACAAAATCTAAAAAAAATTAATTACTGTAGTAATAGTAAATAATAATAATTATTAAATTAGCTAATTATCCAAGCAATTATTAAATGAATTATAAGGTAAATTTTGATATTAGATTATTTCTAGTAATAAATGTTTTTCAGTAATTACATAAAAGTAATCCAATTAAAATCCAATAATTTTGGATTTGTTTAACTAATAGTTAAACTTTTTAAAATAATAACGTTTTAAATTTTATCTAGTGATTCAGCAAACTGTTTAAATTCTGAAATATTCTTATATGGAATTAGATAGGTATAAATAATCATATCTGAAGAGTGTTATGTAATAACTTAATTGGTCAATCAACAAAATTTAACAAGCAATTCTTAAAAGTTAAAGTGAAAAAAAATAAATAAATAAAATCTGATAATTTTATTTTTGTATATTTTTCATTGAAATAATTCATCCATTTATTTAATCACACAAATTTCTCTCTCTTCTTTTAAACAAATTTTATAATTTGGGCATATATCAGGGGTAAACCTTGTCATGGTTCTAGCCCAGGCATGGCCCACGGGATTTATGTGGCCCACGATCAATCTTTTAATATTAGCTACTCAAGTCCAATAGCTCGATGAAAAATGCTGATGCCTAAAAGAAAAAAAAAGGTCAACAACTCACCGTGTGTTTACAGTTAATCCTCCATTACAAATCTCTTAAGTACAGTGTAGAATGTTGATAAAGCATGATAATGTGAAAAATGTATCTGTAATCTCTATCTACAATTTAGTCTCTATGGGGTGACACCACAATGAGATCTCGCACCACCTCAAAATCTTCCTAGAGCAGCCTCTGGTTCGGCCCGTAAAAAAAGTTTTCTTTCCAATTCGGCCCGGGGCAAAAACTGTTGGCCACCCCTGTTCTAGCCACAACTATCAGAAATATGTGAAAGTCATATCCTCTATTGGGACGATATTTTATATTATATATAGTTAAAATACTAGTTATCACTCACTTTATTTTGTTGGTACTATTTTCTCTCTGTCCTGTTTGGAGACTAAGAATATTTTTTCCAAGTTTATCATAGGTTCAGCCAGGCCAATAATAGGGCAACCAGGTGATGAGGGACAAGGCCGACATATCCATAGACTGTCCATGAAAAATTTCTGATGATTTTATTGACCTGCCTGGAATCAATACAAGGTCATCCATAGTGATAAGCTGGTGCTTTAACTGCCTTGGCCATCTGGCTGAGGTTAGTTAGGTAAACCCATTTAACTCCAACATTATGAACTCTCATAATTTTCAGTTGCCTGTTCAAGGTTAAGTTGAGAGTTATGTTTACAATCTGCATATATCACACTCCATAATAGTCAGCAAACTTACAAATATATACAAGTTTATAAAATGAAACAGTATAAGTACAGTATATAGGAGCCCCAGTTTGGTCAATGTAGGCATATATGAACAAATTTTATTTATGTATTATATACATATTTAGAAAAAATCATGGGGTGCTTCTGACAACTGATGGTGTTGGTGTGAATTAAAGTGTATCTTTTTGATTTGAGTTAAGTGCTAAGTTTAAGATGGCAAGGTGGCAAGTATTTCTAATGGTAATAGCCTGTGTAGAACAAAACCCAGGTCCTCTCTCTCATTCTCTGTTGAAAAGAGAATGGCCGCCTTTAACAAGAAGTAGCACTGCAGTTAAAGTGACTAAGTCGACTAATATAGAAACAATGCTTCATATCCATCTGGTACTTCCTCTGATATGAAGAAAAGGGAAAGAGTTCATGAAGAAGAGAAAGAGAGAAATTTTGAAGCCAGTTAAAAGATTATGCTGATCTTATAAAAAGATTAGACTGTTCAACTAAAATTTTCCTGTGTCACATGACTAACTTGTAAGTTAATACAAGTATCACACTAAGATAATGGAACAACTACCAGAAGTTAAATTAGAGATCAGTTTAATTCATCAAGATATCAAAAACTTCAAAGCCAAGGTTGATATACTAGAACAGAAAGTTAATAAGTTAGAAATGTCATTACCAGATATCAATAGGTAATTGGAACTATAACAGTACAATGCAAATAATTTATTAAATCTATCTAACAAATATAACTTGATAATATTTGGTTATCTTATGCCAGATAATGTAGATATCAGAGAAGCTCTCTTAAATTTGTTCAGGGATTCTTTGAAACTTGAGGAGATAAGAGCCTGTACACACTAGGCATTTTTCAACGCGCGTTAAAACCTCGGCGTTCGACGAGTGTTTAACGGAGTGTGCGCACTGGCTCAGTTTGGAAATGGATGTGGAAGTGATTACTCTTCTATTGTCGCTATAAAAGACGATGGCAGAGGCAAAGAGAATTTTGGGTGCACCCAATATTACGAGATAGACTGACGCATGAAATGTTTGCGACGTTGTATCCAAAACTAAAACAAAATAAATTCAAGTTTTTTAATTCTTTTAAAATATCTATAAAATCCTTTGACGATGGTTGGTCTCTTTTAGATTTCATCAATAAATAGATCAGTATCGAAATGATCGTTCTCCATTTCAGCACATATATCTCAAAGCGCTCAGCTGACGCCCACAAAACGCATGTACGGTAACATGGCAGCACATATATCTCAAAGCGCTCGCAAAACGCGCGTTTTAACAAAAATCTATAAACGCGCGTTAAACGCGCGCTTGGCGTTTGAGTGTGTATGCCTACATAGAACTCTTGGTTCTTTAAAACGCGCGTTTTAAAGAACCAAGTGCGCATTTAACACGCGTTGAAAAACGCCTAGTGTGTACACAGCCTAAAAGATGAAAAAATAACTAGATTATATTTTATAAGAAAGGTAGACTCTTCTATTGTTAAAATACAGTTAAGTTCATCCCAAGAAAAAACCTAATATTGTCAGCTTTTTAAAATTGTAAAAAAGGAACTCATGATCAGTTTTTCAAGAACCTATGAATGAGTTCTGATTTGACTCAAAAAACAAGAGAATGAAGGACAAAAATTTACCTTTTTATATAGACAAAAAAGAAAAGGATTAATATTAAGGAATGATTTTATAATTTATAAAAACAAAAAAATTTACATATATCTATACTAATGATGGTCTGGTTGATGCTAAGTCGTTTTTAGATGTAGAAATCACTTAAATAACTTATTTTGTTCAGCCAAAGATATGATTAACCAGAGTACAGTAGTTGACTTGGACTGTTTAGATTTATTATTTAATGGAATGTCCAATGTCAAAATTATCTGTTGGAATATGCAGGGTGCAAGAAGTAAGATTTTTTTCAACTTATTTTAACAAAATTTTAACAGAATATGATATACTTGCTTTAGAAGAAACATGGATAACAAAATTTACTGAAATGGAAATGCCACTCCTCCAAAGTTTACATAATTATATTTTGGTCCAAGCCATTAAAAAACCTGGTGTAGGTAGACCAAAGGGTGACATGTTACTATTAATAATGAAAAACTTTGGGAGAAATTGTTTACTCTCATTGATGTTCATTTTTGATATTTGCTATGATCAAACTTAACAGAAGTAATTTTAAGATGTTTCCAGATAGTTATCTGGCAATAGCTGTGAACTATATGCTGCCATACAAAAATATTCTGAATCCCTTTGATGAATTGGAGAAGATTATGGAGAGCTGGTTATATTTGACTTCTTGGTTGATAATTGGCAATTTTAACACTAGAATAGGAAGTGAATATGACACAAATTATTACTGGAATAACTCCACTGTCTAAAACAAAAGAATGAGTCATGATTCTGGAACTAATAATAAAGGAAGATTATTGTTAAATTTTGTTCAAAGTTATAACCTGTTTGTCTTAAACAAGCACTTTGTTGGAGATTTCCCCAGGTTGTTATAACCATATCTCTCATAAGGAAGCTACAATAATTGACTATGTTATAAGTTCAGAATTTTTGTTGGACTACTATACTAAATTTGAGGTTTCTGAGGTCAATATGTCCAATCATTTTCATAATCAGCTGACAATAGGATGGTGCTTAAATAATTCATCCTTTGAATTACAAGGAAATGTAAATATGATACTTTGAACAAGAGATTGGCGATAAAACAAGATCAATTCAGAACATAGCATCAATAAAAGGTCTTGATTTCACTTATAGTAAAATAAGTGAAATTTTTAGTAATTACACAATTGAAATGAATCCAATAGAGTTATATATTACTCTAAGATATTGATAGCTTTAAATTTAAGCATGAATGGTATGACTTAGACCAGGGATGGCAAATGTTTTTGAACCCCCATGCCATATAGTAAGCATACTTAGCTTTAAAGATGTTTTGGTGCGCCAAAGTTTTAAACTTCGAATAATGATATTTAAATAAATTAAACGAATATGCTTAAATTAGAATAAATGTAAAAAAGCTGATTAAAAAAGGATGATTGAAAAAGACAGATGATAAATCGAAATATGATATGTTATGAGCCAAATAATTTCTCCTTACATGTCACTTTGGGCACACATGCCATAGGTGCATCACACCTGACCTAGACTGTTTTAAAGCCAAAAGATTAAAAGAAAAAGCACTAACTGTATTTTTTAAACACAGATCAAGAGAGCTATGGATAGAATATATTATTTGCAAGAAAAGCTACACTAATCTAATAAAAGAAAAAAAGAAAAATTATTTAAGCACCATCCTATTGTCAGCTGAATAGGAAAATGATCGTACAACAAACATACAGCATATATACTTTCATACAATACAGCAAAAATTCTTCCTTTTTTTTGGTCAATTGTTAAAAAATATCACCCAAGAAATATAGTGGAGGAAGATGATTCTATTGTTTTTAACCAGTAGTATGAATTTTTCATGGAGTGGTCAAAGGGGATGCAGATTAATTCATATGAAATTGACTTGGATAGTTTGAAAGAGGTGGATGTCAGGTGCTAAACCTGCCTATCCAGGGAGTGGAAATAGCTGAGATTATTGGTAATTTGAGAGAGAAAAAGCAGTAGGTCCTGATTCTGGTTAGTTTTTTAAAATGGCTGCCAGATGAAGCATATATACAAGAGAGAAACTTTTCTGGATTTGTGGAATTCGGTATAACTCCAGATGATTTATAAAAGGGAGGAGAAGTCAAATCCTAGTAATTACAGACCAATTGTTATTTTATCAATGCTTAGGAAAAGCTTTACAACTATATTGGCAAACAGATTCAAATGATGCACAAGAGAGACCTATTTGAACTCTCCTTTCCAGTTTGCATTTGCTAAGAGAAGTAGTACGAAAATAGCAATTTTTGTGTTGTTGTCGATTGTCCAAATTAATTTATTGAAGAAAAGATGCAAAGTTTATGATGCATTTTTTTGTTCTGGAAAAAGCTTTTGACTCAATATCTATAGAGGTGTTAAGTAACAAATTAAAAATGTGTGGTGCAGGAGTCAATTTCATAAGTGCGATTAAATTCTTCTTTGGCCATTATTCAAAAATAATTAAATGTGGAAAGAATATATTTCCACCATTTGACATTCATTACAGTCTTTTACAGGGTGATCCATTGTCATCATACCTGTTTAATTTCATGACATAGATAAACAGTTTATCATAGAGGAGGATGCTTTCATAGTGGAAATATATAATCCATTCAATTCAATATGCAGATGACATGATCCTAATTTCTCCAACTAAAATTGGCTTACAAAGAAAGCTAAATCAGAGTCAAAGTTATTTTTCTCGATTGAAAATTAATCCCATAAAAACATAAATTTTAATATTTCGAAACACCACAATTTTTATATACAAAATAATAAGTTACTGGTTGTTGATGAAATTTTATTTGAGAATACAGTTTACTGCTACTTTATCATTTTAAAAACCACTTTCAAAATGTTAAGAATAAAGTTATCAAAATAATAAATAATCTATTTACAGTCAATAATAAAAATCAACTCAATGAAAAGTCAATTTCAGTTCTCTTCCTCAATTATATTAAACTCAATATGCTATGCTCTTCCAGTGTGGGGAATTGATTGGTTTAACCCCACCTTCAGAAAATTCAATTAATTTAATAAAGAAATTATATTGTCTGGACAGAGCAATTGCTGGTTATGCTGTGTGTCATGACACAAATACACTAAGGCTAGAACCTTTCTTGGTGATAAGGATCATAAAATTTTATAAAAGAATTACTTATAGTAATAATACCCTGATTAATTCTATTTCGGATGAACTCAAAAGAATATATAAGGTAAAAAAGAATAATCATAATAATTTGGTTTAATAAATTTAGTTTATTATTAGCTACATTTGGGATTTCACATGTTTTATTTCAGAGGATGACTGGAATTTTGGATTTACTATTTTAGTACAAAATATTTTTAATAGTGTACTGAACCAAGAAAGAAATAGATTATCAAATTCAAAATATCATCCAAGGTATGTAAATAATTTACATTTTCCTCTGTCAAGCAGTTTTATTAATTTACAAATTCCACACAAGATTAAGAGGTTTTACATGAATTTAAGATTAAACTGTTTTTACATATTAGTGAACAGGTATTATTTGGATATTAAACATAGTTTGTGTAAATTATGTCAAGAACAATTTTCAGTTTATCAGATTTATTCGTGTGGGCAGTGAAAAGCTTATGTCTTGTTTATAAGCAGTACAATTTTATAAACAAGACATAGTCTTGTTTATAAATACGATCTACCTGATATTCTTACCAGCATAGAGGTATGAAGGAGTACATGTCGAGAGTTGATATTTGGCACAGAGTATTAGGTGCCCAAATCATTTGCGCATAAAAAAATTCAGACTCGTAGTTAGTCAGGGGACCAGAATCAAGTCAAAATAAAATACAAAATGGCAACCCTCTTCTACAAACAGGCAAAACAGCCACCTCACCCACTGAAGTCAAGTAGGGGAGAGTACCACCCACAGTCATTCTAAGAAGTGAACTCTGACCTTAGGACTGAACATGTAATTTCTTCTATGTTAAATAAAATTTGTAATCTAATTTTGCAAATTTGGGAGTGCTTCAAATATGACATTAAAACAGTTTTATGTCATTACAAGTGGGTTTTTTTAACATTATCTAGTATAGTAAAACCATAGGACCGATAAAAATTTGACGTTATAGCCTATTAGGGTTGTCATTATATTCGATGACATTACAATCGGGTTAAACTGTATATTATTTGTGCAAAATAAAAAAATAATTTTGGACGATACAATAGCCACAATTATTTTTTTCAAAAATGGGAACTTTTCATTATGCAGCAACAAAAATTCAACCCGGGCTGACATGCAAAGGTTAATTTCATCGAAGATGCATTGTGGATGATCTCGTGGTCATGGCCGACGAGGTTTGAACAATCGTGCCCAAAAGCAGCAATATCAAAGAAGACAGGAGAATGAAAACGAGACCTGCCTTGAGCATCAAAGTGATTCTGTGTCCGAGACATAGTCTTGTCCCAAATACGGTTTTGCCATTTTACTTGTTTTCCAATAATATTAGAGCATATTAAATATATAGTTTAAATGATAAAAAAAAATAAAGCATTTTGAAAGAAAACATATTGAAAATGTTTCTTACCTTTGGTTTATGTATTGGTTTACTGGGTGGTTTGGGAATTGGTGGAAGAGGTACAGTCCAATTTTGATATGGATCATATACTTTTGCACATTTATCACCCAATAATATTCCACATATTTCTCTTGGACTTAGCACAACTTTAGCAAAGACTTGTACAACTTCATTCTTTAAAACATTTTTAGAAAATTTCAAATTAAAAACAAATTTGAATTTATTCAGTTTTTATTTAAATTACATAATAAATAATATTTTTATATCATCTATATGCCCTATAAGTATTTGTAACAAAGTATAAATTTATATATAAAAGTTGTATATAATAAACATCTTTTTGTATTTTCCTCTTACTTTAAAGGCATTTGTGATTCCTTTGCATACTCTGGCTGTTTCAATTTTGAAAGTTGTACAAATAATATCAGCAAAATGGCCTATTTCATCTTCAGATTTTCCTTCTTGAACTAAATGCTGAAGTATTCCTACACCAAATTTACATGCTAAGCATGTTGCTGAGGAAGTAATTCCTTCTTTCATTTCCCTTAAAACCTTTTAAATTAAATTCTAAATTAGTTCTCAAATTTATTATTCTAATAACTCAAACAACTGACATAAATTTAATTATATTAAATGACAATTTGCTTAAAATAACTCTTATGTTTTAGTTACCTACCTTTTTTATATTTAACATATGAAACCCAAAAGATATGACATTTGAGAAGAAATTTTTCTCTTTCATCACAGATGTATACATATTTTCTTTGTTAACATTCTTTTCAAAAATGTCATCAGCATAATTGTATATAAAATTAAACTCTTCCTCTTTAGTTTCATTCTTACTTGGTAGATATATACATTCAATTAGAATGATCTGGCAGATGATTACAATGAGCAATGATGCCCAAAACTTCATTTTGGATCAAGATCTCACAATCTGAAATGCCATAAAAATTCAATTTTATCAATTTGAATTCATATATATAGCCAATAACATAATCTTGCAAGCTATCCGAATGAGAACAAACAGCATTTTTTGATAAACAGAAAATTTACACTGATAAATGTAATCAATAAGAATCATCCACACAGTTCATAAACAAGGTCAATTCAAAAATGATTAAGTTCAGTGATAAAAATTAAAAAAACAAACATTGTTATATAACTTCTCATATTAATCTTAAAAAATATAAATACGACAGGCCTATATTTGATATCAGATAAAAAAAATTTAAAATCTTTAAGACACTTCAAAATAAGAAAATACTTTTCATAAAATTAAATGTGATATTATTTATTATACAAAATAGAACAATTACCAAGATAATGCAAATACTTGATAGTATATAACTAAACTATGTACTGTACAGTACATATTTACACACATGACTATGAGTGAACTTTAATTTCTTCAAAATTACTTATTCTATTATTATCTAGACGAGTTAAAATAGACTTTAAAATTGTGAATAATGTTATATATATATACATACATATATACAAAACACAGATTACATTTTATATTTATATATACATATAATATAATAATATTATATATAATAAAAAAATAAAACCTTTTTATTTGTATAGAATCAAACTGATTTTTTTCTGCTTTTAAACAATTTATTTGTTCACAAATAATTTCATTGTTTTGAATTAATTGCTTTTTTGGTTGACTTTTATTTTATTTTTATTATTTAGAAAAATAATCTCATTATTATATAACCATATTACACAATAATAAAAAAATATAATAATTTATACATAAAAGTATTTGTAACAAAAATAATAAATCTTAATAAATTAAAAAATTTTTTCTTTATAAATAAATAACTTTAAAATCAATTTTTATAATAATCTTATCTTACATAAAATATATCATGCTTTTATTATTCTATACTTTTAGTATATCCTATTTACTGTGTAAAGTTTCTTCTAATCCAATTTCTAGCATATCTTTCTTAACAATTTGTTCAAGATTCTTCTTATCATAATAACTCCATTTCATCTCTCTTCAAAACATGATTATCTACTTAATCTTAGTTTATCATCGATATCAATTATGCTCAGACTACCTTTAATCAAAGTATTCTTGACTATTTTTCTATGTAACTCCAGTCATCCACTTATGCATTTACATCCAGCTATCTGCATGTTCCAAATCTGCATGTTCCTCCCTCTAATATTCTACTATTCCTATACTACAGTTACATCCTAATTATTGTCCTATAAAATTCCTCTTTTAACACATTATTAAAAAATTACATTAAAATAGTTTAAAAAATTTTAAAAAAGTAAAATTTAAAAAAGTAAAAAGTAAAAGTAAAATTGTAAAATTTTATTATATATTACAGGTACTACTTGTTTTCCAAT
>NW_019384306.1:654760-721419 GCF_000671375.1 Centruroides sculpturatus
CAGTCACCCTGGAATGTACTTCGAATCGTCTTCTTACTCTGTTCGTGTTACTGTGAATTTACTTATCATTTTGTTAACAATGTATATTTTTATAACTTTACTGTTTTACCAGTACCTCTGTTTATTATTACGTTATTGCACCAACATTACCGTTTTTAACGAGAAATCTTGTATATCGTATGCTTAATCTTTTAATTAATGTTCAACGCGTCGAACCCACATGTCAAATGTAAGTCCACATTTTTGTTCATTTATGTCAATCACGGCCTTTTTATAAAATTGTTAACCTCCTATTAATTTTTGTAGCAAACAGCTGATGAGGGACTCTATGTCCAAAATGCATTCTGAAAATAAAATAGTGTTTTTCTAAATCTAGTTTGATGTCCTGTGGTGGTGTAATAAGTCTAGAAGTAAAGTAAAGCCAATCTTAGCGCTCACTAACCATTGAGAAGACTAGACAAGAAGCGTATCATAGTATCCAATAATAGTTATTTGATTTCTAAAAATTTAAGCAGATTTTATTGTTACTGTACTTCTTAATTTATTCATAATGAGATCAAACATTTATATAGAAATATGTTGATACAACATTATTCTGATGATTCTACAGAACACAGACAAAAAGTTTAGAAAAATGAACCTTTTAGAAACACTGTAATATAAAGAACACAACTGTAGCTTAGCTATTTCAAATTATACAAAAGTAGAATTTTGTTTCATTAAAAAAAATTATTATTATTGTCATGTTTTCTTAAGAGTTTTTTTTTAAGATAATTTTCCTGTGGCAGATCATCATTGGTTTAATCTATGGTTCTAGTAGTTAAATCTATTACTAGATTACTCAAAATGTAAATAGTTTTTAACATATGAACATCAACTTTATAGACTAAAAGATTAGCACAATGATAACAGCAAGAAAAAATAACAAAATTCCAGTTTTTGAATATTTGGGTCTGAAAATGGGTCAAAAGTCCTGAAAAATATTTTATCCAATAAAGCTTTGACTCCTAAAATTTGTAGTATTTGTTTTTCCCCTCCTATGAAAATGTAATTTTATAAGCAGCAATACAAGTAAATACAACTGAACAATCAGCTTTCTACAGTCTTTAGAATTAAGCACAAAATTACTCTAGAGAACTTATTACACAGGAATGCATTTTTTGATGGAAAAAGTAGACTTTATTTTCTATTTTTCATGAAAGGAACACATTTTTATTTTTAGCCCATTTTTATTGTTTTATTTTAAAGTTTTTATGCTTTTACCCTTTTGTTTGACACTTTTTCTGTATTTTAGCAAGTTTTACCATTAGTTTTACAGCTTCATTTGTTTTACCCCTATGTTTTTTAAATGCTTAGTTATTCCAGCAGTCACCATTTAGACATTCCAGTTTTATCATTATTATACATTAAAGACTGATGAGGAACAAATGGCCCAAAACACATTTCGTTTCGTGAAAAACAAAAAATAAAGTCTACTTTTTTCCATCAAAAGAAAAGCATTCCTGTATGATAAGTTCTCAATAGCAATTTTGTGCTTAATTCTAAAGAACACAAGAGTGAACAAGAAGCAATCGAGTATTAAGTTTTTACAGGTAACACCAATGAAAGACTTCTTGCCACCTTGCAATTGCTTAACCAGCTATGTCAGCTGTCCCTAACTTATGTGATAGATATAGAGAAATAGGTAAAGAGCTATTGATCCTTATTTAGAGATTCTTTCATAACCAACTACATTCCTCTGCATGTCTTAGCTAACATTACTGGAAAGGCTTTTACATTTTTGTTTATTATTATTAAAAAGCCTCCTTGAGGCTTTTTAATAATTTCAGATGACAGAGAAAATCAAAAATAAAAGAACATCCAGAAAAAATTATTACATGCAGAGAGAATAAAAAATAACAGGATACTAAAATTAGCATTTTTATACAGACTAACAAAAATCAAAAGCATACAAAGCAATGGAAAGAACAAGACTCATCTTGAAAACTACAAAGTTAATATAAAAGTTAATATAAACCTAAATTCTTAAACACTTATTGTTATATTTATTGAAATTATACTGGTATATATTTTTGTAATATTCAGAATTCTCATATATTGATTTAGAAAATATAAAGTTTTCCTAGTGAAATTCCTACTATAAAGTGATAAAATGTAGTAATATTAAAAAGTTTACACTAAACTTTTGGATTCTAGGTAATTATCACATGAATCAAATTTTATAATAAACTAAATTTTAAAATTGTTATAATAGAAAATTTCTCATTACTATCATCAATTTTATACAATTTTATTCAATCAATTATATACAATGTTTAAAAATTTTTAAACATTGAACAGTTCTAAAAAGTTAAAACAATTTCTTTATTTTATATTCTCTTATATTTTCCATTATATCAATGATGGATATAGTATAGTAAATTTCATTTATTCCTTTATTTTATTCTTCTACTTCTATTCTAACATCATAATATAGATTTTCTTCAAAAACATTGTTAATAAAGTTTTGCTAAATATTTTCTTTCAAATTAAGTCTTTTCTACAATAATGTTTTAGAAAGATTAAAATATGAAAACAGAGCTTTGTAATTTTAAAGTACTACTAAAAAATGCACAAAACTTGTACCACATTAAAATTTAAGAGACCAATCTGCTAAATTTAGTAATATTTTCATCCATTCTTCTCTTTCATAGAATACAAATGAATAAGATAGAATGTGTGTCTAAAATTAAAAAATTGAAATTACTACATACTTCTTACTATTCAATTTGATTTAAAATCATGAAGTTATATTCTGACTGCCTTGAAAGAAAAAACTTTTTTATTAATATTTGCAATATTGTATAATCATGTTATATGTATAACCCAAAAGTAAAATCAAAATTTCATATCATTGTTTCAAAACAAAAACCAAACTACATTAATCAATCATATAAATTAACAGGTGAATTATAGTTAACAACAGAAATTAATTGAACTATTTAATGAATAATTAAAAATTAAAAATTTTAAGAATTATGTAAAAAATTTTATACCAAACATTCATTACTTTATCAAACTTTGTTTCAGAACAAACTAATTCTAATTTTATATAAGGCTAAAATCTAGCCTTATATAAAAATATTTTAATAATAAAAATTAATCAACAGTTTCATCACTAAGATAATGCACTTAATAAAAACATTACCATGTGTGTCTAAATATCATCTCAAACTATCTTATCATGTTAATAAATTAGTCTAAAATAAATAATTATACTCACTACCTACTTTTTAAAAGCATATAAAGATATGAAAACAGAACAATATTTTGTAACTCATATAAAAATCCAAACAAAACTAAATCACATTTATATATTTTTCTTTTGATACTATGAACTTAGATAAAATGATTAAAGAAAGAAATTACAATATACATAATGCCTGACATATATAAATAAGGTCAAGTACCATCAATAAAAGCATTGGAGTGTTAATACCATTAACCTAATGACATGTTTTTAAAGCTCAAGGAATTAAATATCTTACAAAATAGCCAAGAAATATATAATTACCATTAAAAAATATATAATTTTTATATTTTAAGCAATGACAAAATAATGAATTTAATTATTTTTATTTCATTAATTTTAATAACCATATTTTGTATTTTGAACTACTCTTATTTGAAATTTTAACAAATTTTTATTGGAATGATTAAAAAAATCATTAAATTTCAGAAATAAAATACATTCATGAAGAACGTTTATAGCTAATTACAGCTTGTTCTTATATAAATTAAATTAAATATAAAATCTTAGTTATTTCTTATAATTTTAATCATCATCATAGAGGATACAATGTACATTATTTAATAAATTTGTAACTCATAATTTTGATTAAAATAAAATAAAATGAGAAATATTATTATTTTTGTATGTTTAATAATTTATATATATTTAAAAATTATACTATAACTTTATTTTAGTTTTAACAAATATTAATACTCCAAAAATCACAAAATGCCAAATATTTTAAAAATAATAATCTACATCTCTTATTCTATGACGAATTCATGCAATAACAAAAATCATTAATTCAATTTAAATTTAAAATAAGTACATTTTCATAACAAACTGTTAAACTAAATTTAAAAAATAAAGTAGCTAAACATTTCATTAGATTTACATCACTAATTTGAAATTTCTTTTGTAATCAAATCTAAATTCATTAACTACATCCTACTACAATTTTATGAACAGCTACAAGACTGATATATAGGATAAGATAATTACTGTAAAGTTTTAGTTACTTATAAAATAAATTTATTAATAAAAAATTTTATCCAAAGACTTAAAATGAAGTTGCTTCATTTCAAAAATGAAACATTTGAATTTTTTTAAATTCATTCTCAAAGCTAAGTTCTATTTAAAAAGTTTTATTAGGTTACTATAGCATTGGTTATTTAAATAGATAATTTTACAAAAATAATAATTACAATTATTTTTAAATTTTAAAATTTGTAATGTTTAAAACAGGATATCAATGTTAAAAATTACTGAATTTTAATAATTTAAAATTTGTTTTCTCAATTGAATTTATCTTCAGTTAGCAATCTTTACTTCAAAAAAGTTTTTGGCTGCGTCTATAACTATTATGATTGTTATAGAAATAACTTCTGTGCTATAATACAAACAAACAGCATGCCAAAAGTAAATTACTAAATTAAATTGAGGAAAAAAATATTCAGCATGTATAGTGAAAAGTCATTCACTAAATTCAAAATAAATATTTTTGAAATTCTTTGATCAACTAATTTGTAAGACCTTTTCACTAAGGAAGAAGAGTAATTAATTGCCTAACTTAATTACTCATCCAAGAAACACTAATGGTTTATATGCATATCATTAATAATGCAGTAATGTAATAAAATATTTTATGGTACTCAAGAAATTATACATTGTTATATCACTAAAATGTAGCAATTTTAAAATACTAATAAATCAAGAACAATATAAAATCTTTTCCAAGGAGTTGCAATGATTTATTCAGAATGTTTCAGGACATCCTAATCCATCATGGAAACATTTCAGAAATAAAAGATTGTGATCCCTTGATAAATATTTGATTTTACTCTTGATTGATTACCAATAGTTATAACATGTAGTTGTCATTCTGTTGTTTACAGAATTTGAGACAGTTACAAAGTTGTTAAAAATGAAAATTATCTTAAACATGAAATGTTATCATCATATCATCATCATTTATATGTTGATATAAGAACCAAAGGAAATTTTATATAAATCATTAAATCTTGCAAACAAAAAATAATAAGAAAGTATTTAGACTTTTGAAATAAAACATTTTAAGAATTTAAAGCTTGCAATTATTTTATAATATTGCATGACTATTATTGTCTATTATGTCTATTTATAAATTTATTGTAGTTTTATCAATTTTATTTAACCCAGTTGCATATGCATTTTATATTCTAATTAAAGGAGAAACAGCAAATGAATCATATTTTATTACATATTTAAAAAAAATAAATTCAATGGAGTTTGATTCATATGATTAGTATTTTTGAAAATACATAAATCTTGGCAGCATTATTAAGATAAAATAAATGCTGACACTGCTAAATTTAGTCTATCAGAGAGTTTAAGGAACTGTTGTTAATCAAAGTTTGATCACTATCAATTTATAAAAATACTTACTGATGTCTGATAAAATTAAACAGGCACGACTATTATTTATTTCTATTTTTTTTATAATGTAAGATTATCAAAAAGTATATTTTATCAGAAAAGATAAAGAGAGTGAAAATAGTAATAATTCAGACAAGATAAATCGTCATTTTGAAAATTGAGATCAATCTTAGTTGATACTCTAACATTGTTTTGATTGCAATTCATTTCATTATCTGTCTCATCATATGTCAATAAAATTTTCTGAATTCTTTTTATTTCATTTTCTGACAAATTTGAATTAGAGTCATTTTTTCTATATGCTTATGAAATAACAGTCTGGCTAAATTTACAACTTGATGGATATAGTATAGTAAATTTCATTTATTCCTTTATTTTATTCTTCTACTTCTATTCTAACATCATAATATAGATTTTCTTCAAAAACATTGTTAATAAAGTTTTGCTAAATATTTTCTTTCAAATTAAGTCTTTTCTACAATAATGTTTTAGAAAGATTAAAATATGAAAACAGAGCTTTGTAATTTTAAAGTACTACTAAAAAATGCACAAAACTTGTACCACATTAAAATTTAAGAGACCAATCTGCTAAATTTAGTAATATTTTCATCCATTCTTCTCTTTCATAGAATACAAATGAATAAGATAGAATGTGTGTCTAAAATTAAAAAATTGAAATTACTACATACTTCTTACTATTCAATTTGATTTAAAATCATGAAGTTATATTCTGACTGCCTTGAAAGAAAAAACTTTTTTATTAATATTTGCAATATTGTATAATCATGTTATATGTATAACCCAAAAGTAAAATCAAAATTTCATATCATTGTTTCAAAACAAAAACCAAACTACATTAATCAATCATATAAATTAACAGGTGANGGGCACTTTTTAAGTTTTGTGTCGGTTTTATTTTCTAAAGGCGAGAGTTTAACTGTCCTATCAGATATTCATTAATGTTTTACATCATAATTTTGAATTTCATTTGAGCCTCACATTTATGTAATTCTTTCATGTGCTAGTTGATTTCTGTTCTCTGAATTTTTGTGAGTGCTTTTTTGAACTTTTTATTTCAAAAAGAAATTGATAATATTATGGAGCCTAAAAAGAGTAGTGTGTCAAGAACTGTGATCACCATAAAAACCAAGCAAGAATTATCTCTTGCTTGGAAGAAGAGTGTGCAGATGATATCTGATGTTGCAGCTTGAACAGGTCTACAGTAGGCACAATCTTAGCTAAGATATAATCAAGAAGACTCAAGCAGCTAAAGGAATACTGAAAATCACATCTGAGAAATGAAGATGTGCCATCCATGAAAAAATGGAGAGATTGCTTTTAATTTGGATAAAAGAAAGAGAAATGAAAAGAGATGTAATGGGTATGACTATCATTCAAGAGAAAGCTAAAGAAATTTTTGAAGAACTGAAGAAACAAACTCCACATTCGTCATATGAGAAGATAGAATTCAAGGCTACCACTGGATGGTTTGCAAAGTTTAGAAAGAGATCTGGCATTAAACATGTGGTAATTCACAGTGAGTCTGCTAGCTAAAGAAGTAGCTGAGAAGTTCTGTCTCAAATTTGAAGAATTCATTAAAAAAGACGGATATTGTCCACAAAAATTTTCAATTGTAATGAAACTGGTTTATTTTGGAAGCACATGCCGAACTATACCTACATCATGAAAGACAAAAAATATATTCCTGGACATAAACCCACGAAAGACTGATTGATGTTACTTTTGGGCGCTAATGCTAGTGGTGATATGAAGCTTATCCTGCTTCTTGTCTATCACTCTGAGAACCTTAGAGCATTCAAAAAATTTCATAATTAAAGAAAGACTGCCAGTGATGTGGAGATCAAATAAAAGGGCATGGGTCATGCAGCTCTTTTCAAAGAATGGCTGTTTGAAGTTTGTGATCCAAGCATCAAGGATTACCTTCAGACCAATGAATTGCCATTAAGCACTGTTTCTATTGGACAATGCATCAGGACACCCAAAAGACCTTGGAGATAATTTGCTGGAAAACTTTCCCTGGCTGACAGTTCAGTTTCTGCCTCCAAATACTACTTTGTTGATTCAACCAATGGATCAAGAGGTTATTGCAGGTTTCAAGAAATTGTACATTCAAGCACTGTTTCATCGGTGTTTAGAAGCAGGCCAGTTCTCTTCAACAATGACATAAAAAACGTATTGGAAAAAAAATATGGCAAGCTATATGGCATATTCAAAAGACATGGTCAAAAGTCACTCAATGACAGTTGAATTCTGCTTGGCAAAAGTTGTCCCCCTCCTGCATTCAGAGAGACAGAGATAATGTCTCTGAAATTATGGATGAAATTGTGACAACTGCTAGATATCCCAAATAGATAAAATTAGATTAAGAATTAATATTAAAAGGAATATAAAGTATAGAAAACAAAAAGCTATAAAATTAAAGAAAAAAATCTGGTTACCCAATAATAAATGAGCAAAAAATTTGGTTAAATAACCTAGCGGTAAATAAAACTGAGTGAGATCCCAGATAATGTAAAATATATCTTAAGCTTAGTACAACTATAAATGCTCCCATATATAATGATGCCATAGACATGATTGGGGATGTAGAACAATTTTTTTACTAAGAATGACAAGTAAAGATGAAGAAAAATAAAATTAGAAATGAAATATGTGCTAGATTAAAATGGTATATTATAACAGATAAACATGGTAATAGAATTATTAGGGAAAAAGGTAGTGAAAATTTTAATAAAAAATATAATTATGTTAAAAAAATATTTAGAAGATAATAAATTAAAAGTTATTACAGCAGATAAAGCACACCAACCTGTAATAGTGAATAAAAAATGAGTAGAAGAAAAGAAATTAGAAATAGTAAATAATAAGGATTATGAAATACTAACACAAGATCTGGGAGATGAATTAAAGAAAAAAACTTTCATTATTAATAAATAAGACACAAAAGAAAAAAATATATAACTAAGATAGATAAAGATAGAATTTTAGATTTTAATAACATAAGAACTACAAAGCTAAATACAGTGGGTGATCGGTTAACGAACATAATCTGTTCCAAGACTTTGTTCATTAACCGATTATCAATTTACCATAGGTTATTATGGGAATTTAATTAATCCGTTCCGGAGACTCCAAAAAATAAAAAATATATACTTTTTTACTAAGTTTATTTATATGTAATAGTAAGTGAAAATACATATATATGCAGTCTTGCATTTTTATTAGTCATGTTTTTTTCTGTTTGTGGGGGTTAAAGAATCTGTCTAATGTCAATTGGTTTTCTCTCTTCTTCAGGATTTTTCAGAAGTAATTAATAGCATTGTCATTGTAGAGATCTACAAGCCTATTAACCTCAACCTGGTTTGGATGCCATTCTAAGACCGTTGTTCTGACATTCTCCCCCTTCTTCAAAAGATCTTTAATAGCACATGATGGCATTGATTCTCTTTTTCAGAAGTAAACACATCTCGCTGAGTTTCTTGGTATTCTTCATTTGAGAGTTCTTCTGTCGTCAGATCAGTTTCAGGTTCCATTATGAGCTCTAAAATACTCTTTATTTCTCAGATGTGATTTTCATTACTCCATTAGCAGCTTGAGACTTCTTGATATATTTTTCATAGCTAAGATTGTGCCTACTGTAGACCTGCTCAAGCCATACTACCTAGCAACATCAGACAGCTTGTGCCCACTTTCTACCTTGGCTATTATCTCTTACTTGGTTCTACGGTGAGCACAGTTCTTAACACTCCTCTTACTAAATAAAAAAAAATAAATAAGCTCCATATTATCATCAGTTTCTTTTTTAAATAAAAAGTTCAGAAAAGCACTTACAAAAATTCAGAGGACAGAAATCAACTAGCCCACAAAAAATTATTTAAATGCAAAGTTCGGATGAAATTTGAAATTTGGTATTAAAATGTTAATGAATAGCCGATGGGACAGTTAAACTTTCACCTTTTGTAAATAAACCCCGATGCAAAACTTAACAAGTGCCCGTCCGACAGTCTCGCAATTACTATAAAAAATTATTTGTCAGAAAGGTAAACAAAAAGCTGGAATTACAAGAGAGAGTTTCAAAATTCAAAGGAATATTAATACTATCCGATCGGGATTGGGTTGAGCGTCAATGTTGACGTCTCCCGCACTTCAAAAGGTTTTGAATTGTTACCTGAAGATAAGGGAAAATCAATTGGTATTCATTATTTTCCAAAAATTATGTAAATAGCTATAAATTTATGTTTGTTTAGTAAAGTGTTCGTTATCCGATTTGTTCGTTAACCAATCACCCACTGTATTAGATTAAAAACCCACAAAATACATGACAAATGTCGACCTTTGGTTGATTTTCAAAATTCTTTACTCTTTAACTTGGAGTTATTTATTAAAAGCCATTTACATGATATCCCATGGTCTGATTATATTATACAAAATACTGATAATTTAATTTCTAAGATTAGTCAATTAGAAATAAAAAACCACATACCAATTGTTAAGTTTTAGATGTTGTTTCTATGTATCCTTCAATAAAATGGAATCAAGTGTTATTTGATTTTAAAAAATTATAATGTTAAGGATTGATTAGAACTGATAGAATTTACCTATAAAAAAATTTTTTTTACAGTTGGCAATGATTTTTCAAACAAACAGATGATTACTGTAGGAACAGTGATAGGACCAAAAATTGTAGAGATATGTATGATAGATATAGATATTATTACTAAAATTATTATTATTAAATATTATTAAATAGATATTAGATATTATTATTAAAAAATGTAAATAGCTATAAAATTCGTAAGTTGGTATGTGAATGATATCATCTTAATATACAATAGTAAAGTCATTAGTCTAGAGATGATTTTGAATTTAGTAAACATAAATAAAAATATAGATTCGAATTAGAAGAAGAATATAAGAACAGTATCAATTACTTAGATTTAACAATAAAACGTTGTAGAAACTCATTAATTTTTAAAAATTACGAAAAAAATTATAATACAAAAAAGACTATTCCATACTGTTCCTATTGTCCAAATAATATTAAACGAAATAACTTTATTACAGAATTACATAAAATTGTGTGTAGAAGTATGAGAAAACAGGATCAAATAAGGGAAAAAAAATAATGTAATTAAAAAATTGTTAAATGGATATCTACAGAAATTGTTACAAAAATGGGTAATGGATTATAAAAATAATAGATTTAAAGTAAAATTAAATAAATTATATTATAAAATATGTTAGTTTTCCATTTATAGAAAAGTTGTGCAATACATTTCAAAAAGTATTTAAATCATATAAAATATGTATAATGCCTAAATTAAAAAAACATGTAATTCAGTTATAAGTAATGAAAAAAATAATAATTTAGAAAAATTAGAAATGCTGGTGTGGTACATAAATTTGGATATACCTGTAATAATAATAAAAAATGTTATGTAGGTGAAACTAAAAGGTAATTAAAAACTCGTATTACAGAACACGAAGCCGCCATTTGATTGAAATATAGAGATTCTCCTTGGTATGAACACATTGAAAATAATAAAAGTAATATTGATAAAACTACAGTCGATCCCCCTATAAGATCATTGATTTTTCCGTTTTATCTGAATTACATGTTGTACGAGTCACTTAGATTTTACAAATATGTGAGCCGTTCACAGCCCGGCACACGTATTTGTAAAATCTAAGTGACTCGTACAACATGTAATTCAGATAAAACGGAAAAATCAATGATCTTATAGGGGGGTCGACTGTAAANTGCTATTAAGAGATCTGTTTGTTGCTTTTATGTAAATTAAATCCTTGTCAAATCTGTCATCTGTTAATGGTATGCCATAAATTCCAGGAGCTCTGGTCTGATCAATGGTATCTTCTCATTTCATATCATTTTGTATACTGTGCTGCCCCTTTTGTATGCCAGATCCATTCTTCTCTTATGTGTAATTTCTTTATGTATTGGTTTCAGCCTCTTGTTTTATTCTACTATTATGTTTCTAGACCCAACTGGAGGTATCTTTTTTGTCCCGGGGTAGTATCTTGTCATACATATATTTTTTTTTTTCCTAAGTTTTCTGTAAGTTTTATCAAGTACCAATATTCTCTTTGTTTATACCACTATTCTCTTTGTGTGCTTAAGCTCTATGAACATATCCTCAATATTGGTACAATGGGTAAACGTCTCCTAACCATCTAAAAGCAACTACTTTATATCTAAATGGATCATTTGAATGAGCCAGAGTTAATAAATTCAACAACAGCACTTGCATACAACAACAAGGTGTACTCATCAGTACACCTTATTGTTGTAAGTACTGTTTACATATTAATTTATAAGTAATCTAGAAAGCAAAATAATAGAATTCACCCAAAATATTGCATCATATAATAGATACATAGACAATATCTCCATATGACCTTATCCTAAAAATGGAACACTAACAACACATCCATCAATTTTCTGGATGTTAAAATCAAATTTAAAGAAGGGGCATACATATCAATGTATATTATAAACCAGAATACATTCCTTTATTCATTACAGCTCATTCAAATGATCCATTTAGATATAAAGTAGCTGCTTTTAGATTGTTAATTAGGATGACATTTACCCATTGCATTAATATTGAGGATTTGATCATAGAGCTTAATTTCAAGTTGAAAACTCTAGGGCCATATTTTGATTTGAAGCATTTAAAAAATGTGACATCACTTCCTGTTTAGCGAAATGCCAACTGATGTATGAAAATATTTGTTAATAATTGCGTGTTAGCTTTATATCCATTACTTATTATATATTATTTCTTATTACAAATATACTTTAATATCTTATAAAATTCTAAAATAAAACCATTTTAAACATACAAACTCTATAATATCTACACAATTTTTTAACATTAGTGAGGTTGCGGTCAAAGTTATCAACGCAAAAATGTGTATGTCAGACATTCAGTGCCACATTCCTGTAAATCTAGAAGTTTGACAATGGCATTTGGAATGTCAAGCATGATTCCACTGATGTTCCAAACTCTACTGTCAAACTTCTAGACTTACAGGAAGAAGGCGCTGAATGTCTGACATACACATTTTTGCGATGAAAATTTCGGCCGCAACCTCACTAATGTTAAAAAATTATGTAGATATTATAGAGTTTGTATGTTTAAAATGGTTTTATTTTAGAATTTTATAAGATATTAAAGTATATTTGTAATAAGAAATAATATATAATAAGTAATGGATATAAAGCTAACACGCAATTATTAACAAATATTTTCATACATCAGTTGGCATTTCGCTAAACAGGAAGTGATGTCACATTTTTTAAATGCTTCAAATCAAAATATGGCCCTAGAGTTTTCAACTTGAAATTAAGCTCTATGATCAAATCCTCAATATTAATGCAATGGGTAAATGTCATCCTAATTAACAATCTAAAAGCAGCTACTTTATATCTAAATGGATCATTTGAATGAGCTGTAATGAATAAAGGAATGTATTCTGGTTTATAATATACATTGATATGTATGCCCCTTCTTTAAATTTGATTTTAACATCCAGAAAATTGATGGATGTGTTGTTAGTGTTCCATTTTTAGGATAAGGTCATATGGAGATATTGTCTATGTATCTATTATATGATGCAATATTTTGGGTGAATTCTATTATTTTGCTTTCTAGATTACTTATAAATTAATATGTAAACAGTACTTACAACAATAAGGTGTACTGATGAGTACACCTTGTTGTTGTATGCAAGTGCTGTTGTTGAATTTATTAACTCTGGCTCATTCAAATGATCCATTTAGATATAAAGTAGTTGCTTTTAGATGGTTAGGAGACGTTTACCCATTGTACCAATATTGAGGATATGTTCATAGAGCTTAAGCACACAAAGAGAATAGTGGTATAAACAAAGAGAATATTGGTACTTGATAAAACTTACAGAAAACTTAGGAAAAAAAAAAATATATGTATGACAAGATACCATCCCAGGAGAAAAAGATACCCCAGTTGGGTCTAGAAACATAATAGTAGAATAAAACAAGAGGCTGAAACCAATACATAAAGAAATTACACATAAGAGAAGAATGGATCTGGCATACAAAAGGGGCAGCACAGTATACAAAATGATATGAAATGAGAAGATACCATTGATCAGACCAGAGCTCCTGGAATTTATGGCATACCATTAACAGATGACAGATTTGACAAGGATTTAATTTACATAAAAGCAACAAACAGATCTCTTAATAGCAGGCTTAAAGAACACAAATATGATATTGAGAAACAAACAACAATGCTATCCATATATACCTTGAAACCAGAAATTGAAGCTAAACTGGAGCAAGCAGCATTAAATAAAAATTGTTTTAGTAGAGAAGAAACTAAATTTTTAGAGATGTTAGAAATATTTAAAACAGCCTTGAAGGACTGCATTAATATATGGGATGTAGATTCATTATCCTGTGCTTGGAAAGCTTTTCATGATAGCCTGGAGAGGAAATTATTATAATGCAATTGAACAATGGGGGTGTTAATATATAATTTGGTAAAGTTTAAAGTTCGTAATTTCAAAATAGCTTAAATTTTGAATTGAGTTTGAATGTAGAATGCTACAGAATAAGCATTCTAAATAGAAAACATTTGTAACTGACCTGAAGTAGGGCAGTGAAGATGTCCAAAAATATTTGTCCTTATTAATGTTCTACTGGAATAAAACAAAGATTATCTATGTAATAAATATTTGTACATTTTTTCCAGTTTGATTTTCTCTCTTTTAAATTGAACTTTTTACGTTTTTAATTATTATAATATGGCAAAAAACTTAATTTTGAGGGTAGGTATGAGTTTTATAAAAAATTGTAAATGCTAATAATGAGTATCATCATTAAGTCAGGCCTTAATCAAGATATGACATGACCCCTTTTCCTCCCCACACTCTCAACTTTTAACCACCAAAATATAATAGCATCAATCACCCTAATACATGAACTTCCCTGCAAATTTTTAAAAATTTCAAGTGTTATTAAGCTTCAAAGAGAGTGAAAAAAATTGTGCCCCCACAGTAACATCCACATATACAGAAAAAAAATCCCCAAATTTTTTGCATTCCTTAATGTTTCAAGCTCCTGAGTCCAAAAATGTTAAAATCTTCAGGGGGGTTATTTTTTGACAGATTGTCATACTTTCTGTCTTTTATATTTAACAGCCAGAAATGTAATATTGTGTGTGTTCCTATCCCAACTACACCTAAAGCCAATTCCCTCTTGAAGCCAGTAATTTTTTGTATTTTGCAGTTCCATTACGGTAAATACTAAGGTCACTAAATGCACATTTTAGTTACTAAGACCACTGTTTTTATTGACCTCGCCCAACCTAACCTCACCAATATTCTCCCCCTCAAAAGCCTAAGTAATGTCAAACACAGGCAGCTAGTATTATTTGATATAGTGTACTATATTTTTTAATAACAACAACAACAACAAAAAACAACTTTAGTTTGTAAAAGTATAGTGAGTCACAAACCACAGAGTCGAATGTTAATTCTTATATTGAATGCATCATATTTTTTATATTGAAATCAATGATATTTTAAGTTTTTTTCCAATCCCTCCTCAATTGTGCTACTTTTTGACTTTTGATTTGTTCTGAACATTACTCACTCACTCCACACTCATTGCATGATTTTGAATATATTAAATGCAACATAACATCATAATGAAATAAACAAAATAAAAAGTTTCTTCTGTTGTCATTTAACCTAAAAATACAAAAAATCACCAGCCAACTAATGAAAATGGTACTGTAAAATAAAACAAATTAATGAAAATAAAATTGAAGTAAATTAAAAATCACAATTTATTACTAACTTGGAAAAATAAAATTAGTTTGAACTACAAGTAAATGTAGCTCAGATTAGCAAGGTCATGCCATAACTACATACAACTGATCATGAAGTGAAATATTTAAACAATTAATAATAAAGCCTTCTTAGTGTCCTTGAGTTAAAAAAAGTACAATAGCCTACATTTTAATTTATCATTATTTTTGTGAATTTTCTATTTCTCAAATTCTAAAAAACTTACTTTTAAAATGTTGGCATATTTTAAATCAAAAAATGAAAAAGTTAACTTTACAGTTATGAACTTCTAGGAAGAGTGATGAACCATAAAGATAAGATATTTCCTAACAAAAAATAAAACTGTTAATTTTTAAATTATTTGCACTATATATGCTCTACATATTCTTCATTCATAATACACAATGAATAAAAGCAAATGTTATTAAACTTTAAAATTTAACATGTTGCTCAAGTAACAAAGCATAAAGCGTAACATACCATTCAACAGATTTGATAATGTAAATAAAAGATAATCTGATATTAAATGCTTTTTCTAGAGAGAAAAATTTAAAAAAAATCACTGAAGCATTTTCAGTTTTACAAACCTATTTTCAGGAGTCAACAGCATTGCTGAAGATGAACATGTAATCCATAAGTACTTCAGTAATTAAGTTTTTGTTCCAGAAAAAGTATTTCGTGTTAAATTATACACATTTAAGAGGTTTTCTGACAACTTTGTTGGCTAAATAAAATAACAGCAATAATTACTTTGAAGACTTCTATGAAATAACTATATCTAGTATATAATTAAAGAATTTAATTTAAAAAATATACAGATATTATTTTTATTGTAAAATTTACTAACATGATGAGTTCATTCATTAGTAAAAAGATTTGGTAATAATTTATAAGAACTCCATTTAGAAAGAATTAAATATTACTTAAGAAGAAATGTTCAACTGAGGAATATTTTTGTAGTTATAAAGTAAAACAAATTTCTCATTAATAATTTTCATGTATAAAATAATTAAAACAATTGCAACTACAATTTAATGCAAATTATTTTAACAGTCATATATATTTCCCACTTACATTTCTATAACTTTCCTTTTATCCCCCTTAGTAAATTTAATAACAAGAATTTGGAAGTAAACATTTTTAAATGATAACATTCATTACAATAGTATTCATATTCATAACATATAATTGAATAAACAGAAACAAAAACTTTTCCATTTTCTTAACATAGGAAAGATCAGAAAAATTAAATGGTAACTGTTCAAGGATTATATCTTCTACAAAAAACAGAATCAATAGCCTAAAACACAATACTATATTTTAAAGATCCTAGCATTTTCTTTTTTTAATTTGTAAGCAATTACAAAGCATAGTTATTTCTAATTGTTTGTCAGTGCATCTGACATGCAACGATGCAGATAGCAGATCTGCATCAGTGCATTTATTGACATGTAATTAATGTTTTGATGATATCAAACTAATTTTTCTTCTTAATACTGAAGTATATATTGAATTATTATTATAGGAATTAAAAACAATTGAAAACTAGCATGATAAAATTTATTTTTGTATCTTTAATAAATTAATAGAGGGTACTTATGATATCTTTAATTATGTAATGAGCAGAATGAAATTCAGGTCAGATATTTATTACTTATTTAGCATATTTTCTGAAACTGATTCTACAAATACATTGTATTTACAACATACAACTTAATATTACTATAGTCTAGGGTTGTCATCCAACCTTATTTAGCAATAAAATGTTCTTTTTAACAGAAAAATGGATAGAAAAAGAAAAAAGTGGCTAGTATTGACAGCTAGTGTTTCTAGTATCACCTAGTGTATTTTATGTTACCCAAGCCACTTCTGCCAGCCTAACAGACCAAGTTTCTCGCAGAAATGACATCATCAGACAGAATTCTTCGTTAGACTAAAACTCTGACTCCTTTTAGCCAACTACACTTTCTGCAGTTACTCCAAACCAGTTTAACTACTAGTATATACTACCTAGTCTTTCTCAACTATATCATACTACCTAGTCTTTCTCAACTATATCATAGCCCGGAAGGTGTCATAAGGTGCTCCTTGAAAACTTTTCATTTGCAATGCATTAGAGAGGCCGACATCCCGGACTCCCCAGTTACGACCATTGCAACCGCCTTACTTTAAAAACCAAAAGGTAGCAAGATTTTGCACTTATTTAATAAAAAAATCCATTTTTATTAAAAACTGTTCATAAATAAAAAGAATAAAGAGATTAAATAAAAGAGTAATGATTTAGAAGCATAAAATATTATATGTATTAAATTTATATATTTTTGCATATCACTGTAAAAACAACGTTACAATTAATAATCAACAGAAAATATAAATTAAAATTTAAAACGTTTGCGTAAAAGATCCATAACGTTATTTCGAAATTTAAATTCAATAACATTTTCTCTCCCTTACTGAGATTCATAACAAATAATCTCCAGGATAGAAAACATTTAAGAAATGCTTCAAAGTTTAATATCAATCTACAATAATCATTGTGATCTGACTTCATCTTTTACCTTCATAACTCCAGCATCAATCACCAAAGCTGTCCAAACTCTTTCCCTCAAAACTTTGATTTAATCATAATAGACGATAGATGGCACCAGAGTCGATAGATATACTGGCCAATAACTGTAATGCTACTGTTGTATACTGGAATAATACATATTTCTGACACTTCGAGCGCTTCGATCGCGATTAGGCGTAAGTTTGGCTGGAGCAGAGGGAAAGTCAGCTGTAAACATTCGAAATTCTTTTAATATATGAAATGTTCTCGTTTTTAACTCAGATATTGCTTTTGTCTTTTTTAAAGGACTGCTTATAAATACTATTTTAATCCGATTTTGAACATTACTGTATTTATTCGTAAATGTTAATACAGTAGATCCCCCTATAAAACCGTTTCCTATAGTTATGATTCCTATAAAAATTGTGGCAGTATCCGTAAACAACGGTAAAAATAACTCCTATAATACGTAAAACGTCATCGGGCAGCCGAACTACTTTCCCGCCGTCCGTAGCGCCACGCTACGGACGTTTAGGCGGATAAATTGAGTTTAGTATCGTCTGTTCATATAATTATATATAAATTAGGTACTGTACATATAATTATATATTAATTATATATAAATTAGGTACTGTATATATAATTATATATTAACTTAATTTATTGTAACTTTATTATAATTAAATATATATTTTTCGCCGTCTAGCGTCACGCTACGGCGAGTTAGGCGACCTATCGTCTGTCCAGTACTGTAATTTTATACATTTCTTGTGAAAGAAACATTTCTTATTTAACGGCCATAAAAATTATTTATATTAAGGATGTCTCCAAAGGTCAACGAAGTTTTCGCAGAAAAATAATATCAGAAATCGCGGCCGCGGTTTGATGCGCTGTTCCGCGACGAAACCAAGCTTTAGCAACGGGCGTAGTCGAACGGTACACACTCGGTAAGCAATCCTACAATTTTTTGTTTATAACGTAGTTTATACGGATTATTTTCAAAAAAATATACGTATTTTGGAAATGTTGAGTCGAATTAGTCTAGAATCGATTAATTTTATGAAAGAAAACCTTTCAAACAGCCGTAGTCCGTAAACTATGATTCCTACAAAATTGATTCATAAAGAACGGAACGTATCTACCGTCTTATAGGGGGATCTACTGTATTTATACTGTATTTCTATTAACTGTCACTTTCACGATTTTAGACTTTGAATTGATTTGTTTTTTGCTTACAATTAGTGTTCATTTTAAAATATTTTTGGGAGTTTACATTAATTTAAGGGCAAGAAAATGTAGTAAAAAAATTTATAGTTAAGCCTGTATATACATTATTAATATGGGATGTCTTCGGGATTTCCAAGAACTCTCTGAATCAGGAAGAAAAGGGAATGATGAGAAGAATTATATATATTTAATTATGGAAATGTATAGGCATGTTAAACTATGTGTTAAGATAGGATAGATTTAAGGTGTTACAAAAAAAGAGATTTAGAATTTAGGGTGGCTTTTGGAGTTTATCAAGGTTAATCTTTTTTTTTTTTATTATTATTAATATTAGGTAAATTATTGTAGTTTGCAATGAGAAAATAATTTATATATGTTATTCACAATTTATATTGTGTTTATTAATGAGATAGAGAGAGAGAAAGATTAGAGAGGGAGGGATTAAATAAAAGTCAGCAGATTTAGTTCTTGGTTTTCAAATACAGGCTGTTAGAGGTTATGAGGAAATTCCAACTATTTAGACAACATAGTCAACATATTTACAGACACATAATAAGTTAGTGATGATTAGAGGATGATGAGTTAGAGGTTGACAAATAAAATAGGTAAATGTAGGGTGGCAAGAGTTCAGACAGTATTATTAGATATTGACAGTGATAGTGATTAGTGATGATATGGAGGCTAAAAGAAAGACATAAATAAAGGACAGGTGTAGTAGCCATCAATAAATCTTCATACATATTCTACTTTTGATAGTGCAGAATATTATTAAGGTGACCAATCGTCCTCCTTTAGGGAGGACAGTCCTCCTTTTGTAAGTTCTGTCCTCCCTCGAAAAGTGTCCTCCTACATGTCCTCCTTTTTGATATTTGAAGACTAATCTGTAAATCTCCGTATTCGATCAATGCCGAACCGATCCGTTACGTGTGATGTGATATGACGTGTTTATATTTAACATGATAATTCATCAAGGCTCTGTACAGTGCGACGAGATGCAATTATGAGACTCATGCTCTTCGCACGGGAGATCTTGAGAGAGAGAGAGAGAGCGCGCGCGCAAATGGCTTTGTTTACTTCTTATCGAAACACGATATGGCACCTATGCATGCAGTAGAGATTATTATAGTCTATTATTATTGCAATGAATAAAATGTTTTCTATTTACGATAATTTTTCCTCCAATTTATTAATATCCTCCTTTTCATTGTAAAAAAAGTTGGTCACCTTAATATTATATAAATTACCAAACTATGTAGAACCAATGTAAGTATCATGGCCGCGTTTCTTTATGCAGCGCTCGAGAAGCGCTTTACAGCGAACTCTCTGAAACCCGTTTCTAAATGCAGCGCTGCAATGTAGCGAACCGTTTCTAAACGTTTGCTGCAAGAGGTCGCTGCAGCGAAGATAAAGCAGCTTTTACGTCCGCTACACGTGTAAAGCAAAATGGACGCTTGTGTGTATAATACGATATTATGCTGTAAAAATAAAAAAGTCGAAGTGACTGTTGATAAAAATATTATGGAAAGATTAAGAAGGATTAAATTTTATGAAATGACTCTGAAAGTTATCTAAAGAATAAGAAAATACTATATTTTAAATATAATTATATATCTTTTATCTCTTTACTTTGTTCACATTTATGGAAAGATAAATGCTCGATTCTTTATATCTCTTTATTTAAATATTGTAGTTCTTTAACTAAAGCACTATTTTCGGCTGTAACTGGAATTAAAGGATAGATTATGACGTCCGTGTTTCGCTCGAGCGGAAAGCGTTTCTAAACTATGATGCAGCGACGTGTAGCGATAGCTGCTCGTGACGTCATTTACGCTGCACTCTCGCTGCATAAAGAAACGCAGCCCATAAGAAATTAATTTCTCATGTCAAAAGTACAAAACTTATTTCATATACCCAAATACTATACAGTACTCACTATAAATTTCTCACTATACTAAATCAAGTAAAATTGTATAGCACACTTTATGTAGTGTTAAAGTTAATAAATTATTTTTAAAATAGTTTGTTTTTATATGGATTAAATTTCTATGGCTATTTAAATGTATCAGAGGATGAGCTATGGTTTTCTTAATTGTAATGCAAATTTATTTTCTTATTTTACCATTGCCTATTTATCAAACAGATATATTATACAAGAACATTATGTACAAAACGTTTATTCACAATATGATGTAGCAATATAACAGTTTTAAACATTATAATAGAGAAAAAATATGATTTCTAAAAATAAAAGATTATCTTTAGATAAGATAAACGAGTAAAATAAAAACTCTTTCTTAAACCGATTTCGAGTAATTTGTATTAGCAGACAAATAATTAACAAAGATGATTTACTTCAGCCAACTCTACTTTACCAAAGATACTTTACTTCAGCTGAAGTAAAGTATCTTTGTTAATTATTTGTCTGCTAATACAAATTGGACGGGAGCAAACGGCGGTGTGGCTGTATCACGGTGCTGTTCTCTCTAAGCAGTTGGTTTTTTCTTCCTCACTGCTTCACGAAAACGTTTCGTCACTCCAGATTTCTTTATTTACTGTCTTCCCTTCTGGAAGAAATTCCTGGTGAATGACACCATCAGAATCGAACAAAACAACGAGTAAGACCAAACTTGTCCCGCCTTTTTGAGTCGCGGTAAATATTTTCCCATCCACTGTGATGACTGACGTTTTGTCTCCACGTCGTACCCGTAAAACCCACGTTCCATCCTCAATGATGATGTTTTTCATGAAATTTTTATCAGATCTAGCCCTTCATAGAACTCGTCACTCACAGAAAGAAAATCGCAAAACGCAACTGTACCTCCGATGAGTATTCCGAATGAGGATTCCGTAACGTAACTATAGGTGAGGTGGGTTACCTAGTTAGAAGCAGATTTATTCTGTAGGAATAAGTTCGAGAATGTTAAACAGGTATTGTATTTATAAAAATGCGTTTTTTATTAACTAATGAAATTAACATAGAATATACAATTTACTTTTATAAAACTTTCAAAATTTAACACAGGTGACTGACGTTTTAGATCCAGAGCAGTTTCACAAGAAAAGTTTTCTGTAAATAACAAATTTGGCATACATATCAACTTATTTTTTTCTGTATTCTGAAAGATATACAGAAACTGGAAAGACTTGAACTAGAGATAGCAGAGTCCCAAGAAGCAGTTTCCGAGATTGTAATTGAATGCAAAAATTAACTAGAGAAGTAGGGAAAAGAATGGAGAAAAAGTTAACAGAAATTCTTCAGAAGAATCCTGGACTTAAGAAGTTTCAGATATTGTCAAAATTCTTTCTGGTTGATTCCTTGATCATGAAATTGCTCTACAACCTATGAAATAGCTTGTCTGATTGTGTTTTCTAATATCACATGACGTGGAAAGATCTTTCTCTGCGTTTTGGGATATCCTTTCAGATAACAGACGTTATTTTATTTTATTTTATTTTTTTTGCCAAAAACTTGGAAAAGTATTTTTATAGCAGCCTATGCCTATAAAGCTGCGTCCAGACAGTTACCTTTTATGTTACGTTACGTTAAGGTCACGTTTCTCCATCCAGGACCATGGACAACTTGTATGATGGATGATATAGAGGACTTTTTGTCTCTTAGCGGACCTTTATTCAATTTTTTTTCCTTTTTTTTGAACAATTGAAATACGTAGAATGTTTGTTTATTAATACAGAGTAGTTTTAAAGATTTTGTTTTCTGTTACAGTCACGGTAGCCATATTTCTTTTTTGAGAAAGTAAAGGACAAATCAGAAATTGTTTCATAATGAAAAAAGTAGGTCGCTTTTATTTGTTTCACTAAAACTAAAAAGCTTTATAACATTTATTAAACTTATAAAATATAAGCGTGTACAATTGAACCTGTTTATCTCGAAATTTATTTCCCCCCCTACGTTTTCAGCCTAAATTCAATATATTTTCCATATTTATCTCAAACATTTTTCTCTCAAAACTTCTATATCTCAAATTATGAACTGAAGTGTTGATTACAAATTCAAAGTTCAGTGACTACATTTTGATAGCATAAATTACACACTGATAAATTGTACTTGAGAAACACCTCTTGTAATACAGTACAGTATATAGTTACAATTGACGCTGCTTTTCTTTGATTGGATACGAGTTTGAACTCTCGGTTTCGGTTTCTCATTAGTTAAAAGGAATTTTACAAATGCCAGATCTTGGTGATTTTAATAGCAATATCATCATGACAATATATGTACTGTACAGTACGAGGCTGTTCGAAAAGTTCGCGGCCTTGCCTATATGCGGCGCTGCGATCAATTTAATTTTTGGCGGGAATAATTCAGCCATCCTTGCTAAAGATACGATACCAATTTCCGCTTGATTTGTCGTAAAGTTTTGCCACGACAGCTTAGCAGATAGTCAATGTGCACATGCTTTGTCAAAAATGGAGAAGACGGAGACTCGTGCGGTCATAAAATATCTGACGAAAAAAGGGTTGACCGCATCTCAAATCAAAGCTGACATGGATGAAGTTTTGGGAGAGTCTGCTCCTTCGTAAACCACTGTGAAAAAATGGACAGCCCTTTTTAAATCTGGCAGAGAGAGTGTGAAACATGACCCTCGCAGCGGACGGCCGTCAACTGCTGTCACTGAAAAAAATATCGACAAAGTTTACGATTTGGTGTTAGCAGATCGCCGTTTGAAAACGCGTGAGATAGCTGAGACAACAGGCATCTCTGTCGACCGAGTGCACCACATCCTAACCGAAAATTTGGGTATGACGAAGGTCTCAGCAAGTTGGGTGCCGCATCTGCTGACCGCTGAGCAAAGACGTGTTCGCACTTTGATGTCAAAGAAGTGTTTGGACTTCTACAAGAAAAACCCACGGGATTTCTTGCGTCGGTTTGTGACTACTGACGAAACGTGGATCCATTACTACACTCCTGAAACAAAAGAACAGTCGAAGCAATGGAAACACCACAGTTCGCCACCACCAAAGAAGGCAAAGACAGTTCCATCAGCGGGTAAAGTGATGGCCTCGGTTTTTTGGGATGCTAAAGGCATCATCTTTATTGACTACCTAGAAAGAGGAAAGACCATTAATGCTGTCTATTACTGTGAACTTTTGGAAAAACTGAAGAAAGAAATCGAAGAAAAGAGGCCACACTTGAAGAAGAAAAAAGTTCTGTTCCACCACGATAATGCACCTGCACATTCCGCCAGAATCACTGAACAAAAGATAAACGAACTTCGCTTCCAATTAGTTCCACATCCACCGTACTCACCTGATTTGGCCCCCAGTGACTTCCACCTTTTTCCAAACCTAAAAAAATTCTTGGCTGGAAAGAGATTCCACTCAAATGACGAAGTCATCTCTGAAGTGAACGAGTATTTTGCACACCTTGACAAATCGACCTATTGTGATGGCATAAAAAAGCTAGAACATCGCTGGAATAAGTGCATTGCTAATAAAGGAGACTACATTGAAAAATAAAAAAAGTTTTAACATTATTTTGTTTGTTGTTCTATTTGAGGCCGCGAACTTTCCGAACAGCCCTCGTATATATATATAATTATGTAGTTGCAAAAATGTTGGAGAAGCATAATGTTTAGACATCCAGCTCTTCTAATTGTCCCAAAAAAAACCACTGTAATAAAAAGTATTCGATTATAATTTTTATAAACTGCTGTTGAAAAAAATACAGCAATTAGAAATATGTTTTAGGTTATGGTCGGTTAAACAGTTTATAAACTGTAATAAAGGTAATTATTAGACTTTTTCGAAGTGCTTTGCTGGGTTTAGAAAGGTATGATGGACAATTCGGAAACAAACTGGGAATTCCATCCTTAGTTTGTCGAGGAGTTTTATAAGGAACTTTGACGATTTCTTTTCCATTTTTATAGGCCTATATTCTCAAAGAACAAAGAAATTGATGCGGAGCAAAATGCTTTTCACAAACATCGTAGCGTTCAGTCAGTTCTCTATCTGCATACGGTATCGCTCGTTTCCATTTTTTAAATAATTCCAAATCTTTTCGTGCCTTAAATACATTTACTATTTGTTTCTTTAAATAATAATTGCCTTTACAATTATGCACACATTTAAAACACATAGGGTGCGTTTACTTTTAGCTCCGATCTCGCCCCTAGCGCGCTCGGCACGTATACTTTTTGTTAGCTACCAATGAGCAAGGCGTTTACTTTTCGCACCCGTGACGTCATTGCTAGCATTCCTAGCGCGCTCGACGTGCTCGGAGAATTCACAACGAACTTGGAGTTTGTTCAAAGATGGCAGTGTCCATTACTGTGTATACTTTTACGAGCGTGCTAGTATGACGTCAGGCTGCGCTAGGTGTCAGCTCGGCGAGCTTGGAAGCTAGCAAAAAGTAAACGCCATGATTTTGTACGAATTTCTTTAAAACACTGTCAAATGAGGCGTTAGTAAACGGTAAACAACGTTACAGAATGGACTTCCCGATAAGACGGCACCTAGTGGCGAACGTCTGAAGTACGACCACATTCCTCACCTGTAATCTTACACCAAGGACCGAACGTCCCGAAAAGACTTCCTGGCATATAACAAACACCTTACATTAGTCGCTCACGTTATGCTGCGTATGCCTGTCTGAACAAAGCTTAAAACACTACGGAAATAATATTAATTGATAAATGAAACTTAGATAAAAAAATAAAGAGATGTTATTATGTACTGTACTGTACACTATACTGACGCAACGATCGTGTCTTTTATATATGATTAAATATGTTAAATGAACTATTTATAATGAACTATATTTAAGAAAGTAGTAATTTTTCGGTTTTAAAATTAGGACGGATAGTAAGAAAGATGCAGAAGTAATCTTAAAATAAAAAACAAGAAACAATTATTTAAACTACTCAGCTGTTTAATACATTCATAGATGACGCATATCTATCTACATATACGGGCCCAGAGAATAACGAAGGTCTAGGGCAAAATATAAATTAGATTATTACATTAAAGAAAGTAAACGAAAAAAAAAAACATTGTATAGGGGGCCCCTAATTCCTCGGGTCCAAGGCTCCTTTTGTCCCTTTTCTCGGCGTTCATGTATATATATATATATATATATTGTTTAGTCATTAATTTTTATTTTCTAATTTAAAATATGTTAGATTGAAATGATTAACATACATACCATGTGCGTCACTCCACCAATTAAATTTGTAAAATATTTTCAGATTATTAAAGACAGAAATAAAGCTATTACTGATTTAATTCGAAAATTGCGAGTTAATTGATGTAATGCGTACCAGAAAAGTAAACAAGAATTTTTTTAAAATTAGAATTGATATCATCAGTTTGTTTATCGTCCTTTATTACAAATAGTTATTTAAAGTTAAACTTTTGTATAATAGAAATTTTGTCCCCAAAACACAGACATTTTCCCCCAAACAAAAATTTCCCGAAAACCAGAAATTTTCCTTAAAAAAAAAACCAGATATTCTTCAAAATCAGAAACTTTCCTTTGGAAAACCAGACATTTTCCCCAAAATCAGAAATTTCCTTTAAAAAACAGGCATTTTTACCCCAAAACCAGAAATTTCCCTCCAAAATACCAATTTTCCCCAAACCAGAAATTTCCCTTCTGAAAACCAGACATTTCCCCCAAACCAGAAACTTCCCTTAAGAAAACCGGAAAATTTCCCCAAACCAGAAATTTCCCTTAAAAAAAAAACCAGACATTTTTCCCAAACCAGAAATTTTCCTTCAAAGAAAACAGACATTNTAAATAATCAAAGTTTAGTTATTTTTCACTAAAAAACTGCTACGGTTTTGCGCAATAAACAAATATGATCACTCACGTAGAGGCTTAACTCAAACTTTCTCGTATTATTAAAAACATAAATTTCGCTAAAACTTAGAAATTTCTGGTAGAGACCGTTCATTAATTGTGCACAATTTTTGAGCCACTTTTGACCTTCTCCTTCCCTATCGTTACAATGATGCACTTTTGGCAAGTCTCCTCACCTTTACGTGTACGATAGTTCATGGACCTTCCCTGACATTGAAGAAATGACTTTAAGAAGTTCAGCAAATATTTTATTAACATGACTAACAAGTAAGCTTATAAGAACAAATTCGTATGCCACTAAAAAAAGTTCACGTAGACTATGTCATTCCTGTCAAGTAGGCTACAATGTTGTAGGCCTATTATTCGTTAATACCTCTTTCTCCTAGGCGCCTAGGCAAAAAAAAGAAAAAAAAGAAATTATTATTTTACTATATCTAGTCATGTTTATAGATATATAATTACAATATAAATATGAAATCATTCCTGTTTATAACGACTTTTCTTTGTCCCATTTTACAAGCCGAAGTTCGTGATTAGACATAGTTAAGTTCTAACGAAAATCGGTGCTACTCTATTTATGTTATGAATGATAGCCTAAATACAATTTTCTTGTTTCTTTATTCCATTTCGTAAAAATTACTTGCCCCCTTTCATCGTAAACACACTTCATCACATAGGTTAATAATTTAAAACGTAAAATATATAAAAGTTGTTAAAAACGTTTTTTAAATCGTTACTACAAAGTTTTATTTATATTCTACATGCTGTCACGTAATACTTTATTTAAAAAAATCTAGAAAGGAAGTTCACACGGTCTTAACGACGTCTTTGTACTCTACGAAAGGATCCTGAGTAACAAATGAGGAATTCTAGTTACTAATTAGACATCCGCATCCGGATTCAGTTCATTTTACTTCCACAATGAACACGAATTACTTAATTGTACGTCCTTCTACATGTCCTGAGATAATTTTAAACTTTGTAACATAGATTAATGCTTAGAAAACTTACATTTTGCAAGTTATATGGTGTCTAATTTATATACAAACTATGTTATAAGTAGTATACAAGTCACACTTTTTTTTATTTTTTATTTAATAATAATATTCTCCTTCCATAATTTATTTTCTGAAAAATTTATTCTCAGAAATTATTTTTACTTAAGTAATTACTAGTGATGGATTATATCAGAACGAATTTAGTATGTGTTACCGACTGGAAAAGGGGAAAACATATGGTTAACGAAAGTTAAAAATTGTATAACCACAATAGCAGTATTAATAAATCATCCCGGATGACATTCGAAGAAAGAGCAAGATAAAAATAATTCATTTATCATAAATAAAATGTGCCATCGTTTCAGCCGTGTCAGAGCCATTTACAAAAGATATATTATAACTTAATTCATAGTACTAGAGAGAGAATTTTTAGCGTGAATAAGAGTATAACATTAAACTATCATATTTTATAACATGTATAACGATTTTTATATATTATAACTACTCTAGGTTGTTATTATAGTATTTGTAATTTCAGTGGAAACCGGGTTAGAATAGGCTTATATATTCAGAAGAGGCTTTTATACCCTATGATCGATTTATAAATATGTCTTAATTTATTCTTTTTAATTATAAAAAGAGTTTATTTTTATTTGTATATAGCCAATATGCGGGGATCTGCAGTGGGGATGCCTCTCGGGAGGACCTTCTATAGGGAAACTGGCCACTATTTAGAGGTGTTAGACATGTGAAGAAAACCCGGAAAACTCCACGTGGCCAGCCTGGTGAGGCTCGAACCCACGACTATCAATGTGCAGTGCTGTTATTCACTCGCTCAACGGCGGTTTCATAAAAAGTATTGTAACTTAAATTTCATGTTCACTGGTTGAAACAGTTTTTAATCAAAATGGCCTTTTGTAATTAATATTTATTAATTGTTGATTATCTGAATATACTTGTATATGTTATAGAAGAGTTTAAGATAAGTTAAATTAAAACCAGCTTAAATTTTTAAAAAAATTGAAAACTTTTCATATGGAATATCGTAAATATTTAATTTCATGTTTCGTTTATTCGATATTTGTTTATTCAAAATTGAATAATTTGATATAATTTATAAGGGGGGAATATGAAAAGAGGAAAACATGTTTTTCAATTTTTGTTAGTAAAGCCGAGATTATTATTATCAGAAAAAATTTTAACAGTTTTCAAAGCACTAATAAAAACAAACTTGTAAGTCATATATTTAACTTATACCATAAATTGGATTGATGGAAAAAGGCAACGCAACATTTGGGCTATCTGCCGAGGGAAATGTACTGTACAGTACCTCTCGGAATCACTTTCAATGGAAAACTGGCCCTTTTTAAGTAGTAGACACTTAAAAATGGCCAGTTCGTATGTGCGGCGCGAACCCACGACAGGCTATCAATGTTTAGTAGTTTTATCCAACACTTGCGAGCCTTTATACTATAAACATAATGTATAGATGAAGGAATAAATATGAATTCACTCGACAAATTAAAACTGTCATAACGAATTTTAACACTGTAAACGAGTCTCCTCTTTCAAAATGTCTATATTATCAACAAATCCGTGCTTTTTACTCATAAAAAAATAACATTAAATGTTAGCGTGAACTTTACGTTTCTTTCTCTTAAAATGAATAATGTACTCGTACAACGGAATGTAAATATTTCAGGAAACATATTTGAATATGATACAATATAAATTGTATTTTATATAGATTTTCTTATATAGTGACAGATATGTTATTGGTATTCACGTAATAAAAAATATTAAAGTTTTCAATCAAAATGCAAGTATAGATAACTTTTTTAATAAAATATATGGAAAATATTTTAAAGTTATCTATGTAAAATCTTTAAATTTGTTATATCTTAGCAGTTAATCCATTTAGCTTGACTAGATAAGATCCGAAGTGTTTAACTTATGGACTTTTAACCTTAGTATACGTAACAAACAGCCGGATGGTTTAGGTTAAGATGGGCCTCTGCCCATCTTAACCTAAACCATCTGGCTGTTGTTACGTACCTTCCGCTTTAAGGACCCGGAATCGAATCTGGACGGATCGAAAAAAACACCATAATTTTTTGGAGGTTGTCTATCTGAATATGTCGGGTCCCGTCCTTCATCACCCGACGTTTCCAGCGTGTGCCTGGCCGAACCCATAATATGCTTACTAAAAAGATTCTCTCAGCGCAAAAAGGATTTTAAAAAGTATACGTAACAAAAACTAAATATAATTAAAAACAAAAAAAAAATGGAAATTCGATATTACTAATAATCTATACACAAATTAAAAATTTAATTGAAGTAAATTACATTAATAATGTTGAAATACAGTACTTTATATTGTGCCAGATGGCCTAAGCCGGGAGTGGTGTATCTTTTTGAGATCCCGTGCCATATAGTAGCATACTTAGCTTTAAAGATGTTTATGCGTGCCAAAGTTTTAGACTTTGAATTTAATTTATAAAACGATATTTAAATAAATTAAACGAATATGCTTAAATTAAAATAAGTGTAAAAAAGCTGATGAAAAAAAGGATGATCGGGTGATAAACCGAAAGGATGATTGAAAAAGATGATAAATCGAAATTGTATGATACGTTCGTTAATTGCCAGATTGGGCATCAGTACGATAGGTGCGCCACGCTGGCTTAGGCTGTTAATTTTAAGGTCTCAGACTACCACTCAGAGGGATCCGAGGAACTCAGTCAAAAAACTCCAGGAATTTTTCGGGGGTGATCTGTTCCGTATATGATAAGCCCTTCCCTTACTACTCATTCTCCCCATTGTGGGCCTTGCCGAACCCACGATATTAATTAAAAAGCCCCGCCTAGTGCCCACAGTATGGAGAGTAAAAAAAAGAAATATTTTACATTAATAATTTATAAAAATAAAAATCTAATAAAATTTTATTTTTAATTTAAAAAATGATTTAATAAATTGATGTATTTGTACTATATTTATTTATATATAATTATTTTTATATTTAAATATTTAAAACAAAATTTCGACACACTTCTTTAGAAATTTGATGCTATTAACTGAAAGATTTTGCTGATTCATTACTAAAATAATTTAGCATTATTAAGCATATATTTTTTAAGACTTCAAACAACGCGTATTTTAACAGAATTTTAAGTATTATACATGATATTGCCTCATTCATCCGAGCAGGTTTTTCCGTGTAAAATATTTTAGAAATAATATGAATTTTAAAAAGTAATAAATATTAAATATAGCTGACTAATTTACACGAAATTAATATATTTTAGTGATTTTTTTTGTTTTATATATAGTGGTATGTGAGAATCGTATTTAATGGTTGTACTGTATTAACACAATCTTGTGTTCAACACTCAACTACATATCACACAATATTATTGTAAACGTATGAGTTTAGTAAATACAGCAAACCCGATAATTAGTTGAAATATCAAACGGCCAACCTGATTCATTTATTGAGCTATTAAGGCTAACGATATAAGGTATGAATTTAGTTCTAAATTCAAGATTCAAATTTTATTTTGATATCCAGAATGTATCATAAGATAGAATATCAAATGAACAAGCATCAAATTGTTTCAAATTGTTCTGTATCAAATATTTGCGTTTTAAATAACCGGAAATAAATTTGACTACAAAACAGTTACAGTATAAAAATTTTTAAATGGATTGGATTAATGGGATAGGGAAACGTAACACTTGAGCGATCAGCCAAGAAGGACTTTTTACGAAAAACTGGCTCCTATTTAGATATGAATTTGTTCCTATAAGCCTATTTACTTGTCTAGTGAATAAAGCCTAAGAAAATATTTGATAAACTTTTTAGTCTTTTTTTTTATAATGTCAGGAGGTCCGTTAACTATTGTATACGTAATTAAAGGGGAGATGGTGGTTTGACAAAAGAACAGTTATGTACTTTTGTCAAACCACCAAATAGGGAGGGAATAAAATGTGGCTCAAAAACTGTACACGTAATCAAGGGACGGTTTCACATTAATTTAAAGACAGTCCAAGAGGTAAACGACCGTTCTTCTGAATTTACTTCTATTGAGAAGTGATTTGATAACGTTAACTTGCAAAATATCAATTGTGAAAATCTTTCATTTTTATTTCTGATATTTAACATATAAAATAACAGAAACAAATAGGAAATATAGTTTAATAAAATGAGATATTATAATTTAAAAATACATCACAAAGAATTTCCTTGGTCAATTCTACTTGAATTAATTAACTGTTGTTTATTTATTTAGTTATTTGTTAGCAGAGAATGCATCACCTCTTAAATTGTTGATTCTCTTTAAAAATAAATTGCAAGAAAGTTTTAACAGATGTTAAACATACTTCATTGAATAAAGTTAAATAAATTATTTGATATACAGTACTATATAATTACAATATCGCATATGAAACTGGATGAATTAGCGCATTAAATTAGTGCATTACAAATGTTTATGGCGCAATTTCCATCATTTTGTTCTCAGTTATTCCAATTATTATCATTTACGTTATCAGAATAATGACGCATTCAAAAATTCCATTGTGTCAAGTGATTGTAAACCACCCAATCTACGACAGATGAGTTAACAAAGTAATCTGTATATTATTACTAAGTGAAGTACTATTTTGCTGACGTATTTTAGTTTTTGCTATTTGTTTTGCAGATTCCAAAATGATAATATATCTTGCTATATTATTTATTACACAAATAATATTCTAAGATAATTGAACAACTTTTATATTAAATAATCTGTTGTATTTGAATTTAAATTATAGTCGAATCTCTGAACTACGGACACTGATACTGGAACCTAAAAAATGGCCGTTATTCGGAGGTTATTTTATGTGCAAACATTTTCCTTGAATAACATTCAAGAAAAATGTTAAGAGCCGTTGTTAAGAGGTGACCGTTATTGGAGGTTCGATTGTATCATAGAAAAAAATAAACGAAATAACTTTATAAACCTGTATTCAGATTTGTTTCTTTAAAAAAAAAATGCATACAAAAATAACCTCCAAACCTCCAACGTTAATAAAAAATCCTTTAAGGCGTAATAAGATCATTTAAATATTTTCTAAATTATATCACGTTCCATTAATTAAATGATGAAATATCGCCAGTTAGTGGCCTATACAGGTTCAGCTGATAGCATATCATGTAACAAACACGCAACTGTTCCATACCGCTAATTTTCGATTCAAAAATAGTGACTACTTTATAGCAATTAAATAAATTCTATAGAAAAGTAGATTGGTGTGAAATGATAAGGAAATGCAACACTTGGGTGATCTGTCAAGGGTGTACCTACCGGGAGGTTTTCTATAGGAAACTAAACCTTATTTAGGTGTTATAAACGCGAAGAAAACGCAGAAAACTCCAATATTGGTGAGGCTCGAACTTCGACCAGTGTTAGTGGTTTTATCCATTCGGTCACTGGTGTGCTCTATAGTCGTAAATGATAATACTTCAAAAGTGAAGTGAGTGTGTCGAATTAAGTAGGGCTATATAGTATATCGCTATCAAAACTTTGGAATGCAGTTTTGAATAAATATAGATTTATCACAGGAACGGAGCCTGGTTATTTTTATATTAATCTATAGCAAATTCCTTCTGCATGTAAGCAATCTTAGAAAGGACGAAACTAAATATTGTTGAATTCGATAAAAAAAGAAAAGGTGTAAAGCATACAATAATATACAGTACATATTTAATAATATATTTTAAATTTAGCAAACAATAAAATAAAAATAATTTTAAGAACATTGTTGAAAAGGAAAATAACAAAGAAACGAAATTTAAACATAAGTGATGCAGTGCATATTTTGAGAAAATTGTTTATATCTAATTTAATATTACATCTATGAGTATAAAGTTAAAATTACAGTCTCTAATTTAGAGGCTTTATCTGGAGGATGGGTGTTGTGTTACAGAACTTCGTGAATATTAAAAGTAACCAATAAAATTTTCTATTTTAAATACAGAGATTTTAATAAGTAGCCTATACAAAATAATGTCAAACACAACTTAGACGAATTCAACTGTTCACAGTTTTAGAATCACAATGAATATTTCAATAAATTAAACTCGTCTACGAAATATTTTAGATATAAAATATAAAAATATGCATATTTAAAGCTAACAAAGTTATACAAAATTGATTTAAAAGTTATATAACATTTTAAAATTCATACAAAACAACTCCAAATAATGGTCATTTTTTGTGCGCTGTCAATGGCCGTTGTTTAGAGGTTTGACTGTATATAATTATAGAATCTCTTCTAAATTAAATATAAAAATAATACTTGAATTAAATTTATTAATATATCCGGAATATTATTTGTAAAGATGATTTGCGCCTATTTAAAGCTCATTTATGCTTTCCAGTAGTGAGTGGATAAAACCCGTAAACGCTGGTTGCGAGTTCGCGCCTGACCAATGAGTTGGCCACGTTGAGTTATTCGAATTTTATTCACGTGTCTAATATCTAAACAGGGACCATTTTCTCATAGAAAGTTCTCCCAAGAGGCATTTCCCTTAGCAGATCATCCATATGTTGAGTTTTCGTATCCCATCAAACCAAACCAAACATAGCCGCAGGACCGTATTTAGACATTTATCATTGTGGGCGTGGAGAGTTGGAGGCTGATTTTGCTGACTGATACCTATGACTAATACCGATAGTTCATACAAAGTGCCAGTCAAGATTGCTCCCATCCCTTATTATTTTTTTTTAAAATGATATTGTATTTCTCTTAATTTGAAAACAATACCTTTTTTTTTTAAATTTCTTTAGGCTTTAAATTTATTTCTTTTCCAACTATTCACCGAAATTTGTCGACATTGGGAGGCGAGGTGTCTTCTCAAACTCCCCAGTAGCTTCGCTCATTCCTAGAGGAACATTTGTTTTCATTAAATGTAAGAAAGTTTAGACTAATAAACATTTAATAAGGTATATTTTTTCTGTTTTTTAAAATTAATCTTTGTATATTTTTCTTTCTCTCTCAGGAGAGGATTTGCAAATAAATTAAATAAGTTACAACTTAGGGCCTCGTGTTATCAGTTTATAGCTTAAGGTTTTGCATGTATCATTATATGATGGACAGGAAGGGTCTGTTATATGTTATAGCTTAGAACCATAACAAGCCTTTTTCGCTCTCTCTAATTTATTATAAACTTGATAACGATTTGTTTAAATTATATATTACATCCGGATTCAGTTCATTTTACTTCCACAATGAACACGAATTACTTAATTGTACGTCCTTCTACATGTCCTGAGATAATTTTAAACTTTGTAACATAGATTAATGCTTAGAAAACTTACATTTTGCAAGTTATATGGTGTCTAATTTATATACAAACTATGTTATAAGTAGTATACAAGTCACACTTTTTTTTATTTTTTATTTAATAATAATATTCTCCTTCCATAATTTATTTTCTGAAAAATTTATTCTCAGAAATTATTTTTACTTAAGTAATTACTAGTGATGGATTATATCAGAACGAATTTAGTATGTGTTACCGACNAATTTAGGCTGTATCTGTAAAACATTCGATTAATTTAAAATTTAAATGAATTTTTACATCAAAAATAAAAAAAAAATTGTGTAGTCACAAGCGATTTCTTCTATTTCTAGATCAAATAATAGCGTTTGGAAGCTAAATACGAACTCACATATAAAATAACAAAAAAATAATTTTAATATAGCATAATAGAGAAATAATAACAGTCACACGTATATTATATAGTCAAACCTCTGAACAACGGTCACTGACGGAAGTGACCTTTATTTGGAGTTATTTTGTATGCATTTAAAAAAAAAAAAAGTTCCTGACGAAATGGCCGATGTTTAGAGGTGGCTGTTATTGGAGATTATATAAGAGGTTTATATAAGAATTTACTTGTTTCGCGATACTGAATTCGTTTACTCAATTTTTAATCAGATTTCTCGTAATCACTTCAGTTCAATGAAAATTAATCGCTTTAACTTTTTATTATATAATAATTGAACTATTAATATTTTCTATATTTACTTCTTATGACTTTAAATGCTAGATATTAAGTTACAAGTGATTTTTATATAGAATATTACAAGATAATTCCTGAATTTTCCTACATAATTTTAAATTTTCGAAGTTTTCTAAAAAATTACTTACCATTCTACATATATATTATTTACCATGGTAAATAGCAGAATAGTAAATTATTTACCATTCTAATATTATAGATTTGGAATTTGATAAAATACCTAATTAAATCTTAAGATCAATGCCTACAATAAATTTTCATTGTGGATATTTAACGATTTTGCACTCAATGATAAAAAAATAATGTATTAATACAATTTCTGCCAAACTTGGCGTACAGCTGTCTCAGACAGGTGTGTAAAATATTACAGTTGAGATTCGATTGTACAGAAGATAATGTCATCCGAGTGCCTTAAAATTGCTACTCTAGTACTCTATAAAAAGACTCGCAGAGGCTCACTGTTTTTACAGTTTTCTGTTATTTGAAGTTCTTCGATTGCAAGACATGCCTGTACGATGCAGTCAAAGACATTACGGAGTTTGAGAAAGGTCGTATCATAGGGAAGCAGAATGGCTGTTTTGCCATTCTGAAGAAAGTAGAATGGCAAAACGGTCGATTTTCAAGCAATCTGAACCGTTTTCATTTTACTGCGAGATTTCGGGGATAAGTCAGGACACATACACAGCGGGAATTTATACGTGTCAGACAGACCGCCAACAGAGATGATTGTGAGGCATGGTTATTTATTGCATGGACACTGGTTATTTATTGTAAAAACGGTATGCATTTTTTACAATAAATAACCAGTGTTCTCATCCATCTTTGTGTAATTTCTCCTGCTTCGTCAATAGTGTTTGATAAGTCCTTTAAAGAGTCAAAACTTAGCGCTCACATATTCACTTATTACCATGGCAATTACGTTCGCATTAATAAACATTTATTCGATTTCAACGTCCTCTTTGTGCGTAAGTTTTCCTGTTAATGACTATATATTAACAGGCGATCTAGTAGCATCATTTGCCAAACATGCATCAAAATTTTCCATTGATTTTGATTGCTTTGATGAAAAGGTTGTATATAGGGCATATATCAAACCCTAAATAATAATTAAAAAAGCTAAGAATCAAAAATTTAAATAAAAGTTATAAAAAATTTATTAAAAGATTAATGCCAGAGTATGAATTTCATTCAGAATCAAATATTCTTTAAAAATTTTTAAAAATAGAAATACGGTTTATATAATAATGTTTATACTTTTGGTGTTTATTATTCATTATTTTAAGTGATAATTGTTCTTTTCAAGATTATCAACTTACTATTCATTAATATAAGGATGCACTTAGAGAACTTGATAGATCACTGTTTCAGAAATAGAAAATAAGGACGTATTATTCATAATTATTAGAACGTAAAAAAATAAACATAATTTAACCACTTCCTATATATCTTATTTCTGTAAAAAAAATATTGACAAAACTTTTATCATTTATTAAAATAATAAAAGAATATATTATATTAAGACGTGGAAATAGAAGGTTTTGTTTGGTTTGATGAGATAAAGGTACACAGTATACCAAAGGGAATGCCTCTTGAGAAAATTTTGTATGGAAAACTGGCCCTTATTTAGATGTTAAACACGTGAAGAAAACCCACGACCGATGTTCAGTGGTTTTATCCACTTGGCCACTGGTGGGCTCAAAATACAATGCATGGAGTAAATAAATATAGGCCTATATAATAATGATATATATATAATAATAATTTATATAATACATACTTATTACATATATAATATAATGTCAGTTGTCAAAACTGTAATAAATAATAAAAAATAAAATATAGAAACTAAAAATATAAGATATAAAAACAAAAAGTCTGGCAAGTGTTGTAATATATTAGTATTAAACTATAAAATTATCAAAGAATTAGCAAAAATAAAATTTATAATAATTTATTAGATGCTTTTGAAACTTTACATTCAACATACTTGCAACAGGAAATGCAATCATATCTCAAACGATTGTTAAGTACTTAAGTAAGTAAATAAAAGAATTGTTCTCTGTTATTTCAACATAATTATATTTATGCAATTATTTATCTTTGAATCATTTAAAACAAAATAATATTTTTTTGAATTTACTTGAAACTTTATTATTTGCTTTATTGATTTAACGATGATCAATCATAAAATTAATAATTATAAACTAATTAGGAAGAATAATTTACGTGTTTAACTAAATTGATTCGGACATAAAAAAATTCTATTAAAATGAGTCGTGTATTTTTATTTTTAAGTTTTTTCGCCTTGTGGGCACTAAAAAGCCCTTATTTTCTGCGAAAAACGAGCCCCTATTTAGGTAAATAATTTTCCATAGGAAATCTCCCTGGGAAGCACCTTTCTCTTTGACAGATCGTCCACTTGTTGCATTGTCTTATCCTATCACTTTAAATCGACCTATAAATTGGTTTAAAATTTATAGCTTTGGATTGAATTGATGAGCACGGTAATGCAACACTTGGCGATCTACTAGGCGATACCTCCCGAGAGGTCTTTCCATTAGAAACATACCTAGTTTCTAATAGAATTTAGGTGCTAGACTGTAAAGAAAATCCAGCAAACTCCACGTGGACAGCCCGTGGCGCAAACCCACGACCAACTACCAATATCCACTAGTACTGTACATTTATAGCTTTAGAATGATTTAGAATTTAAAAAAATTTTAGCATAACTTACAAATATTTATTTACAATTCATCAAATGCTATGACATATATTCGAACAAAATATTTACTTTATTAATCATACTTTATTAAACCTTCGATTATAAAGTAATTTACTAAAAACTGCAAACTTATTTTCAAAATAAGTTTTAAGTTTTTAATATTCATTTGATATTTAAACCAATTCCAAGAGTGTTTAAAAACCATTTTTATTTTAAATCTTAATTTAAAATAATTTAATTATAATATCAATATATTATAATTAAATTATTTTAAATTAAGATTTAATATAAAAATGGTTTTTAAACACTCTTGGAATTGGTTTAAATATCAAATGAATATTAAAAACTTAAAACTTATTTTGAAAATAAGTTTGCAGTTTTTAGTAAATTACTTTATAATCGAAGGTTTAATAAAGTATGATTAATAAAGTAAATATTTTGTTCGAATATATGTCATAGCATTTGATGAATTGTAAATAAATATTTGTAAGTTATGCTAAAATTTTTTTAAATTCTAAATCATTCTAAAGCTATAAATGTACAGTACTAGTGGATATTGGTAGTTGGTCGTGGGTTTGCGCCACGGGCTGTCCACGTGGAGTTTGCTGGATTTTCTTTACAGTCTAGCACCTAAATTCTATTAGAAACTAGGTATGTTTCTAATGGAAAGACCTCTCGGGAGGTATCGCCTAGTAGATCGCCAAGTGTTGCATTACCGTGCTCATCAATTCAATCCAAAGCTATAAATTTTAAACCAATTTATAGGTCGATTTAAAGTGATAGGATAAGACAATGCAACAAGTGGACGATCTGTCAAAGAGAAAGGTGCTTCCCAGGGAGATTTCCTATGGAAAATTATTTACCTAAATAGGGGCTCGTTTTTCGCAGAAAATAAGGGCTTTTTAGTGCCCACAAGGCGAAAAAACTTAAAAATAAAAATACACGACTCATTTTAATAGAATTTTTTTATGTCCGAATCAATTTAGTTAAACACGTAAATTATTCTTCCTAATTAGTTTATAATTATTAATTTTATGATTGATCATCGTTAAATCAATAAAGCAAATAATAAAGTTTCAAGTAAATTCAAAAAAATATTATTTTGTTTTAAATGATTCAAAGATAAATAATTGCATAAATATAATTATGTTGAAATAACAGAGAACAATTCTTTTATTTACTTACTTAAGTACTTAACAATCGTTTGAGATATGATTGCATTTCCTGTTGCAAGTATGTTGAATGTAAAGTTTCAAAAGCATCTAATAAATTATTATAAATTTTATTTTTGCTAATTCTTTGATAATTTTATAGTTTAATACTAATATATTACAACACTTGCCAGACTTTTTGTTTTTATATCTTATATTTTTAGTTTCTATATTTTATTTTTTATTATTTATTNAACTTATTTTCAAAATAAGTTTTAAGTTTTTAATATTCATTTGATATTTAAACCAATTCCAAGAGTGTTTAAAAACCATTTTTATTTTAAATCTTAATTTAAAATAATTTAATTATAATATCAATATATTATAATTAAATTATTTTAAATTAAGATTTAATGTTAGTGAGGCTCAATAAAAGAGAAGAAAAGAAAATTTTACTACTTCTAAAATTTATTTTATATTATTAAAGTCCGTATAATGTAAAATTTTAGAAACTAAGAACTATTTAATAAGAATTATGTAAAAAATTATTATGAAATAAAAGCACAACAGAGAAATACGATACTCCTGTTTAATTTTGTAGTAAATGATATTTTTGTATTTTAATTTATAAAGCATTAATTCATCAGAAATTAATAATAATAAATAATAAACAAAGGAATTATTTTAATTGGTTCAATGTCACTACTTGGTGAATTTATTGACACTTGGCAAATTATTGGCACTTTATTGACATTGAACCAAGCAAAACAACAAGAAGAAGACACGGTTTCGATAAATAAATAAAACAAGAATTATTTTAAATTATTAAATATAAAAATACGCTTAAAATATTAGTGAAAACAAATACAATAATTTCATCCTAAAACACTTTTAATTTTACATTTTATTAACTATTTCTTGATTACTTATTGAAATTTAGCAAATTAAAAACAGTGCAAACCCTAATGGTCTATAATAGGCTCCCCTACCTTATATAAAAATGGAAGAATCTACAACAAAATGCCGCATTCATATTTAATTAATTAAATAGAAATTCAGATAAATATATATGTGAATATAAACGCTCTTCAATTTGTTAACCCCATCAATCTTGCAATCCTACAATTTGTAAACAAACATATATTCATCTTTTAATATATAGAATATAAATATAAATTTTGATTTTTACTATAAGTTATTCAGATATAGGCTATAATCAGTTAGCCACTTCTAATTCATCTATGTATAATGTAGAAGTCGGTCAAATTAATTAATATGAAGAGAATTTAAGTATCTGTTCTTCCTAACAACAAACGCTTAAAACCACTTTAATAAATGTATAAAACTCCGGAGGAATTCAGTTTTTATCTCTAGAGGATAATAATTTGAAAAAATCTGGTTTACAATGAAAAATACTTGAATCAAGGCTGAAATCTAAATGCAGGTAGGAGGATTAAATGCCACAGTTAGGCTAATTGTTTCTGTTGTATTCGGCCTTCAGGTTCAGTATACTGAGTTAACTTTTGAGCATTTAATTATCCAGAATACGTTAATTATTTTATTCTTTATTTTGTAATTACATTCAACAAAGGTTAGTATTTCTAGTAGATTAACGAATAAAATTAATAAAGTATTACGTGAAAATAAAAAAAAAATTAGGATTTGTTTTTCTTTTTGACTATTTTGAGCTGTGGGCACTTTTAAGGCCTTTTTAAAGCCTATAAGAAAAACGCCTTGGATTGGAGTGATGGAATAAGGCAACGCAACACATGGACATTCTGCCAATGATAGATGTCTCTCGTATTGAAAACTGTTTCCTGTTTAGATGTTAAACACTTGAAAAACTCTTGCATTATAGGTCCACAATGAGGCGATTGAGTACTGACGATCGCTATTTGTTCCTTAATTTCTCATTCATATAGACAACTTTGTGTTTTCGTATTATTAAGCATATAAACTATTATTTTTCTAAATAAAAATATAAAAATATTTTTCATAGTCTTTCCATTAAAATTATCGATATTTTTACTAATAGTAAACAAATAGCAGATAACAAGCCGCTTACTAAATTTAAAATTTTAATTTTCGAAATTTTTAAACTATTGTATTATGTTATTTGTTATAACTTAAGATATGCTTTAAGAAAAATTTCTTACGCATAATATATTTTATTTTAATACTAATACTTACAGATAAAATAAACAAACAAATTCTAAGCATTTTTCAATTGTTTATTTTAATCAAAACTTTAAAAATATAAATATAAAAATTACGAAATGCATCATCAGAAAAGAAAAAAATGATGATAAAAGAGGTTTGGATTGATGTTATGATGCAACGCAACACATGGACAATCGGTTAAAGGGAAACTTTCATGGTAAACAGGCCCCCATTTACGTGAAGACAATCCAGAAAACTCCATGTGGCCAGCCCGTTGTGAGGCCTGAACCCGTGTGGTTTTATCCATTCGGACATTAATGGGCTTTGCAATTGTTTCCCAGTCATTGTTAATTATTTTTTACATGTATATTTTTATACAGAAATTGCAACTTTTTTCTTATGTTAAATATTCAACTAACGTAAAACAAAAATGGATGCCTAATTTTTTTCTTTTTAAAATTAAATTTTAGCGAACATTCTAATAATTTTTTTCTGATTAAAATGTAAAATTAATCGGAAAATAATTTTCTATGTATGACTTTGAAGCGAACATATTTTACTATTATCGTAAATAAAATTATTTTTATAATGAAGTCTGTCTGCACTTACGTATTTATGTTTGAGATAAATATAGTAAATGCGTCAGTCCATAATGTAGGAAGGCCCATTAGTGGCCGAGTGGAAAGAACCACTGGTGGGTTCTCGTCTGGCCAACGGGCTGGCCACGTGGAGTTTTCCGAGTTTTCATTACGTTAGTAACAACTAAGTAGGGGTCAATTTCCCATAAAAGTTTTTCCGAGAGCATTTCCCCTCGGTAGATCGCCCATATGTAGCGTTGGCGTCAACGAATAAAACTAAACTATACCTTACTGAAGGAATTGGGCTTTTTTAAAAACTTCGCCTTGTGGGAACGAAATGGGCTTTTTTAATAAGCTTATTCTGAGTTTGGCCAGCCCACAAGGACGACCGGATGGTGAGGGACGGGATAGAACATATCCGGACGGATCACCTCCGAAAAATTTTCTGGGGTTTAAAGTAATGAGATCTACACACGAATGTGAAGTTTGATATTTTTTGAGTCACTTGATTTGGTGATGACAATATCTTTTGCAATGCAAAATATAATTTAATTGTTTCAATTAAAATAATAAGTTATATTATATAAGTAATTTTAAACAAAACCAAGAAGAGACTGCACTATGCTATACAACAGAAAGTAAAAGTCACGTGCAACGTTAATTAGATTAATTTTTTTAATAAGAAAATGCACATAAAATATCTTTGCTTAAGCTAATTAGGTTTCGTCAGACCTAATTAGCTTAGGCAAAAACACTTTTTGTCTAATATAATTAACGTTGAAAGTGACTTATTTTCAAATAATTGTACGTTTATTAGAAAAATTTACATAAAGTCTATCTAAAGCGGACTCTGCAAAACGGAAACCATCCTAAATGAAAAACAAATCTTTAAATAAAACGATTTTCTACATAAACTATTACTAAAAACTGGAAACTGAAGAATTTTTTTGAACATTAATTCGATAACATAACCTGAGTAAAGCGGAATTTTTCAGCGTAGCAGCAACTAAATTCTAAATCATAATTAAAGCACATTTCATGGATATTGGATTTTTACAGTTGTTTTTCTTCTGTACACTACGTACACGTCTTTGAAACATAAAATACATTCTATTAAGCAGTTTTAAATGTGAATTAACATTTTTTTTTTTCAACTCATTTTCTGCATTAATAAAATCACAACCTCTATAATACGGAAACCTGCAAAAACGGGAAATTCTGCTGTAAGTAGCACAAATAAAATAAAATAAAATATACTTTGTAATGAAAATTGTAATTCATTTTATAAAAAGACATTTACATAAAATTTTATCTTGAAATTTATTATTATTATTTAACCTGTTTGTATTATGCCCTCAAATCTTGCAACTCAAATTTCATCCACTTCTAATTAAGTTAGGTAGTTGAGATTTTGCGAACATACCCACGTTCGATGACGATGCATTATAATAATGTTTTAGGGTGGTCTCACTGCTACCATTCCCACCCACCTCGAAACCCAATATAGACAAATATAAGATTTAATCGGTAATATCAATTGGACACGGGTATGTTGGGGTGGCCCCACCCACATCATCTCCATCCTCAATCCCGAAAAGTATGACAAAAAATATAATTTAATCATTAATCATATGGTATTTGTACATAATATTTGTAGTGAGGTGAGGGTGGGCTTCCCGCTCTCAATTATTTAAAAAAATATCAAATCAACAATAAAATTTTATCAGTAACGCGTTATATATGGATTAACTTTTTATTTCTTGTATTAGCCGTCAGTTTATAATAATCCTTATTTATCATTAATACTTATAAGGATTCATTATTTCAAAATCACGCAGAACATGAGCGTATAAATCACGTTTGTACTGTACTTATAATGTAGGTGTATTGTATATTATCCACGTGGAGTTTCCGGATTTTTTCACGTGTTAAGTCACGTGTCACGAAAGGACTTTCTACGGGAAAAGACTTCCCGTAGAAAGTCCTTTCGGGAGACACCTTCTCTAGGCTACTGTAATGAACTACTCTCTTGGCAGATCGCCCATATGTTGCGTTACTATATCCTATCAATCCCTTCTCATCCCTACAAAAATGTTCTTAGAAATATACTTAATTTTTAGATTATTATTAAATTTAACACTTAAAACACTGAAAATGAAATTTTCAATACTTTCCCCGATAAACAGGGAAAAAAAGATATATGACAAAAAATAAAATGTATTTAAACAATCCTTTACAAAAATACAATTATAAAAATTATTTAATCTACAGTATTACATAAACTAATTAACTGTACAGTACTGTAGAGTACATATACCTGTTTTTACTACTGTGTTTTAATGTTCTTTGTGTATGTATACTGTAATTAAAAATAGCATATAAATTATTATTATTATTATTATTAAAAATTAATTGCTAAATAAATGAATATCAATGAGAAAATATTAAAAATTGGTTTTTATGTTAATTGATTTTATGGTAATTATTTAAAGACAATCAAGCATATAGTTAAAATTAATATCGAAAACTAATATAAATTAAATAATCTTTGAAAAATAAAACTGATAGTATAAAATAGCAGATCCAGAAATCTTTTAAAGGGGCGCAGAAAGAAAACAATATACCTTACAAAATCTTTTACTACCTGAGATTACCCGGCTTTTTCTGGAAAAACCTCCAGAAGAAGGTGCAGCTGTGCCTTGCGCACCCCCTAAATCTGCCCGCGATACTACCATATATTTTTAATTATGTAAAACCTATTATATAAGTCTATCTTGCATAATATACAATACATCTACATCAAGAACATTATATGTACTGTACAGTGTGACTTTTTAGGTATAAGACAGTATAATTACATTGCGATCTTATTCTGCGTGTTTTTAAAATAATATACCTTTATAAGTATTAATGATAAATAAAGATTAATCGCGATTATTTTTTTTTCTAGTTTTAACTATGGAAACTTTTTCTTATCGAGCCGAGATGATTGTCGAGATATGAATTGCGAAACAGTATAAAGTACAATTACCTGGATTACATATAAAGATGCCAAATGCTAAAGGGCTATTGCGCTACAATACTTTTTTTACGATAAAAAATACATGTATTTTAAAAATTATTCTCTTATAATAATACACTTTTAATTTATGTAACAAAATTACATACAGGCTATATTATTATAAGAGAAAAATACCATAAAAGCAGGTTTAAAAATTTTTATTTTACTTTTTAGAAAATTCAAAATTTTTAAATTTAGTATAAATTACGCTCAGTGTATGAATTTTTAAATCAAAATACCGTGAAATCTCTGAACAACGACAGCTGATGAGAATATTAAAAAAATTGTGGTCGTTGTTTGAAGGTTTCTTATATGCATTTTTGTTTCAAAAAAGTTTCCGGAAAAATGGCCGCCGTCTAGAGGTGGCCGTCGTTGGCAGATAGCCACCATTACAGGTTCAACTGTAATAACTTTAAAAATGGATTCTGATATAATTTGATGCGTATTTGTGAAAATAAACATCTGAAATTGATAAGGATCTACATTTAAACAGAATATTCATAATGTTGTTATAAAACTTCAATTTAATTTTCGAAGATTGAGTATCAGTCATTAATCAAAAAATAGATTAGAATTTCTCGTACATTGATTGATTTATCGCATTAAAATAGTTGTTATAACCCCAGAATATGAGCTACAAAACAGAATAAAATTTTGATAAGTAATCTTAGACGTCAATGATATTAATATCATTGCAGGAATTCTTTTATCGTTTTATTATAAACCTTTATTAACAGAGAATATAATTGTGAATAGATTTCGATTATATTATTTACGCGATATCAATCAGGTAAGTGTGTTTTAAATGAAAATTTATATAATTTAATTTATAAACAAAAACAGTTTGATTTGATGGCAACGCAACTGGAGGGCGTCTGGCAGAAGGAAGCCTCCTGGGATGGCTTTCTGTGAGAAACTCTCCCCTATTTAGATGTTACATACGTCTTCACGTATGTAACATCTAAAATTCGAAAAACTGCTTGTGTCCATTCCGTTGGTGAGATTCGAACCCACGACCAGCTATTACTAGTCGACCGGATGGCCGAGACGGTTAAGGAGTCTGTCTACAGCTGTGGGAGACCGAGAATCGAATCCAGACGGTCGAAAAACCCCAAAATTTTATCATGGGCGATCTGTCCCGGATATGTCGGGTCTCGTCCTTCACCACTTGGCCATTCCTATCGTAGAAATGGCTCAACTCGCGATGGGTGTGAAGAAATGCCCATCTTAGTGTCTACAAGGTGGAGTTTTTAAAAAATACGGATAATTGCTTAATATCTTGAAATTTCGTATTCTCTTAAATTTCGTATATTGTTCTCGTAGTTAGTGATAAATTCAAATATTACGATTAGAATATGCTGGTTCAAAACTTATCTTGTAAGAATGTAAATCATGTCAATTTTATCTGATATGTAGAGAGAAAAAGATGGCAGACGTATGCGAAATAATAAATGCAGCATTGAATGTGAAAAAATTATACAATAGTGTTATAAATCGTAAAATTTTTATAAATCAGTTTAATTTTTTAAATGAAAGAATATTGTATTTAACCTGAATTATTAATCCACTAACCCCAACTCCATGGAATTATTTTTTATATCATAATATTAAATGAGAATATTAAACACTTGTTACGATTTAGGCTTTATAAAAGAAATATTTTATTTATTCTAAATATTAATTTTAGTCCTATATGGCCTAGGGTTAAAGCGGCCATACTCAACTTAAGGCCTGCGGGTTGCAGGCGACCCGCCAAGCTTCACTGTGCGACCCATAACACACACTCATTAAGTACTTATTTTTAAAACTTCTGGCAATTTGGCAAAAGTTTTTAAAACTCGAGACACGCGCAAAGAAAAATATTCGAAAAAAATAGTGTTTTGAGACAATTGGGAAGAATCGTATTTTGTTATGCCAAATAAACACGGTTCGCAACTTGTTGATTTGTCGCGAAAGTGCAATATAAAAAAATATAACATTGTTCGTCAATATACCAGGAAACACAAATCATTTAATAACACTTTTTCTTAGAGATCTTTAACAAGATGTGAAAACTTAAGTTTCTTTAAGAAGTCATTGCAACAGCAACAAAATGTTATTTCAGTTACGAGAACATCACATGAAATTTGATAATTGGTAAACATCTTAAACTATTTACTGTCCCAGAGGCTGTGAAGGAATGTTTCATCAATGCTTCCAATGTATTATTTGGTAATTTTAGCAATAAAAATCAAGTGTTAGAGCAAATTTTTAAAATCCTGCTTTCTGATTCTCTCTGCGTTAAACTTATTGAAGGTATTGTAAAACACATTTCTGAGCGCATCATACAAGACTTAAAAATTGCAAATATTTTAGCTTGGCTTTTGATTCCAGCACCGACATTTCAGAAACGTCACAATGCCCCGTTTTCGTTAGATACTGTGCTAAACAGAATTCAATTTGTGAAGATTTTTTTGAAATTTTTCTTATAAAAACGAATCAGAGGCACAGATTATCTCAATATTATTAGTACTTTTCTGGATAAGAATAATGTTAATATTAAAATACTGGTTTGTGCACGCACTGATGGATGTCTTTCAATGACGGGATCTGAAATAGGATTTGTTTTCCTATTGAAAAAGAAATGCAATTTAACAAATCTCTTATCATTTCACTGTATCATTCACCAAGAAAACTCCGCAGGACGTTTTTTCATGGCCGAAGTACACGCTGTGATGGAAACATTCATAAGTATGATGAATTATATCAGAGCACGAGAACTGAACCATAGAAAATTCAAAAATCTCTTGGAAGAAATGAACAGTAATTATAGCGACGTTACTTTACATACGTTGGTGCAGAGGAAAAGTTCTAGATCTTTTTATTTTTTCTTTACAGCAAGAAATGATTTTATTTTTTACAAGAAAACAATAAGTGTTTACAACGAAATTAAACTTATGGATGGTGGTATATTGTAGCCTTTCTGTGCGACACCACAAAAAACTTAGTGATAACGATCGTGGTTTAGAGGGTAAAAGTAAAATTATTTCACAAATGGCGAATAAAGTATTTCCTTCATTTATTACGAGAAAATACAAAATCAAATACTTTATAATTTTTCAACTATAACAAAAGCTTTAAAAAATAGTATTGACATTTTGCCAGAAAAATATAAGATCATGTTAAATTATTTGACTGCTCTATCCGAGGAATTTAAGAGCAGATTTCAAGATTTAAGAAATGTTAAGAATTGTCTGTTGCTTCTAGAAAATCTCTGGCACTTAGAAACAGTAACTATTACACAATTAACTACATTTCGATATGATTATGCAAAGTTATTCAACGAATTCATCGAGTTCAATAAACGATACTAATCTGGAAGTTATTTTTAAAGAAAAGAGAGTGGAAAGGAGTACGCAGAGTTTTGGAAATTAGTGCTGACAAATACTAGACTGTGCAGCAAAGTATGCAGGCTTGATTCTCACGTTGTTTGCATCGACGTAACTTTGCAAATCATTCTATTTTAAAATGAAATATGTAAAGAACATATATAGAAATCGGTGTGTTGATTCTCAGCTTGATGACGTTTTGAGAGTAGCATGTAGTAATTAATAAATCTGATTTGTCTAAAATAGTCAGAAATTCGTTTTAATATCGAATTTTGCACTGATTTTTAAATAAACGCTTGGTCACATTTAGTTTTTAAGTTTTATTTTTAAAATTATCTTATAATGTATAGCAAACTATGTCGCGGGCTGCGTAATGTTACAAGCATATACATGTGGCTCGAGGAAAAAAAAGCTTGAGTATGGCTGGGTTAAGATGTCAGTCTAACGCTCTGGGAAACTCAGGGTCAATCCTAGCAGTCTAAAAATTTCTAAAATTTTTCACGCGCGGTTGACCCCCTTGTGGGTTTGGAGAGAACCCACAATGGATATGGAAAAGAGCACTCTCTTAGTGTTCCCAGGCAATCATATAAATGACTTCAATTATTTTAATGAGAAATATAATCAGGAACTTATTTATAATGTAAATCAAGCAAGCTTTTATGATTTGCTCACTAAAATGGAAATATGAATGAAATTCAGCTCGGATTTCAAATCTGTTTTTTTTTTTTTGCAGTTTCGCGCTTTCTGTCTGTAGATAATCCATTCAAAGAGAAATTTAATCTTTTTGAAAAATCAATGTATTGTACATAATTCACTTTAGAATTATTAAAAAATACATTATGAATTCAACTGCTTTGTTCATGTTTAATCAAATAAATATCTTCAGAATTTTTAAGCATAACAACTTAAGTGAGAGCAGCTTATAAATACTGTACACGGATTGAGAAACAATAGCCAAATGGCTAAGGTTTCAGCTTTTTATTGTTCTGGGGACCCAGAATCGAATCTGGACAAGCAACTGTCGGGCCTAACTCACCATTATTTGTTTATTCTTTTCATTATGTGGGTATTAAAGCAACCTTTTTTTAAAGGCCCATTGATGATTCGGCTAGGCCCACAATGGAGCGGCCGGGTGGTGAAGGGCGAGGTCCAACACGATGTATCCAGGACAGATCACTCCGAAATATTTCTGGATTGCTCCCGATTCTATTCCGGGTATCCCATAGCAGTAAACTGAGGCCTTAACCTCCTCAACTCTCCAGCCTGCATCCTTCACCATTCTGTCGCCCCTTTATGGACATGACAAAATTCAACGAATATGAAAAAGGCCATATAGAGGCCTTTTTCATATTTCCATATAAAGGCCCATTAGATAGAGACACAAAATGAGTAAAAAAATATGAAAATATTATTGAAATATACTTTTTAATAGTTATTACGTAAATGTTAATATATTTTGATACTATATATTAAATAATGTAAATTATTATTATTTTGATAAAAAAAAAAATTAAAAAGAAACGAAAAATAAATATTGTCGACGATAGAGGGAGAATGTTAACGTGTAGATTCTTTGCTAACGAGGATAATGAATTTCTTGTGACGTCATCGTGGGTGGCCATTTCGTTCATTCGGCTGCATTTTGGTTTGAGTCGTTGTCTGCCGCGGGTAAAAGTGGATAACGAGAAAACAATTGCGGTTTCAATGTGTAGCGACGAAGTAGTAAGTATAATTTCTTCACTAATACATAACAAAATGATTAAACGGAAATTTTATCATTTTTGATCGTATCAATGAATCTAATCACGGAAATAACGTCACCAGTTAATAATGGTAAAAATCACAAAAAAAGTTGAGGATTTCTACTTATTTGCCGTTTATAATTTAATTCTCTTTCAATTTTAAGATTTGTTTTTGGAATAGTTGAAAATAGTATTTTATTTTTAGATGACTTCTTCATATTCAATCATTCTTCGAATTTAAGCCTAATAGTCATTTCCTCCAGCCTTTGACATACAAAAAAGCTTCTCGAATATTTTCTTTTAACCTGGCAATTTAAGCAGATAAAACTAGTTTTATCAACGTTGAGAAATATCACAGCCTTTGAACAATGTAAGTTGGTTAAAAAGATAAGTTTCATTGACCTGTGATTTAAATACTTGTTAAATACATCCAAAAGATCATTTTCCCTTCCATTTTTGTATATTTTTTCCCCCTCATCTGTTCAAAACCGGATTTTCTGCATAATCTTTATGAAAAATTCTGGTCAATTTCACTCAATTCACACTTGCAAATTTAGAATAAATAATACATCACATTCAAAATAAATATTAAGTAATAAGAATGTATTTCCCTTAATAAAAAGATGAGTTTTTGTTGATGTGCTTTAATGACTCTCTTCCATATGTTAATATCTAATAATCTGCACGTAACTATTTTGTTGATTACGATATAGCTTCAATTCTATTTTTAAATATATTACAGCTATTAATTTTTACATATTAACATATTTATTGTTTTGTATTTAACTTAAAATTTAATAATTAGGATAATTCTTCCTAATTATTAAACTACAAATGTGGTGTTTTATATATATATATATGGTATGTACGTGTGTATATAAATATAGTAATCCTGTATATTTTTTTCTTTTATGTATGTAATAATATAGGAAAAGTTACAGGAATGTTGTTTGAAATCTAGTAATGTTACTTATGTAATGTATTATTTTGAGTTACTTGCAATGGTAGCTATCATATGATGTTATATATATTAATTTGTTTATATTTTATTTATATATTCAACATTATATGTACTACAAGTTTGTTTTTTTTTTTGTCTATTCGTTTTACTTTTTTTTTATTTATGGGATATCTAAATAGTACATTCTTGTTGATTGAGTTTAATTCTGGAAGAACTATCGGCTCTGAAAAGTCACTTCAAACTACATAATGATGACATACCATGATGATGATGATGATAATGTTAAGTAATAAATGCACTAAATATTGGATATTATTCAAAACACTTGTTTTATGAGTGTTTTGAATATCATGAATGCTGAAGTTTTGGTTGTGTAAGTGTTTTGACAATATTGTTAGATGTATCTTATGCAAAAAGCAGTATCTTAATTTATACAAATTAGAAATATGTAGTTTCAGTACTTATTCCAGGTAGCCAAAATATTAAATGTTTTTGTTCTGAATTTGGATGACAGCCTCAAATTGCAACAATTAAAATAGAGTTTTCTTTAAAATTAACTTGACATTGAACATTAAGTAACTCTAAAATACCATGATGTTATGTGTATGTGATAATGAATTAGAAATATCACAAATTTTAAGAAATATATACTTTGAAATATTGATGACAAAATATATTAAAAAATATTTATCTGCTTAAAAATAAAGTTAGTGAGGGGAAAAAGTAATAATTTAATTGTTTTTGATATGAATTTTAGATTCAAAAATATATACTTTGTGATCTGTCACACAATGAGAGAGAGATAGATACAAAGTTTATTATTTAAATTAATATATATTTATTCATTTTATATTACTTTAAATGTTCCTTTAAAAACATTGTTCTTGGTATCTTTTCATATAAAAGAATTTACCATTATTTGTATTAAACTGTATGCAATATTATTCAGAATTTTAAGTTAATGTTTGATATACCTTAACTGATTAATTTGGAATATAGATAAAGTTGAGTTTTATCATTTTCAAGTGATAACACACACTGAAATTTAGTATTGAATAGAAACAAATTAGATTCCTTAGATATTTCATTTTGTTTGGTTTGTACTTATTATGTTGTCTTGAAAAATATTTATATAATTATAAATGTTATTTTGCATAAAATTTGATTACTATTTACTACTTAAAATTTTTACACACAGTGATACACTTTTTAATAATTCTATGGAAATTCCTGCCTTTTATGAATTGAACAACTAAACATATCAAAATAAATTATATGGTTAAGCTGTTTTGATTGTTTTATTGTATTGAAATGTGAAGAAACACTTTTGTAAAAATTTCTATAAATTATTACTTGGTAAAGCTAAAATAGTTTTTGGCAACAAATTTAACTACTTTGTAAACAAGTCAGGAATCATGCACACCTTGCATGAATATTTTCGTTGGTATATTGTTAGACAAATTTGTCAACTTGCAAAATAACCTTATATGATATTTAATAGTTCTTAATTTAATAAATTATACAAAACAAATTAAACATTTTTGCTTGACATTTCTATAAAATTTTTTAACAAGTATTTAATTTTGTTTCACAAAATGATAACTTTATGAAATGCATGGATCTGTAATAACACTTTTTGATAGTTTTTATATTTGAAATGAAATCAAGCTTGTTTGCTTATTTCTATTACAGTAATCTACTTAATCATAAAATTGTTACAGAAATTATAATTATTGTAAGCAGCAATAATTACACTAAAATATAACTACAGGAATATCTCACTTGGTGCAACTTCATTTAGTGCATGCCCCTTTAACATGGTTTCCCTATACAATTATCCCTTGCTTTATGTGCGATTTTATTAACATGCAATGCAAAATTAATTGCAGTGCAATTAATTTTGTGTGTGAATCAAATCTTGCATAAATTTCTGCCATGCATTTCCTTATGTGTGTGACAGAAGTTGTAATATACACTGCTTTAACAATTGTGTTTATTTAACACTGATACTGTATTTGATTAACAAGATTTTGATATATGCAGTAGCATTGAGGGGACTAATTAACCATGTTAATCAAGGGATACTTCTAATATGATCACTGTCAGCTTAAACATTAGAATTTATAATTAGTTTTAAAAATAATTTTCAGTAATAAAAGGTGGATCATTGTTATGTGCTATCAGTTTATATTAAATTTGTTTCAATAAAAGTTACATATTTTTTAGAAGTACTGTACATAGAGGTTTCTACTCGGTTTTTTTATCATTAAATTGGTACATTATTTTTTGCTTTAAATACCTGCCACTTCTAGCAGCAATGTTGTTAATTTAGACTGAGAAGAATTGACAAAATGGCTAGTGACATTGTCTGCTTGATCAATCCATTAACTTCTGTGCATATTTTTAAAAGATCTGCTTCCAGATTATTTTGAATGAAGAATGCAGTGTTTGTGTAAAAGAACATTAGAAAGCATAATTTGGTGGAATCAAGAACTTCATGCAAAAAGAAGTCCAAAAGTCTTATTAAAAGAAAAAATTTGCAACTGAATTCTTAAATGTGGAATAAATAGGAATTTAGATTTAATGGTATCTTTTTATATCATTATCTTTAGTTTTTCAGTAATGTTATCAAATCACTTCCATCATAAGTTATGAAAGACAGTTTGAATTATCTTCTAAGTGAAAAAATTACTTTTCAAACAAATCAGCATTTCTACTATTAAACCACATTCCTTGGTTGTTATTATAATTTTCTGTAATATATTAACTGTCTTAACTAGGAAATTCAAATTTCTATTATGCCCTATTGATATCTACAAAGTTATTGTATTCAGATTTTGATTTAGATTTGAATATTAGACAAACATGGACTAAATCAGTGTTTCCCAACCTTTTTTGTGCTATGCCCTACCTAAGCCTTTCTAAAATTCTTATGCCCCCTAACATATACAGTGGCTATACAGTTAACTTAAACTTTGACCCATTTTTGAATTGCCCCCAAATGCCCCTGTGGAGTGTGGGCCCCACATTGGGAAACACTGGGCTAAATAGTTAAACACAATAGTCTCAATGCAGCATGCAGCATTCCTCCCAATTGTGCCCTCAAAGTAGACTGATTTCAGGGGACTACATCTTGCAAAGGGTTGCATGTAGAAGTATGGCTCCTTTTGACTTCTTTGTTTCTATTAGCATGGTCTACAGCAAGGATGGGCAACCCGCAGCCTGCATTAATATTTTTTGTGGCCCACGTTGCATAAAATTTGAATAAATATATCAATTTCCCAGCTTAAGGAAGTATGCAGCAAAAATTCAAACATTATTTTCTACAACTTTATGTGAATAGTTTTTCTGCAATGAATTTAATAAAAAAAGAAACTGGCTAACAGACACATTGAAACTAATTTAAAACTAGCAGTGACTAATATTTAATCAAATATTTCCAATATATTACATTTACATCAGTTCCAGAAACTAAGTTAAGTATACCTATGTTATTTATAATTATATGTGAATGAGTAAATGTGATTTACTAGCATTTTTTTTCCCTCTTTTCTGTTATATGTGGCTCACGTTAATTCAAAAGTTTTGAAATGTGGCCCTTACATAGAAAAAAGCTGCCCATTCTTGGTCTGCAGCTTTATTCAGGTTCCAACAGGTTGTCATTCAGATCTGCAATTGTGTCAGCAAAGGTATTTAAACTGTTTGCTCCATTTGACTCTTGAAAAAAGGTTTTCTTTTGGGGTTTTAATGAAGTGGATTTGAGTTTTTTGAGAGGGGCTTGTTTTGAAAAAAGTAAATTAGAAGTAGTAAAAGTTAGAAAATTTACCAAAATTATTGTCCTCTTACTATAAACTTTAGGATCAGTGTGCAACAAAATGGATAATGAAGTAATATTAAGTCTGTTATCCTATTTATTCACAAACTAGACTCGAAGGTTAATCAACAAAATGGATAACAGAAGTTATTTTGTTTGATTTGTTTTACTGTGTATTTACAAGCTTGGTCTTTTGGGGAAAATAACAAGAAGAATCAGAATAAATGCCAGTGAGTCTGTTTTGTTATCTCATCTTTTTACATGCTTAAGCTAAAGGAGAAATTATGAAAATGGATAATAAAACAACTGTTAGTACATTTGTTTTGTTATCTATTTGCATGCTAGACTTATATTTAACAAAAAACAACAGCCATACACAGTGTTTAGCTGGAGGAGGAGAGGGAAGAGAAGTGAAAGTGGTAGGTGAGGAGATAGAAAGAAGAGAAAGGAATGTTAGACTGAAAGGAAAATATACCAAAATGAATAAGAAAATAGATATTAATAAATCTGTTTTGTTGTAAATATACCTTATATTTACAACAAAATATATTTACACATTAAAGTACAAGAGACCAACTGCACAAAGCACTTTTGAACAAACCATAAACTGTTTCCATTTAGCTATTAATCCATTTGGGATAAATACAAGATCTTAATATAACAATTAAGACATTAATGTTTTTTGTAGGTTAGTGTAAAAAAAATCACTCTGACAAATAAACAATAATAACCACAACACTAATGAAGTCTACTATCTGAAAGTAGTCCTTTTGATGAATTTCCTAGACTTAAAAATAAACCAATTTTTATCTTACAAAGTTGCATTAAAATGACACATCATAATAGTTAAAGATAAAATGTGACAAGTATTTGGTGTTTGAAATCCTTCATTTTTGCCATTTTGGTTCTCATTCCTTCCCTCATAGCTCTCATTTTTGACAGGAAAGGGATTAAAAAACTTAAAAATAAAAAACCGTTCAACTATCCAGCATAATTCTTTAATAACATAAAAACGTTTTCAAACGCATTAAGCATTTGTCATCAGTTATTTCTCTAACTTGAAATGGGAAATTTAAAAAATTACGCAATCAAATTTCAAATAAACGGTTATGTAAAAAATTAAAAGGTAACATGTTATAAATGAAAGTGATATATACTAATTTCCGTGTATTTAATAAATAATAATAAAAATAAATAAAAATAAAATATCTAGCAAAGATCATCCTAAGTCCGATTAAGCCTTTTTTTATAGATCTCTGCCAATTCGTCGCAAAAAGATTTCCAAGCAGACGAAAGCCCGTCAGCATCCCTATAGTTGATACACTGCTTGCTCTTCTGCGCCCTGTGGATTTTCATCTTTTTGAGATATTTTACCGCTTGTCTAGATCTGGTAGCTTTTATTATAGAGGCCTGGTCCCAGAAAACAGTAATGCCTTGTTGTTTAGCATAAGTGGCAAGGACCGTACTGTCAACAGTTTTGTTCACCGAAAGCTTATGTTCATTTATTCTTTCTTTCAAATTCCTCAAAGTTGTGCCTATATATACTAAGTTAGAGTTGAACCTATGGTCTCTTAGCGGTATTGAGTATATTCCTGTTAAGGAGTTACGTTCGTAATGCCCCTTATCATTCCTTAATATCCTGTATAGTGGGATTACGTCGATAAACTGTTTGTAAGTTCTTATTTTTGGAAACCCTCTTGACAATCGGTTTAAGGAGGGGTATATAATCGAGGACCACTTTTTCTTTTTGGTGGTTTTGCTTTTGCCTACTTGCCAGATTATTATCCTTCTTAATTAATGAGAGCCTCTATTCTTTTCCTCCCGTAGCCATGCTGTATGGCAGTTCTTCGTATATATTGTAATTCCTTAACTGTATTGCAAACGTTTGTGCAATGTGTGTGTGCTCTTCTTATCCAAGATCGAAATACCGCCATTTTAATATGCTCTGGATCTGCCAAATTCTTAGGGATAATGATGGGGATAGATGTTGGTTTACGATAAATGTTGGTTCGGACTTCCTCTTTTTCGCATGTTATAGTCAGATCCAAGAAATTAACGCTACTACTATCTTGTTGCTCCAATTCCAAGGTTAAACCTCTCAGTTATTTCTCTAATTTGAATTTACCGTTTTGAATTAGAGAAATAACTGATGAACGCTTAATGCGTTTGAAAACGTTTTTATGTTATTAAAGAATTATGCTGGATAGTTGAATGGTTTTTATTTTAAGTTGAATTCTCCAGTAAGCAAGTATACAATTAAAAAACTTTGCACACAAAACTCTAAATTAATGTCAGTATTCATTAGTCTAACTACTTGCCATTTTGAAGCCGTTAAGAAATCATGGAAAAATGCATAAAAATGCTAAGAGAGACTTATAAAATTATAAATTGTAATGTATTTTTTTAAAGTTAAGCATTATGTAGTTTAGCTTGAGAATAATAGCATATGTTATCCATTCTGTTAACTTTACCTTTTTGTCAAGCATGTAAATAGTTGGGATAATACAATAGACTTACTGACATATGTATTCTTATCCATTCTATTAACTTCTCAGAAAAGTGTGTAAATAGATAGATGACGACAAAACAGATGTTAAGTCTTTTATATATTTTGGTACTTTTCTCTCTTTTTTTTTTTTAATTTTCACCATTTAGCTATATTTTGGAAAAAAAAACTGTCAAAAGATACCATGCTGCTTTTTGTTATATAGTCAAACTTCGAAAAGTGAGACGTTTGAAAACTGAACAAGTTAGTTTATGAACAGAATTTCAAACTCATGATTGCCATATGATAATGCAGTTGCAGAATAAGCTACTCTGCAAGAGCCGGCCACAGAGTACACAGTCAACTCTCTCTACTTTCTATATTAATTTCCTATAGAAAATTTTCTCTGGAGTCATTCCCACTTGGCCTACACCTCTTGTGTGATGTTAAGTAAGTTTCATTGTTATATGAACTGTTTTAAAGTAGATACAAATGTCAGTTTCCTTTCAGCAACTGTTTGACAAGTTCATTAGACATTAAGAATATTTCAGCTTTTGCTAAATTTCAGTTTGTTTGATTAATCAACTTTTCATGACCAGGTCTAATTTTGGATTGTTACCAGCATGCATGCTACAGATATTTGGCCAACCGTATCAATGTTGATTGTGAGTAAATTCATTACCTAACAACCTATGAAAACCTATTGGTACATTTTGACAGTTTCATATAGTTGACAGGATAAAAAAATTACATAAAAATATTTGATTTATATTTTATTTATATCAAGCCATAGATAACTGTTGCCTTTTATTCAAAGTTATACAGAGTGTTTTTTTTTAACCTGATGGTACTCAGAGACATCTGTATAGCAATCTAACAGCCGGACTGTCGGCAAATTTGGGAGAGTGACTAAGAATGACATGGGAAAGAGATTCTGAGAAGAAAAAAGTAGTACCTAAATTCGCCAGTAGGGGTGGATTTGACCTTACCATCTGACTCTGACCAGAAGTGGGCTTTTTAACAAAATAGGTCCGGGAATTCTGATGTCATCATGTGACCTCAGAATAAAAGCTTCAATAAATAGTTATAATAAAGATAGAATGTAGAAGGTTTTTTTTATTCCAAAGCTAAAAGACACTTCTGAGTAATGACATAGTCAATATATAAATATGTATTTGATAATTTTTGCTTTCCTGGCTGTTATCTACAACAAAGGAAAAGTGTAGTGATTGGTCAAAAAATGACTTCAAATTTTTGCAGTTTTGGACTTGGGACACATTGAAATGTTTATGCAAAAGATTCAGTTTTTTTCTGTATGTATGGATGTTACTGCATGTGGGGCAAGATTTTGTTCACTCTGTTTGAAGCTTAATAACTTCTGCAGTTTTTGAGTTGAATGGGTTTAACACAGGAGTTAAGCTTCAAAGTGGTTGAACTAAATCATGCCCCCCACACATTCTAAAATCTGTGCATATAGAAAAAACCCTGAATGATTTTGTACTTCTCTGTTTCAAGGCTTTTTGAATTCAAGAGAGTAAAAATTTGGGGAAGTCATTTTTGATTGACTGCCATTCTTTTCATTTGTTATAGGCCTATACTGTAAAACAGTCAAAAAGTAATGACGACAACGATTCTGATTAATTTTGTATTTTTAAAAAAGTAATTTAAGTTTTTTAAAATAGCATTAAAACTTGCCACATCTACTTAATATATAAATTCACATTTATTGACTTGTTTAATGATGGCAATGGTATTTGGTAAGCATGTATAAAAAAAAAACAGTAAATATATTTGTACACAAACAAATTAGTTTAATAAAAATGTTGTACATAATATAAGAGTATGCACATACATTAAACAATCAAGAATAAGAAATATAACATTTAGACTGGTAAAGAAAAAGGTTGCTTATTTTGCCATGTTGACTAATTTATTATTTTTTGTCTGTTATAAACTGAATTACTTCTTAAAAAGAGAATCACTTTTATTAAGTCTGTATTCATGAAAGCTCTTAAATCAGATTTAATAGTTTTAAGAGGGAGAAAATAAATCTGCTCTACTGAAACTTGGGTTGGTAGCAATGCTGTATGTTGGATAATGTCTGGATAGTGCAGTATCGCCATTTTAACATCCAAATTTGAAGAACAGTCAGTGTGATTTACTTTTTCCAGTGCATTGTAAAAATCATGTTTAAATTTTGTAATATTTCCTTTTCTCTCTGTGCTCATATTAGAACTTAAGTTTAATTTTGAGGGTAGAGAAGAGTTTTATAAAATTGTGAATACTAATAACATGTAAAATATTCCTTAAGTCTGACCACATTGGAGATATGATACATAACTCCTCCTGTGTCTCCACCTGACAACCTTTTAATTAAGAACCAAAATTTAATAGCATTAATTATGCTATTAAATGCATGCACAAGCTACCATGCCAAATTTCGTTTTCTTAAATTTTATACCCATTCTAAGATTGCTCAATATCGCAAAACAGAGAATAAAGAAATTAAACAAATTAGACACCAACACGTGCACTCTCTCTCAAATTTTCCCCTTTGACATTTTTTTTTGTTCAGGAAATCTCCAAACATGTAGATTTTCAAAATACTTGGATGGTGAAATTTGGCACAATTCCAATACTTTTTTGTTTTATATGCATAACAAGTTGCAAAGGTAAAAAGGAGTTGGAATTGGCAGATTTTTGACAACTCTAAAACACCAAAACTTTGACTCCAACTCCAAAGCTGTACTTATATAAATTTCCTGTTGGTTCTGTCAACAATTAAAACAATGGTATAAGTATTGCCTTAAGATTAATGGTATGGGAATGAAGGGCCATTTACAATGAAAATTAAGCAAAAACATAAAACCATGTACCTATGTTGTTTAATTCAACCATTCACAATGAGTTGCATAAAGTGTACACAAGTTCATTTCTTAAACTTAATCATAAAACATTAATGCAAATAAAGCTTGGTTATTTATATCCATAAAATGCACAACTATATCAGTCATCATGTAAACATCAATCTATTTCATCACCAACCACTATATTAAATTATATGTGAATTTTATTTTTTACTGTGCGCTATCAGCTGCCATAGGAATTTGGCTACATACATACATGCATGCACGCACGCACTGCATACTTACCAGAACCAACCCTGTTCATGACTAGTGTTCAATCTTTTTCAACCAATTACATTCTCAGTTTTTCATATAGAGAAATGCAAACAATGTTTTGATTGTTTTTGTTCATTCATGGTTTGTATTGTCATACAAATCCATTTAGCTTTATTTCATCAGACCAAACAAAACTTAATTATTGTATAGGATTGTTTGGATCAATGAAGTTATAAAGCAATGCCAAAGAACTGCAAATACATATGGTATGAGATTTTAAAAATGAATATTTGTAGTTCTTTTTGATTCTTATTTGACACATATAAGTCAAACAAGATTGGTTCAACAGATAATGTTCAATAATTGACAATTCAATAAAATAAATGAATAATTCTAATAAAACTAATTTTCCAGAGTAGCTATTGCTTATCTAATGCTGGGTATCCATCAAATGTTATAACAATGCTACCTCACAAAGTCCCAATTTCTGGTTTGGCAACCTATTCCAAGGTAAGACATTTGTGAAATAAAATAAACACTATGAAAATGTCATATAAAGGAAAAAAAGTGGTTATGTTGGAGAAGACTATAGAGATATAAAGTAAAAAGTCTATAAACTGTGTTTGTCGTTAATGATTTTTCCAGATTTTGTCATCCAAATCAGACCCAGTCCTGTTTGAGTTGGATAAACGGGGTTCCACTGTAATAATGAGTTTGAAAACATTTTTAATATATTAAACTATTCATATGTCTTCCTCAGTTAGGAAAGATACAGAATTTGAATAAATTATGGATTGAACACACAACCAACATTTCTAAATTTAAAAGAGCAAAGTTTTAACATAAACTAATAAGAAAATAACACACAACCATACCAAATGGGGTAAACCCTTTGGTATTGTTCTTAATATTTTAAACTCTTGCTGGATATCAATAAGGTATGTTTTGTATAACCCATGGAAGAAAGTTTTCAAACAACAGTTATGTGATAATTTTGAATGTAGGAATTATTTGTTAACAAATCATACCCTCTTCATTGCTAACTTCCAATCATTATTTGACTAATGCCTTCCACTCTGGGAAATGTTGCACCATCTCATATAACTAAAGTTTCTAAGGAATTTGATAAAATATATCTTTAACACAAACTTGCTAATCTCCCATTTACATCTAATCCTGATGATGATATATCTAGATTGGGTTTTCTCTCTTACTGATTGCATTAAATATTTTGATCATTACTTTTACAAATGTTTTAATGGTTTTATTCATTCTGATTGGCTTTCTCTGCAGGTTCCCCAATGTTTAACCTATAATCTATCTTTTATTTTACTTGTTTATGCTAGCTCTTTCTATTAGGTCTTATTTTTACTGTTCTTCTCAAAACATTTGTAATATTGAACAATTTACATTTTGATTTATTACATTTTAAACACACATATAAATGCTTACTATATAATATGCAACCTTCTCTTGATCTGTAATGTATTTTTAAATTTTTACAAAATTTAAGAAAATTCTTAAAGTAGACAATACATGAGTGTCTTCTCATTATCCTTTTGCACACATGAGGAAAATAACACCAGTTCCATGGTGGAGTCGATCTTTCATTTGAAATTGCTTGGACAAATATAAAAATTTTTATTAAATATTCTTTTATTTGATATGAAATTTTCTTGGTTTTTTTCTGCACAATTGTTTGTGTTTTTTTTTCTTTTGTTACTGCTTTTAAGTCTTTTTAATTGGGGAGAAAATCAGTTATCCAGGGATGCTTCCTATTGTATATGTAAAATAAATTAAAATAAATAATCCTAGAGCAATAAAAATTCTGGAGTTTATTTCTAATGACAAGAGCTGCTATTCTACAAAATATCAAACTGGAAAAATAATTTTGAATATAAAAAAATAATCTTGTCCAAATCCTAATCTGGAAAAAATTTTCAAACATACTAGAAAAATTGTGTTAATGCACTAACAATAATCACATTAGTTTTTGCAAATTAATCTGAAAGTATTGCCTGTGTATGTTCATTATTGTTGTCTTTACATTGCTTTTAAAATGGGTCCTGTTTAAGAAAAGAATGAGGATTTTCAAAACCAAAACTGTGACTGATTCTAGAAGGGAAAACTTGGAGAAGTTTCTCAACAGCTTGGTTGTGCTGTTTCAGAGGTAAAGTACACATGGATGAAATATGAGAAATGTGGAAGTGTAAAATTGAGAGAACTAGCTCACCAAGAACAAGTAAGAATCAAGATTGTCTTAAGGTGCATCTAACAATAAAATCAAAAACAAATCACATCAAAAAAATTAAATGTTAAGTGAAAATGTTTACAATTGTATGGTTTGAAACTGGTTACATTAAATTGGCTAAAAGTTTGTAAAACCAAACCAAAAGCATTCAGGATGATCAACACATGAAAAAATGAATGGAATGAACAAGGTGTTACCAAAACTGGATGATTAATGATTGGGAGAAAGTTTATTCCAGTTTATTTTTCCAGGGTGATATTTTGCATAATAAAACTTATTAGAAATAAACTCCAGAATTTTTATTGCTCTAGGATTATTTAACAATTTCTATAATCAATAATTTTCACATAGCTGTTGTTCGAAAACTTTTTTCCACAGGTTGTAGCATCTCACTATATTGTGATTGTTTCAAACTCATTAGTCAATAAGCTATTGCTAAACTTCTCTCTCTAAAATGATATACCTGGTATAACTATTCTTGGAATTAAACAGCATATAATGTGAAGAGAAGAATACAAGAATAGAACAAAGTATGTTCTAAAAATTATAAGATTTAAAAAAAAATTTACTTTAACTTGTACTCACTTTATTATCTTCATCAGAAAGGATTTATAAATAAATTCCATATTGAATTTAGATACATTAATAAAATACTCATTGCCATAAAAAATAGCACACAAGGTGTTGTATTGCTGTGACGCTTGGTATGCAGATAAGTCTTAAGCAGATATGGAAATGATTACACAATGAGCCATAACTCTAAAGTCAGCAGAGGGTGTTAGTGTTTCCCTTAGCCTATAAAAAAAGTGCACAAAAGCATCCTGTCTGTAGTTTACCTGCTGCAGAGGGATTCTGTATCTCTAGAGATACTTTTACATCACAATGACCATATAAACAAAGTGAGTTTTAGAGGGAAGGATTATCAGAATGAGAGAAGCTGGATGGTTATCTCATTGAATAGCCCACCACATAGGCCATTCTGACATCGCTGTGAGATGGTGTTGGGACCAGTGGATGAAAGAGAGCTCACATGCATAGTGCCCAGGCTCAGGATATCCTCAACTGACCACTAGTCTGAGAGGACTGCTGGTCCTCCAACAAGCACACATACAGCCAACCATATCACTGTCATCAAGACAGGTGGTGACATCATTATAGACCCATGTCTTTCTGTACCATTTTGAGGTGTTGGGTGAGGAACATTTAGTATTGCAGTGGCCATTACATGTGCTGCCGTTGACATTCCTTTGGAGTGGTGTTGCTCTCAATGAAATTGGAATGGAATCTGGTCATCTACAGGGACAAATTCAGATTGTTTGGGCATTGATGATGGCCATGTTTGTGTCTTGAGGCCTCGTGGTAAACACCTCAATCCTGCCTATGCTTTAGAGCGACACTGTCCCACAGTCGGGGTGCCATCACATACAACAGCCAGTCACTTCTAGTAGTGATCCAAGGGACGGTGACAGCTCAATGGTGTGTTAGTGACAATCCTGTAGCCACATGTTGCATCTCGTGGCAGGGTTCCCAAGAGCCATTTTCCAACAAGACAATGCTTGACCATACACAGAAAGAATGTCACAGGACTATCTCTGCAACATTGCCATGCTTCCCTCACCTGCCAGGTCCCAATTTGTCACTGATTGAACATGTCTGGGATCACCTGAAATACCAAGATGGACAGCCTAAGAGTTTGGTTGAACTAGATGATTTGATTGCAACAGCTGTGGACTAAGATGCCACAGGATGCCATACGCCACATCTATCACATCGTGTACAGTAGACCCCCCTATAAAACGGGTTCCTATAGTTCGGATTCCTATATGACAGCGAAAAAATTGCAACAGTATTCATACAAACATGCTAAAAAAACTCGTATAATTTGGTAAAACATCATCGCCGACTCGTGTCGTGACAGGATTGGTCGAATCTAGACCAATAGCGGATATTGTACAAACCATTGAGTTTAAACGAGCAGCGGACCTACTAAAAACCATTTATTATTTAACATCCATAAAAATTATATTTATATTAATGATGTCTCCAAAGTTCAGTGAATTTTTCGCAAAAAAAATAATTTATCAGGAAGCATGCGAGTGCCATTCGATGACAAGCTCCACGACGAAAACAAGCTTAAGCAATGGCGCGGTCGAATGGTGCACGCTCAGTAGTAATTTTTTGTTTATAGCATAGTTTATATGGATTATTCCCAAAAAATTATATGTATTTTGGAAATGTTGAGTTGAATTAGTCTATAATTGGTTAATTTTTTGGAAGAAAACCTTTCAAAGAGCCATAGTCTGTAAACTGCATACATGCCGGGCTGTGATTGGCTCATGTATTTAAGGATTCATAGAAAATGGATTTCATAAAAACTAGAACATATCTACTGTGTTATAGTGGGATCGACTGTATTGACACTTTGTCATTCAATCCTACTGATGTTTAGATCTAACATTAAGCAGGCAAACACGAACAGTAACAAAAAAGAACTTTATTAGAAAAGGTTAGAACTGTCAGACATCCTTGGGCAACACCCGGACAAAATCCAACGAACTTTCGCGCCTTTTCTTTTTCTGACGTTGCCAGCCACTCTTGTTGGCAAGTGTTGCCAGACAGAGTTCGTGATCTTGGCAAGTGTTGCCAGACAGAGTTCGTGATCTTGGCAAGTGTTGCCAGACAGTGTTCAGGATCTCTGGCGCTGGCGGCCACAGCTACTCCCCCACCAGTGTCTGAGACACGAAACGAACGGGAAACGATACATGTCGGCCAGAGCGCGTGGTAGTTTGTCGCGTTGGGGCTCGATCTTCTGTCGTATGTTTAGTCGTCGCTGGTCTTGGCATTGGAGACGTTGGGGGTAACTGGTCCGACTCGCTCGCTGCGAGAATAAAAGCCGGTTTCAGGCGATCAATAGAAACTACAGTTTCTTTTCCCTTTATGCATAGAGTGAATGTCTTGCTACCGCGTGACACGACTTCGTAGGGTCCATCGTATGGAGGCTGCAAGGGCTTCCGTACA
>NW_019384306.1:721893-736077 GCF_000671375.1 Centruroides sculpturatus
CCGTCTTCCTATCGAATTTACGATTTAGAAACTGATCATACCTGCATATCCTGTTAAAAAAGTTCCATCATAGACACAGAGTTGTTCGCTATCCAATTCAGTCGAAAGTCCAGGTAGTTCATTAATCGGATCACGTTCGGGTCACCACTTTGTCATTCAATCCTACTGATGTTTAGATCTAACATTAAGCAGGCAAACACGAACAGTAACAAAAAAGAACTTTATTAGAAAAGGTTAGAACTGTCACAGACATCCTCGGGCAACACCCGGACAAAATCCAACGAACTTTCGCGCCTTTTCTTTTTCTGACGTTGCCAGCCACTCTTGTTGGCAAGTGTTGCCAGACAGAGTTCGTGATCTTGGCAAGTGTTGCCAGACAGTGTTCAGGATCTCTGGCGCTGGCGGCCACAACACTAAAGGAATTGACCTCCTTTCCTTTGTGGTTTTTCCTACAATAAATGATTCTTTTGCTTTCATTCTGTAATCACTTACTTCTATTACCATTACACTCATATGTTTGATTCTGACAACTCCTTGGTGCACTAATTTTTGTCAATGAGTGTATTTCACTATTGAAGGGAATTTGAAACTAGGAATGTTTTGAGTCTGATGTAAAACAATGTGTAAATGTGAAACCTATAAACAGTGCTCTATACTATGTATATAAATATAATTTTTGATATTACATTATCTGTAAGATTCTTGGTGTTATAATTTCCACCAAATAAAACAAATTGATTTACACTATACTAGATTATACTAGATTACAGATTGATTATACTAGATTACAGATTGATACAATCTGTAATCTAGTATATATTGTCTTGGTTTTCTTATGTTCCATTAGTTGTCGGAGCGAGGCAAAGCTGAGCAACAACTAACACTTGACTTCATGCATCCCTTGTTAACTCTAGAATGAGTTGTCCAATCTTGATGAAATTTTCTAGGATGATCATATCTCAAGGATGAACTGATTAAAATTTTAACTCTCAAAAATGATTCATTTTTATAGAACTGGAGATAGGGGTCAAAATAAAGGTTGCATTTTTCTTCAGTATTAGAGGTCAAAATGAGCTGTCTGAGGCTACATCCTATGTGGCAGCATCTATTTATCGAGCCTATTTATCCAGAGATGATCAGTTCCAAATGGCAGTAGAGCTATATCCAACAAATGAGCAAGTTAAATAAAGCAACGAAGACTACTTGCGGTCAACTGGTGCCTGTTGCTTATATAGCATCTGAAAACACTCCAGATGGTGCCCTGCCTTTATCCAAAGATGACTGAACTTCAAATACTTAGTCTCCCCAAGTATTTGAATCTCTGTTAATGCCAGAATCATGCTGAGAGTCAACTTATGAGTGCAAGGAGGTCTCGTTAATTGTTCACTAGGAACTATATGCTACATTATATATGCTCCTAATGCTTGCTCTCCAACACTTCCTGTTTATTTTAATGGAATTCAATAGCTATCAGGGATCTTTCATCTATGGTAATCTGTTTCCAATAATCCCCATAACACACTGTTTTGAACGATGGCAGTATATTGTGATCTCATAGACAGTTTTCCCTTACCTTAGCATACTCGATGACTGTACATAAATCACAGGTATTAACTCTCCAAAAATCAAAATAGATATAGGTAAAAAAAGAGATAGCTATGGTCTTACCTATGTTGCATTCAGTCGAGTGAAAAAAATAACTGATATAATATTTTTAAACAGTTACAATAAAGATTGCTACAAGTCAATCTGTAAGTCCAATGCCCATAGTGATAGACAGAATTTCATAGCAATAATTAAAGCATAAGCCATTAATTAATGGCTTATTCTGACATTATATTTGTACCTTTAAATCAGAGGTTCTTAACCTGGCGTGCGAGAGAAATTTAAAAAAAAAAAAATAATACAAACGAGGCGATTGTGTTCTCTACAAACCGTGGTACCCAGCAACACGGCATCCCCACTTCATTCTGTACCGTCTCACTTCTACACTCTCTACTCTACGTCTCTCAGCATACAGTGCTTGTCATCAGTTGTCAGTACATGCAGTTAATGTAGTCACATTGTCACGTGCAGTATAGAAACTAGTTGAGACGTGTTTGCATATCTTGAATACAGCACTTTTGCACATAAAAGCAAAAGCCAGAAATTGTTTAAATGCATCTGATGACTTATGCATGGCTCTTTCAGAAAAAACAGCCTTGTTTTAATAGAATTATTATGAATAAACAACAACAATCTAGCCGTTAAAATTTAAATATTGCTTTTTATGTTATATAGTAATATATATGTATATATTGTAAATACAGCATTTGTTTATGCAATAAACGTTTTTTCTTAAATAAAAAATGCACCCCCTTAAAAAATGTGTGTATAAGAGCTTATTTTCAGATTCAAGGGGTGCTGACCACTAAAAAGGTTAAGAACCGCTGCTTTAAATGATACAAGGTATGAAAATGAAGGTATGAGCAGCCTCACTCTGACTACACGCTGATACAGCATTACATAACTAGTTAACTGGAAAATAATTGATTAAATTTATCTAAAGGGCTTAAAATTAGTCTTGAATCTAAAAAGAAGACTAACATTTTAAATGAAAAAAATCTGAATGCTAAAGTTCTATATAGAACAGAAAAGGTGATTTGGATGAAAGATCAAAAGAATACAATAGATGACTTTGAACTTGCTTAGAAACTGACAGCCCTTAGTATCATGATCCTGTATTTAATACAGAATTTCTTTAATTTTGGACAATCTCATTAAAATTAGCTTCTTCACAATAGTTAAAAATGCATTCTTACTGGCAGTTTTTGATCTGCTTTGCTGTTGACTTTTATCCAAGTCCATTGTCATTATTATATTCACCTGCAATACAGTATGTTTATCATTTATAATTTGGTTTTCCCAATTATGACAATTGCTGCTTTTAAAGTTCTTACCATGTTGCACTAGAAATCATTCATGATTAATAATGCTGCATGTAATTTACATTAATATGATTGCCCTTTCATTTTATAGCTCAAAACTTCCAGAAATCTGTAATAACTTCTTGTTTCCTGGTCTATTAAATTATATCTTGGAGCATAGTCTTTCCTTATTATGGATATATTGGTATTGATTTAACATTCTTTTTGTGCAGAATTGTGAATGTAATGGTAGCAAGATAACTTATTCCAAGATAAATTCATATTAACAGAAAAATGAATTTACCTTGGAATAGGTTGCCATAAGTTCAAAACCAGAAATTGGGACTTTGAGGTAGCATTGTTATAACATTTGATGGATACTCAGCATTAGATAGACAATAGCTATTCTGGAAGATAAATGAATAATTCTAATAAAACTAATTTTATTGAATTGTCAATTATTGAACATTATTTTATCTGTTGAACCAATCTTGTTTGACTTATATATGTCAAATAAGTTCTTGTTAGAAAAAACAGCTATTCCCATTATGGATATGGCCAGATCCATGATGGACATAATGTTCCAAAAGTTAGCAAAAGTATACTATTCTTTTTTGTAATTAAGAGAAATATGTTTATTAAAGCAATCAATAATTTATTTCCAATAAATAATTAACAATCACAATTAAAAGTACTGTATTATATGTTAATATTAATTTTAGTTAAACGAGGGCATTTTCTTTTTACAAAGTGTGTATTATCATCTCAGCTTTTTTGTTCTTGACAGAAGTATCAGCAGCATTTTCATATTTATTTTTATCATAAAAGTTTTTTGCGGATGATGAAATAAAACCATATTGTTAATCAAAAATTTGTTCTAGTGGATTGTTTGTTCAGCAAGTACCAAGTGACTTTTTTCCAGAATTTGTGTTTGAGTACAGAGATACTGCTGTATTTCATTTGTCATTTTTACAAGTGAAGTAAACATTTACAGTAGAACCTCGAAAACTCGGCTCTCGATAACCCGGCACTCTGGATAACTCGGCCACACCCTGGCAGGGCAAAAAAATCCTTAGTTAATTAATTTTCATTATAGACAGCTTTATAAAAGTATAAAAGCTCTCATAAAGTATTTTTCTGAGGTCTGTCTTATCAGGTAAATTACTGTACACAGTGTATTCATTAATTTTCATTTCCATGTAGTAAAGGCTCTATGCCTTCATAAAGGACGTACTTTTCCTTTGTTTAAGAGTATTTGGGCAGTTTATTCTCTGTTGTATTCTCAAATAAACAATACATACAAGTACAGTACAGTATTTTCTGAGGAAACACTTGTACTTATTTTTTTAAACCCCATTCCCGATAACCCGGCATTTTCACAAACTCGGCCACCCTTCGGTCCACATTAGGCCGAGTTTTCGAGGTTCTACTGTATAAGGAAGTAATACCTATGGTTAAAAAAAAGGTGTAATAACACCTAAAATTGTTTAAATAAACTTTACTTAAATATGAAGATTAAAGGTTAAAGTCTGAAAAGCAACAATGACACTTGATGATAGGAAAGTTAATGAAATTTTTTTTCTTCCTTGTCCTATCAGTTTTCATTAAAGTAAACCTGACCAAAAGCACAAAATTACTTGCATGTGGAGTAGTACATACTGTTGTGAACAATTCTTTCATGCATAAAAAACATCAAAACTGCTGAAAGAAATAAGTTGAGTGATTCTAATTTAACTAACATTCTTAGAATTAAAACCAGTACCATAAAAGCAGATATTGACAATACAGGTATACCTCGACTTATGTCGTTTGTCAAAAAAGTATATACAAAAATAAAATCAAGTTTAAGTCATTTTATTCGACTTTACATATGTCCGCCACAAATATTGAAGTCGTAATATCACTAGAAAAGTGTTTAAAGCACAAAATCATATTAAAATATATACATTTACAAGTATGTACTGTATTTACAATACATGTATTCGTAAATTTAGATTACTTTTTTCTATACTATATTAAAAACTAAAATTTATTTGTTTGTAAGTTTAAAATAGATCCTTATTAACCATATATTATTAAAAATGAATTAATAAATAAAATACGGAACCGGGAATGGTAATTTATGGTTTAGCCTAGTGACAAGTAGATTTGGAGACAAGTAAATTCGACTTGCATCTCCTGGAACCAGTTACCGACGTAAGGTGAGGTATACCTGTATTATAAAAGGAAAGCAATGTCAAAAATCTCATTTAATTTATTTTTATTTTATGGGTATATAATTTTTTTTGACTGACAAAAACAGTACTTTTTGTAATTTTATATATAAATTTCTAATTTGGTCCCTTTGGAAAAAAGGTTGGACAACCCTCCTCTATACTTTCAGAAAATAGCTTTTATTAATTTAAGCCCCATCAGTGGCCAGATGGATAAATCCACTGAACATTTATTAGTTGCAGGATTGTGCCTGGAAAGTAAACATTTATGGTATTGCTTTGAAATGCCAAGTTTATCTTTACTAGAGAAGCTCCCAAGAAAAAATTTGACTTTCATTTTGGGTACCATAATTTATATTTAAAGCAATATTTTTTATATCTTAGATGTTTTACTTTGGATAGCAGTTGTTTTTGACTAATTTGACTAAATTTTTCACTGTCCTCCTGTTGGTTTCAAGTTATTTATGACTATTTATTATAGCTTTTATAACATAATTGGGTCTTAAAACAGTCAATAGAAAAACAATGAAAAAAGTAAAACAGATCAGAATCTAACTTCAACAAACCAAGAGAGGAAGAGAAAACTGCAAAATGTAATTAAGGATTGTTTCAGCTTATTATTTATCGATTTTAGTCAACCATCAGTAGGAAATTAACTATTGCCATTGTAGCCGGATTGGGAGAAACTATTTTATGGATTAATTTATTTTGTCATTCATCAAATAATTTTTTGCATTTTATTGTATTTAATTTTTTTCTTGAAAATAATTAAATTTAAATTAATTTTTCATAATGAACTAATAAGTGGTTATTAAGATTGGCTATTTTGGCATAGTGTTAGCACTATAAATTTACCATGCAAAAACATCATGAAATCTGTTGAGTGCTTTCTGGCTGAAAGTCGTAAACATGACATCATTCCTCCCACATAGCCACATTCCAAGTGCCTGCAAGCCTGTCAGTTACTTTGCTGCCAGCATTAAAAATGGGTGTAGTAAAAGCTTCAATTGTTTTATTGTATTTACAAATGTAAATTTTAGTCCATTGATTGGAGCATGTTAGTTTGCCAAGGTCTCGCCATTTTCCTTGTTATAGAATTTATGCTGATAAGAAAACACTTTAAATTTTTCTCTAGGTATAGTAACTAATACAGAAATAAGAATTTATTAAGCATTTATTATACTTCGCATTCATTTTCTATTTTTCCTAAGATTACAGACCATAGAAGCAAATTTATTAATATAGTAAACAATCATGGACAAATTACAATTTTTCATTATTACAATTCATTAATGCAATTTTGATATAAGCAGCAACATTGAGAGATGGATTAATTGTATTAATCAACGGATACCTGTATCTTCTTTTGTCTCAATTTGAATGTGTAAATTTTTAACTAACTAAATATTTTTTCCATTCATTTATTAATTTATATTTGTTCTTAACACAATTTTAGCAGTATAAATAAGGAAATTTGCACAAATCGATAATTAAAAAAAATATATATTTCTTTAGTAATTATAATTTTTTTATATTCTAATTTGTGCAAAAGTATTTCCCTTGCCATTACTAGTCAACCTCATTTTAACCCTGAATTACAGAATATCCTGAAGATCACTTATCAGAAAACTTTACCTTATGTCTATTAAATTTTCAACTTTTATTCCTCTTGTTTGTTGTGAAACATAATGTAAATGATAAACTTGAATAATAATTGCTTAATCAAATTTCTAACAAATTAATAAAACCAATTTTAAAATTTGGTTTTTTAATCATACTATACAGGTATACCTCGCCTTACGTCGGTAATTGGTTCCAGGAAAACGACTTAAGTCGAAAAACGACGTAAGTCGAATTTACTTGTCTCCGAATCTACTTGTCACTAGGCTAAACCATAAATTACTATTCCCAGTTCTGTATTTTATTTATTAATGCATTTTTAATAATATATGGTTAATAAGAATCTATTTTAAGCTTACAAACAAATAGATTTTAGTTTTTAATAGAGTACAGGAAAAAAGTAATCTAAATTTACGAATGCATGTACTGTACTGTAAATACAGTACATACTTGTAAATGTATATATTTTAATATGATTTTATGTGCTTTAAACGCTTTTCTAGTGATATTACGACTTCAATATTTGTGGTGGACGGACGTAAAGTCGAATAAAATGACTTAAATTTGATTTTTATTTTTCCATATACTTTTTTGACAAACGACGTATAATCGGGAACGACGTAACTCGAAACGACGTAAGTCGAGGTATACCTGTACTGATTCCTGCCCAAATTAAATATTTTTGGAAATGAAATTTGAGTGAATTCAGTAAATGAAAAAAAAAAAACAAAAATTATTTCGAAATACTTCATTATTATTGCAAATGATTTATAATAAATTCTGTCAAGTAAGGTACGTCCCATAAATATAGGTCCACCTAATGAAATTAAGCTTTTAAAAAAATATCTGTTCAAAGAAATGAAGTAGTAATTAAATGTTAACATAATTATTACATAAATTACATTCCAACAAATCTTTATTACTTAAAATAGAATAAATAACTTACTGTATAAGTTTTTCAATTTTTTTAATGTCCCATAAATATAGGTCCAGTATGAATATTTTTTTTTTTTTATATTATCAAAACTGATATAATTAATACATATTTTTCACACCAGACTAGGGTTTCTCATTTCCCAGTCTTTTGCTTGTCCTGGGATTCCGAGATTAAAGTGAACTGTTTCCCGGGATCCTGGCACATAATTAATTATTTTTAAGATATAAAATAAATCTTAAAATTAAATGATATAATTATTTTTCATTTTTTAAAGTAGTTTAATACGTTCTGCAACCTCCAAAATCATATTAATAATGCTGTGTAAGATATATATTAAAAATTACCTTTGAATTACGTAGAAATTTTCACAAATAGAAGAAATTTATTAAAGTTTGCTGAAAACTACATACAACAGCAACAAAAATGAATGCCTTTGAATTGAATTAAAAGTTTAAAGAATAAAATGAACTTAGATCAAACTTCTAAGTTAGAAGGTAATTTTCAATATTTAAATAAAACACAATACAAAATATTATTGTAAATTTTTATAAGATTGTGAAAATCGAACATGGTTAAAATGCCCTTTCCAATTCAATGGATGTGGGTTTAATTGTCTTTAATGCATTTAAGAGAAGACAAACGTTGCGTGTTTTTATACCCATAGTGTCAAAGATTTCTAGTTTGTTTTTGAGATGCGTTGCAGTACTTCTTTTGCTCTCAAGTATTCTTGATTTGTCTACCTTGACTGCTTTAAAAGTGGTATCAAACTTATAGCCCGATAATTTGGCAGTTTGTTTGGCTTTAATAATCAGGTTTATGAAGAAAAACTTCATACTTGCAAACTTTGCACTCATTTGTATCCTTGACCAATTTGTACAACCTGGCATAATACAATTATTGCAGCTGCTGGGCATATTTAAAATTAAGTCAGCATTGGCGCAATTATTCAAGATATTACAGGTTCTGACAAGTAAAGAATTTTTAGAATCCTGCCACAAATACATATTGATTATTGACAATCTGTGAGATGTTATAACAAGCAAAAATTTAAACTAATAAGCAGGCTTAAAATTAATAAATACAAATGTACTCTGACAGTTAATTATACTTTTTCTCTGCAAAATTTCCTTAACCTTAACACAAAAAAAGAAAAAAGTGAACTTTTAAGAAATTTGCAGGATTTCCCGGGTTGAGAAGAATTTCCCAGGTTAAAAAATTTAAACAGCCAGGATCCCAAGATCCCATTTGAGAAACCCTACCAGAGACTTACGTACCAAATTGCAAATGGCAGCATAATTTGAAACTGATTAATTAACATTGATATGTTGTGACTTTGCACATGCCAAGGGACTTAAACATAAAAAAGGGACTAATTATGGCCTGGAAGGAATCTGGACTATCAAGTAAACAAATTGTAATAAAACTGAAAAGATTTAGTAATTTAATTAACAGTTTCATACATCTAGGAGATAAAATGCTCCAAAGAACGGTCTTCATAAGTAACTCTATGAACAAAATGTTCTGTTTTAAAAGAAATTGGTAATAATTCATCATCTATACATCAGATTGCTGTAAGACTTGATATTCTGGTATCCAAATCAACAGTTTCCAGATTTATAAAAAATTCAGGCCAATTTCTCTACAAGAAAAGCATACACACATCCCTGCCTTAAGAAGTGCACACAAGTGAAAGAGGTTGTAATCGACCAAGGAAAGGATGGATTGGAAAGACAAATGAAAGAGAATTATATGGAGTGATGAAAAAAGTTTAATTTGGATATAAAAAGACATAGTGGTGGTATTAGCACAATTTAAGACAGGAAGAAGAAATATATTCAAGGCATCAACAAGGCGGCAGTTCTGTGATATGGGCATCATTCAGATGGAATAGAAAGTCTAATGTGGCATTCATACAGGGCAGAATGAATGCAAATGACTATCAAGAAATATTGGAGATATCTCCTACCATTTGCAGAGAAAATAAAAGGCCAAAAATGGATATATCAACAGGACAATGCCTCAATACACAATACAAAGTCCATCTAGGAAGGATTTTTGAGTAATGGAGTGCAAGTTTTGGTTTGGCTACCTTGCAGTCCTGACTTAAATCCCATTGAGAACCTGTGGGAAATGCTTGCTAGAGCTGTGTGTGCAGGAGGCAAACAATACTCCACAGTACAGGAACTAAAGAATGGTAGCTAAGTGAGAGGAAATTTAAGAAAAACACCTGCAAACTTTAATTCAGATTAATACCTAATTGTGTAAATAATTTGATTTTGGTTCATGGAGGTTATATTGAGCATTAGGAAATTTTTTGTTTTACTGTTTTTTTCATACTGGACCTATATTTATGGGACATTAAAATTTAATAAATAATTTACACAGTAATTTTTCAATTTTTAAATATTTTTGTTGAAGTGTAATTGCTATATGATGATTATGTTAACAATTACTTCATTTCTTTAAGCAGTTTTTTAAAAGCTTAATTTTTCTAGGTGGACCTATATTTATAGGACGCACCTTACAAGTAATGTGTGATAAGTTTATTAATTGTATTTATAAGATTTTAAATTTAAATATGAAAAACTTATGAAATTTACTTTTTACAGTTTACAGAAAAAATACTATTCTCTTTGATGGAATATTTGAAAACAACTGGAGAATACTGCAGGGCACAGCACAAATAAACTATCTGTGAGTGTACATAGTATATCATCCTGGCTAACTGTCCTGCCATTTTGACACATTCTTCATATTATCCATATGGGGTAAATTACACTATACTTTTGGCATTAGTTTGTTTGGCATCAACTTGGTGTCTAAAGGTTGGTGTAAAGAAAACAGTAAGACAGAAGAAAGGTGTACCTTATTTATTTCTTTCACTGGCAAGAAGCATATCTACAAACGAGAAGGAATTGCTCAGTTAACTTTTTTTCAGCAGTGAAATTAACTATAAAGATTAAATAAGTTTACTTCAGGGATATTAATCTTTGGTGGTTGACTGACCATCTTAATTGCTGTTTGCTTTATACAAGGAATGACAACAATGAAACAGAAGACAATGCGTCCAGCACCGTCCGAGATAACCTACAAAAATATGCGGTTCCTGATTATGGACCGCCCTACTGATGCAACTGTACCTGCCTTCTTAGAGGTATGTTTATTATAAGAATTTACTAGTTTTAAGTCAATTATTTAATTTTTTTGTTTAGTAAATCTGTTAATGATGCAATCCTATTCTACAATAACTGCATAAAAATAACTGGTCTTATTACTAATTGGATATGCTTAACAGTATTGTTATATAACTTTAATATTAAGTTTTTTGTAGGAAACTATTAGTTATATAACAATAAATAAAATCAAATACTGTATTTACTCGCATATAAGATGAGGTTTTTATTCATTTATCAAAGCTTCAAATTCCTAGGTTGTCCTTTATGCATGAGTGAAATTTTTTGCATTTTGCAAATAATTTTTGTGAACCATGTACAAGGACTGTTCAAAAAGTATCGGACTTTTATTTTTTCCGCGTAAACCAATGATGCGCGGGAGGCCTCTTTCGGTGGAGTTGTGGAGGGGACAGTCATGCACAGCCCTGAATTTTTTTCCGCCTGCAGGAAATGTCAGTCATTGGCAGTCGGCCTATGAGTGAGGACATGTAGCGAGCTCTTGTCGGATTTCACTAAGTTGGAAAATGACTGAACAACGTGAGCAGTGATATTACATCAAATTTTGCCAAAAACCTTGGCGATACCTAAGTGTAAACCATTCGCAAGATTCAGCAGGCTTTCGGAGATGATCCTCGAGGCCAAAAAAAGCGCGTCGGGTCTGCGGCAATATCAAGGTCATGTTGACAGTTTTTTCGACTCCCGTGGGTTAGTGTATCGTGTGTACGCACCACAAGGCCAAACCATCGCAAAGGAGTACTACCAGGAGGTCCTTCGGCGTCATTCCGATGCTGTGCGATGCAAACCACCGGATCTGTGGACGATCAAAACTTGGCAGCTCCACCATGATAACACATCCGCCCATTCTGCGCATCTGATTCGGGCTTTCGTCGCCAAACACAACACTCCTGTGGNTCTGTCCGCCACAAATATTGAAGTCGTAATATCACTAGAAAAGTGTTTAAAGCACAAAATCATATTAAAATATATACATTTACAAGTATGTACTGTATTTACAATACATGTATTCGTAAATTTAGATTACTTTTTTCTATACTATATTAAAAACTAAAATTTATTTGTTTGTAAGTTTAAAATAGATCCTTATTAACCATATATTATTAAAAATGAATTAATAAATAAAATACGGAACCGGGAATGGTAATTTATGGTTTAGCCTAGTGACAAGTAGATTTGGAGACAAGTAAATTCGACTTGCATCTCCTGGAACCAGTTACCGACGTAAGGTGAGGTATACCTGTATTATAAAAGGAAAGCAATGTCAAAAATCTCATTTAATTTATTTTTATTTTATGGGTATATAATTTTTTTTGACTGACAAAAACAGTACTTTTTGTAATTTTATATATAAATTTCTAATTTGGTCCCTTTGGAAAAAAGGTTGGACAACCCTCCTCTATACTTTCAGAAAATAGCTTTTATTAATTTAAGCCCCATCAGTGGCCAGATGGATAAATCCACTGAACATTTATTAGTTGCAGGATTGTGCCTGGAAAGTAAACATTTATGGTATTGCTTTGAAATGCCAAGTTTATCTTTACTAGAGAAGCTCCCAAGAAAAAATTTGACTTTCATTTTGGGTACCATAATTTATATTTAAAGCAATATTTTTTATATCTTAGATGTTTTACTTTGGATAGCAGTTGTTTTTGACTAATTTGACTAAATTTTTCACTGTCCTCCTGTTGGTTTCAAGTTATTTATGACTATTTATTATAGCTTTTATAACATAATTGGGTCTTAAAACAGTCAATAGAAAAACAATGAAAAAAGTAAAACAGATCAGAATCTAACTTCAACAAACCAAGAGAGGAAGAGAAAACTGCAAAATGTAATTAAGGATTGTTTCAGCTTATTATTTATCGATTTTAGTCAACCATCAGTAGGAAATTAACTATTGCCATTGTAGCCGGATTGGGAGAAACTATTTTATGGATTAATTTATTTTGTCATTCATCAAATTATTTTTTGCATTTTATTGTATTTAATTTTTTTCTTGAAAATAATTAAATTTAAATTAATTTTTCATAATGAACTAATAAGTGGTTATTAAGATTGGCTATTTTGGCATAGTGTTAGCACTATAAATTTACCATGCAAAAACATCATGAAATCTGTTGAGTGCTTTCTGGCTGAAAGTCGTAAACATGACATCATTCCTCCCACATAGCCACATTCCAAGTGCCTGCAAGCCTGTCAGTTACTTTGCTGCCAGCATTAAAAATGGGTGTAGTAAAAGCTTCAATTGTTTTATTGTATTTACAAATGTAAATTTTAGTCCATTGATTGGAGCATGTTAGTTTGCCAAGGTCTCGCCATTTTCCTTGTTATAGAATTTATGCTGATAAGAAAACACTTTAAATTTTTCTCTAGGTATAGTAACTAATACAGAAATAAGAATTTATTAAGCATTTATTATACTTCGCATTCATTTTCTATTTTTCCTAAGATTACAGACCATAGAAGCAAATTTATTAATATAGTAAACAATCATGGACAAATTACAATTTTTCATTATTACAATTCATTAATGCAATTTTGATATAAGCAGCAACATTGAGAGATGGATTAATTGTATTAATCAACGGATACCTGTATCTTCTTTTGTCTCAATTTGAATGTGTAAATTTTTAACTAACTAAATATTTTTTCCATTCATTTATTAATTTATATTTGTTCTTAACACAATTTTAGCAGTATAAATAAGGAAATTTGCACAAATCGATAATTAAAAAAAATATATATTTCTTTAGTAATTATAATTTTTTTATATTCTAATTTGTGCAAAAGTATTTCCCTTGCCATTACTAGTCAACCTCATTTTAACCCTGAATTACAGAATATCCTGAAGATCACTTATCAGAAAACTTTACCTTATGTCTATTAAATTTTCAACTTTTATTCCTCTTGTTTGTTGTGAAACATAATGTAAATGATAAACTTGAATAATAATTGCTTAATCAAATTTCTAACAAATTAATAAAACCAATTTTAAAATTTGGTTTTTTAATCATACTATACAGGTATACCTCGCCTTACGTCGGTAATTGGTTCCAGGAAAACGACTTAAGTCGAAAAACGACGTAAGTCGAATTTACTTGTCTCCGAATCTACTTGTCACTAGGCTAAACCATAAATTACTATTCCCAGTTCTGTATTTTATTTATTAATGCATTTTTAATAATATATGGTTAATAAGAATCTATTTTAAGCTTACAAACAAATAAATTTTAGTTTTTAATAGAGTACAGAAAAAAGTAATCTAAATTTACGAATGCATGTACTGTACTGTAAATACAGTACATACTTGTAAATGT
>NW_019384306.1:740734-776480 GCF_000671375.1 Centruroides sculpturatus
GTACTCTCCCCACATGGCTCCGTGTGACTTTTGGCTGTTTCCCAAGCTGAAAATGCAGCTAAAAGGAACCTGATTTTAGTCTAGAGAAGACATCGTGCGGAATGCGACGGACCGGCTGATGGCCATTCCAAAAGATGCGTTCCAGCAGTGTTTCCAGCAATGGCAGGAACGCTGGGAGAAGTGTATACACTACCAATGAGACTACTTTGAAGGGGATTAGGGTTTTGTACCTCAAAATCAATAAATGTATTTTTGCCGAACAAAGGTCCGATACTTTTTGAACAGACCTCGTATTTGCATTTTTTACTGGATACTCATCTTCTTGTATTTAAAAACATAAGTATTTTATTTGGGTTGTTTGAATCATTCTTGTATATTGTCAGGAGTAAAGACAAATAGCATTAGGGAAAGCAAAGGTTTGAATTGAATTCCAGATTGAAATTCAAAAATTACATAGGAGCACGATTTAAGTTTTAATCCATTCCCACGTGAAAACAGATGATTATTTGTAAATCAGAATTTGGAGAAATTCATAAGTGTAATCGACGATAGAGAGTTCATTTGACTGTTAAGAATTGGCAAAAAAAAAAAAGGCTCCCGATTGTCCAGCTTTACATGAATAAATTATGCTGTCAATTTTACAAGATTTTTCCTTAAAGTTTAAAATGCCAGTAATTTTTGCATGACAATGTGTGCATTTACATTCATTTGATATTTTACTTGTGATTAAACAAAATAGAATTGTATTAATAAATCTAATTTTCTTTATTTTGATCTTTAGTCACATCTCGTCCTTTATGCGAGTAAATATGGTAATTATTTTACAATAAAATATATTTCAATAAATTGAATAATTTTTTTGGAATTGAATATTTATAGTGTTATCTAAGTATGTTTTTAAATTTTAGATATTTTTTAGATCAACCAATAGGGAGGTGTAATCTACCACATTTTCATTTATTCATAAAAGTTTTAGATTGGTCACACTTACAAAATTACAGTAGGGTCATAGTTTCTATCTATTTTAATGAAACATATTTAAAATTATTAATAATTAAAGAATGAAAGATTAGTAACAATTGTTGAATTATCATGAGTATGGTTCAATATGATGACCCTCAGTATTTCTGCATAGCTCATCATTCAGCAGCATTTCAAAGTATATCCTGTAATATTTGGAGTATTTTTTTTTTGTTCGTATAAACTGTTTAGAGTTTTTTTTACTTGTGATTTAATATACTCCAAGTAAAGAAATTCAAAGGACAAATCTATAGTGTTTTAACTGACCAGTCTGTTACTTCCTTGTCAATCCACCAATTTGGAAACCTTGAAACCTTTCCTTGGATTTACCAGATAACTGTTGCTACTACAGATAAGATAATTAATTCTGCTGATACAATCTTATACTGATAATTTTCCAACAGATCTAATCCAATATTTGTTTCTATTCATATTCTACAGATGTTGGTAATAAATGAAAGCCTGAAAGTGCATTGGTTCAGAGAATATTTACTTCATTCACTAATCATTCAAATTCAAATAAAAGTTTACAAATTGATTTATGTGAGAACCTTTTAGATTTTCCCTAAGCAAATGTAAAGCCTGGTACTCACATGTTGAAATGGATGACAGAATATATCAGCTGAAACAGTAAACTAAAATTTACCATCTTCTTTCCACATTGTGTGTACTCATGCAGAAATTATCATACAGTTGGAATGGGTGCCATCTGTCAGCCATAAATATAAACAACTACCAGTGGTGGTTGTTTATATTTTTTGGTTATATCAATTAGACTTTGTAAGTTTGTTTACAATCTTATCACAAATAAAGCACAAAAGCAAAGAATTTGGATACGAAATATTATTTCAAAATCATTAGAAGTTAGGAATATTGAATATTTTTGTGCCCAAATTATGATTATACCATTCCGAATACTTTATGTAGTAAATAAATTTGTTGTCTGTTCAACATTAATATTTAAATTGGATAGTGATAAAGCATATAAATGAAATATATTAACATAGAGTATAAAACTTTTCAACCATGCTGACTGCCATAGTTCAAATTCTATTACCCCACATGATGTTTATAATGATGATGCTAAATGCCTATTGGCCTAATTTTTATTGTTCCACTTTCCACTGGCAAAAGTTGAAAATTTTTATTTTCGTATTCTGTTGGCTTTGACAAGAAAAGTGATATCATTTTGCTGTTTCATTGATAGTTTCTGTTGTCTGTTTCTTCATGTGAGTATCAGGCTTAATTATCTAGTTTGTCTAGTCTTGGATCAGCCCAGTCTTAGGAAAAAATTTGAACACACTTCAAATAAATTTATAATAGTATAGAAAAATGAAAAAAATTATTGTCAAATCACCAGGATTAGCAACATTACCTATCTATAAATTTTATTTTTGGGTTGTTACAGAATATAACAAAGAATGCCGATCAATCGAATTTTGACCCTTCGTTTTTTTCCTTGATGTTTTGCCACAAGCAGTACAAAAACCACAGAATTTGGTAAGATTTATTTTATATATACAGTAAGACCCTGCTTAATGCTGATTTGATATAACACCGTCTGCTCGAAGCCTGAAAAAAGCTCAAAATTTATGCTGATTCAAATTATTGTGGCATTTCATTGATTATTCCCAAATACAAACCAACCATAAAAGATTGAAATTCGTCGTATTGCTGTACTTTCCTTAAATCTGTTTATTTGGTGCAATTTTGAAAAAAATATAACATCATAGATGCCATTGGCAATATTGACTTCACTTGGCAAGAATAACTGATAAATGCATGAATGAAGTGTGGAAAAAGCTATGCCTGAAGGTATCCAAGAATTCTCAATGAGAAGAGCCTAATCGATACATCAGGACTAGGAGATGTAGACAAGCAGGATATTGAAGAGTTACATCAGGTTTCTGGTGAGAGCCTTACCAACAACAACTTTCAAGACTAACAACAAAAACCTTCAAGAACTGGCAGAACAAGGAATTCATGTAGAACTGGAAAATAAAGATTCTGAAAGTGAAGAACCCAAAGAATTTCTCTACAGATTCCTTTAGTAAAAGCTTGATAATGATTACCAAAATTGTTGATCAAATTGTAGCAAGTGATCCAAATTTTGAAAGGAGTACAAAAGCGAAACGAGGCATTTTTGGATGCAATCTTCTGCTACCGACATTTGCTTCAAGAAAGAAAAAAAAGCAACAAATGAAACTGACTTTATGGCAAAAAACAAGAATTTCAGAAAAGCCAGGACCTTCATTACAAAAAATTAACTTCACATTTCTGTTTGTATATGTTTGTTATTTAACATATTATTATGCAAATTAATATAAAAATAACTTAAAATTAAAGTAAAATTTTCTGTTTTGCATTATATTTGGGATTGAATGAAGCAAAAGCTTTGAAACTGGCAGGGTTACTTCTATATTAGGGCATGTATACTATTAAATTTTGTTTAAAGATTGATGTCATATCATAACTTGAATGGGGTCAGGCTTAATGAAAATTTTATTTATTATTAGCATGTGCAAATTTTTTTTAGAAACTCATCTCTACCCTCAAAATTAAGCCTTTTGCCTTTTCATAATAGTGATGGGACAATACTAAAATTTCTCCCAATTTCAACAAAATTCAGATTCTTTTGAATACTTTCTAAAGTTTATTTTACTTTGGAAAAATTAATGATTTACATTATGAGTATGGTACATTCAATAGTTAATAAACATCAAGCTTCAGAATGGAAAATGATTGATTCTGACTTTCCCAATCTTTCAAAAGAAACCTGAAAATTCTCCATTTTGTAGTGAATATGCATGCTTTTATTGTGTACTACAAAATAAATTAATCTTATTTCAGATAAAGTTAATATTGCAACACATCCCTCAAAGAAATTACAGCTAATTCCCTTTTACTCAAAGAACTATCTCATCATGTCATTTAGGGTCACCATCTTTGAAAATTGCTTCATTGGCTGATGCAATGGCTAGGGAAGGGGAAGTTAAATTAGAAGACATAAATTTTTATTTTTCAAGCTTCTCACAATTGACATGCCTTGTAATGCTTTAATTCCATCATATTTGGCAATGTTGTGCCGTGACATTTGATGATAGGGAAGTTGTTTCTGTAAGAAGCTGACTTCCAGGGACAATCAGTTAATTGCGTCGGTGATGGTCTAGGGTCCATTCATATTTGTTTGTTCGATAAACAAGTTCAATATAATTACCTCTGTTATTAGATTCAATAGATTCCCTATACCTGCTAAATGCCAATTCTTGCTTCGATAAAAAACATATAATATATCTAAATTAATAGATGTTATATCTATTAGCCATAACCATCTTGTTATAATTTTCAATATTTATTTTATATTATTTACTAATGTTAAATTCTATTCTGCTTTGATTTCCAAATTGCTTCAATTTTATGAAAGAATTGACAATTTTTTGTGTTTTTTGCCAGCTTTACTCAAATTATTTAAATCGTCAAAGCCATTCTTATTACATTCACTAATTTCATTTGAAAATAGTAGGCAAGGCCAAGAAAACAATTTTTGCATTTCTATGCACCCACAAAGCCATTTTGTCTTCATGAATTTTATGGTGAAAATGTCGAACAAATTTTTTGTTGAACTATTTATATTTAATTTAGGCATTGGTCTTTTTCTTTTAATAATGTTTTCTTTTTAATTATATAGTCTTGAGCCAAAATAGTTTTAAAATAAATTTTCAATATCACTATTACATTCTGAATTGCTAGCCACGATATAAGGGCTACAATTATAAATAATAAAATAAAAACTTACTTGGTGAAATAAAATGTGTGGTGGATGTACCGGTACATACCTGGTACAAAATATTCTTCAATTGTATGAATATACTTTTAAAGAAAATTACAATTAAATATAGCTTTGTAAAGAACATACATAAAAATAACATAAAATATTCTTTACTTTTTAAATCTTAAAAAAATGCACTTAGTCAAATAGCTCCCTACGAGTGGAATCAGAAATAGTCCTGCTAGTTGTATGGTACGTGCATGCCAAATCCCAACGGTGCCGATACCAGTCAATGTCAAATGCCTCTTTTGTCGCATCACTAGTATACCTCAAAAGATGTGACAGTGTTGTTGTAAATTTTAAATGTTTCTCACCATAGCTGTAAAAATCTAAATATGTAAAACTTAATAGATTGTCTGTCATTTGTTTTCTAATTCATTTTAGGACCAGGCGTCCATGGAAATTTACAAATTGAACTGGAAAAATTTCTGTCACTCTCATTGAACTGGAAAAATTTCTGTCTTTATTACATCTAATATTACGAAGAAATCAGTCTCCACCAGTCAGCTAGAGATTGGTTCGGTTAAGCTTTAAAGTAAAATTCTGGCTCTTTCGGCAGGGTTTATTTATGTCCCCAATTCCCTAATCTCTTAATTATTTAGTAGAAATAAGGTGAAACCGGTTACTTTGTACTTGAATATTTGTAGTGTTGGGAAAGAAGTGGAAAGAAAGTTTTATGACAACGCATGCATTAAATCATAAATTGAAGGAAAATAAATTCTGGAGCTTATTTTGTACCGTGCGCGTTTCGTTTATTAAATTTAGTTGTAAATGATGCTGCCAAAGAAACAGTTAATTTTTTAACATTGTAAAAGAATTGTATACTTTTTTGCTGCATCCTCTTATAGATGGGATATCGTAATATTACTAGTTTAACATTGAAATCTGTAAGTAATAGAAGATGGGAGAGTAGAATACAAGCAGAATAAATACTGTATATCAAATATTTTAATGGATTTTTTAAACTCCTGTCAACTATACAGAACTATCATAAAGACATACTAGTAAATTCCTATCGGTTGGATTAAGTTATAAATCTACTAGCGAATCACATATTGGGGTGAAAGCGGCCAAATATCAATCAGGCAGGCAGCTAACAGCCCTAGATGAAATCATTGAAAGCGTTATATGACTATAACAAATTGTATTATTATAACAAATTGTATTATTATACAATTTTTCACATTTACTTGATTATCACACCATAATTTTAACATTGTTTCCATCTCAGGGATAATACCGTGACGTTTATGAATGATGCTTGAATTTAAAGATTGAGCATTTTTTACAGCTTCGTGAATTTTTTCTTTATCTTTTATAATTGTTCTGACCGTCGATTCTGGTAGATCAAACTTCTTTGCCAATTCACAAATTTTCATTTTTGTATCGAAGTCTTTAATAATGTTAACTTTACATCCCAAAGATAAAGTTTTTCTTTTCTTGTCTGATGCAGAAGAATCAGTTCTACTTCGTTTGGATGACATAGTAGAGTCTCTCAAGTCTCCGTAGATATAACAAACACAGAAATAAATAACACAAAATAAATTGTAACTATATGTCGATTCCGTGTGACATGTCCAAACATGTAAGTCGAACAATAGTGTGGAGGGAGTGAGTAATCGAGAGTTGCGTGGCGCTCAAACAAAAGACGAATCGACAAGATTTGAAAATCACGTAACTCCGGGTTCGCGTAAATCAGGGTAGCGTAAGTCGGGGTATTACTGTACTAGGAACCTTTTTCCTCAATTCTCAAGACTTTCTCTAATCTTCAATCCACAAATCGAATAACTTCAAAATCGCCTTGGAAGTACTTTATCCTATCAGACACCTCTCTCTTGTTTACTGCTACAAAGCTCACCACGCTCGTTGCTAACAGAAGCTCACCTCATCTATTTTCACTTGAGGTTTGGTCTTTATACTGTGAGGTGATGTTACAATTCTGAGTGCGATCACTCCCCTCATTTACATACTTATTCGCTAACAATAAACTTTACTATTTGTCTGGCAGCCTATGCAGCCTATTTTCCGACAATACTCGCTAACCTTTTACATTATTTGATAATTTTTGGGATGTTTTTATTCTTTAATGTTTAGCAAGGTCCTAAGTTATGCTTGTGGGGACCTTTTCTTGGTGCGAACTTACTTTTTTCTGCTCGGGAGTGCAAGTGTGTGTGATTTTTAACTACGGCACTTTTCTCTCATCAGTGAGTTGGTTTCTCTTCTATTTTTAAGTTTCTAAGGTGAGTGGTGAGGAAACCTTCATCCTAAGAAAACATAAGCCCAAAACAAAAATATAATAAAAAGCAAAAATAAAAGTAAATAAAAATAACGCTCGGACTTGGTTCCTTACATTCATGTACTCACACAAACAGAAATGTGTATCATCTGACATAACAAATCTATCTGGATCAGCATTCAAAATGTTACTGAATTGCCATAAAAGTTCAGTTGAGCAGTTTTGTCTGTCATCGGTGCACTAGCTGAATTTCATATAGATGAGAGGTCAGAGTACAGAATATGCTGAAGACTTTGTTGTGTGTAATGCAGCAGAATGACTTCTAGCAGAGTGAGTGGGATTCTACTGCACTGCTTACTGAACCTTTTTGATAATCTCTGGAGGAAAGACTATTGGTGCAGGACCAGTAAATTGATCTCAAACACTGCTGGTGTTATCAAATCTTTCCACTTACCTCAGAATATTGTTATGGAAAGAAATTTGTCCATATTGTGCCTCATTAAAATTATACTGAAATCTCTGGACCTGGATAATTGATTTTCATTCAATGAATGCCTTTACGGAGAACATGCATTCACTAATTGACTAGTTTTTCATTTTTTGAAGACAGAGCACTAATTGGTGATTTTGATGGTCACAAAGCACAATACATTTCTTCACAACACTCTCTGCCCATACAGTATGTACAGTACAGCAGTGTTTTAAAAACTCTCACATTTTCTTATTGCATCCTGTAATTTAGACTGTTCTAAAAAATGAGCTGCCTTAGTAATAAAGTCTGCATTCAAACATAGGACAAATATATCTTAGTCTTGTCTGAAATCAATAGCTTTAGGTTCTTGTTGTAGAGAAACTGTTTTAGCAATCTACACTTCCCATTAATTGTCATTGTGTTCAAATTACGTTGAGTATAAAGTAGGTTAAAAGAATACTGACAAGGAGAGGGTCAGATGTTTAGGTCTCTGATTTGTGCAAAACTTAGTGATTTTACACCTCCTAACACAAAAACCTCCTTGTCCAAACACAGGACCCATTTCTCAAGCATTTCTGAAAAACAGGTCTCTGAAAATTGAGTGTTTAGCTTATAAGTCTGGAAGTTTCATTTTCAAACAGGGATAGCCGAGTGAATAAGAAACTAGGCACCAGAGCTATAGGATATAGGTTTAATTCTTCACAATTTTAGTTTTTTGGTGTGTAACATAATTTTAATATTTTACTATATCATTATCATTATTCCTCACATTTAAAGCTTATAGTATTGCAACATATAGTGAAAAAGAAATCTCTGTAGATTTAACTCTTGTGTCATTAAATAAAATTGTTTTTTTTTTTATATTTAATTTCAGATATTTTTGCTTGTGGTTACATACTATGTCACCACAAGCATATAAGTTAGACATAAGTGCACATGGATAAAAAAGAAAAGTCTGATATGAAAATAGCATAGCATAGTCGCAGCATTTTTTTTTTTTTGTTAATGTTATGGACAATTTTCTCATGCAGTCATGTTTGTTATACTTCAAATAAAACAGTACCACCATATCTGAAAATAAATATGAAGAAATAAAAATTTTATTTAATGACATGAGTTAAATCTATAGACTTGTTTTTTGCTATACAGGAAACGACATCAAGATTTTTAATCTCTTGTTCTATATGCTTTAAATTTGAGGAATAGTAATAATAATGCTAATGATATGGTAAAATAGTAAAATAATTATATTACAAATAAAAAACACTAAAAGTGTGAAAAATCAAACCTATATCCTGTAGCTCTAGTGCCTAGTATCTTATTTATTCAATTATCCCATTTGAAGGAGACTTGGAACTTTCAGACTTACAAGCTAAACATTCAATTTTCAGAGGCCCATTTTTTGGAAATGCTTGGGAAGTGGGTCCTGTTATTTGGTCAAGGAGCTATTTGTGTTTAGGGCTACATGCTCACCAAGTTTTGTTCGGATTGGAGACCAGAATGTGTGGCCCTCTCCTTGTGAGTAGAATAAAGTTCAGAAATGGTCGTGGTTTTCAAATGACACCATGGCTGCTGACAACTTCTGGCTGCTGCTATAACAGATGGAATCAACTGCTTTATTGAAAGATATTGGTTTATTCAGCTCAATTTTTAGAACAATACGAATCTACTTTATTGGACAATGACCCTTTTGCAGTCTTAAGAAAAACCCTTGCAAATTTACATTTTGATTAGCACCTTGGAAATTTTGAATGAAGAACTTGAATACAGAGGGAAATGAAATCACTGATTTTCAAAGATAAATGTAAGCAATGTAAATAAATATCTGTAATTTATGAAATGAAACTGGGATATTTACAATAAACAATATACCTTTAATTTTCCATTATCTGTTTTATCAATATATTTCAGATTAGTATTTTCAGTCCTTTTAAAGTAGTCATGAACAACCTGCCTGCTTTGTGAGTTGCCAAAATAATAACAACAATGTAATTGAAATGTCTTCAAATAAAAAGAATATCTGGCATATTATGTCACAAGTTTCAGAAAGGATATAACACTGTACAAACAGTAAAAAAATTCATAATTGTTTATGGGAAAAGATGCTCCTAAACTTCAAATGTGTAAAAGGTTTTGTTTAGGAAATTTTGAACTAAAGAAACACGTAATGTGTGGGGCATTCAAAAGCTGTCGAGGAAGAAAAATTACAGGAAGAAATTGTTAGAAATTGACAAATTACACATAAACACATCAAAAAATAAAGCAAAAATAGGCACTGGAGGCTTAGGAACATATGATAACACAACAGATGATATTTACACTTAATGCTTTTTTTTTTCTACACATACAGGTCAAACTTTGAAGCATCTCTTGAACTTCTAGGCAAATTTTTGTTGAATTTAGTGTTCAAACTTGGAAGCATTTAAAGTATGAGGTACCATTGTATTTGAAATTTTCAAAATGTAACTAATGCATTTGTGATTTGAGTTGTATATATGTATTTCCTTATTTGGAACTAAACATTTATACTGTGTAAATTTCACTGAATTGCAAGTTGAATTTTTATTCCTGATAGTGACCAGTTCATCAATGTATTGGCCATTTTTATTCTGAAGTAAAATAGATGCCAAATGAACATCCAGATTATATCAGCTTAGGATATGGCTATTCAATACTAAGTAATTTTGCCTAGATAAGTTTAATTTTAAGAGTGTTAACATTAATTGAACTATCATGCTACCTAGTCTAATTGCAATTCATCCGAGACTGCATATTACTCAATAAACAAAACTTACTCTAATGCCGTTTAAAGCCTATTCGTTTATGCAAATGTACTGTATTCGAACTTTAACGTTTTTTCTTGATAAAGGTCATTTAACATGACCAAAAATGTTAGGAAGTTAATAAATTTGGCATTTACAAGGTGCTAGAGTAAGTTTTGTTTATCTAGTCTAAATTATTAATAGTTCTGGAGGCAAAGATCAGAGGGACGTGTGGATAGCAAGGATAACTGGTAATGCATATGCATAGTAAGAGTTAGTTTGGGTCCTGCTCCAGGCCAATTCTTCTAGAACGTTCTAAATTAGATATTAATTATTAATTCATAATTATTAAATTTATTAGCCTAGAGGTAGGCAAAATTACTTAATACAGTAATGCCTTGAGATATAAGCGTACCAACATAAGTTTTTTTAGATATGAGCCAGAGCTGGGTTTTTTTTTGCTTTGAAATAAGAGCAAGTATCAGTTAAACATCTGCTAGTTGGTGCAGCAAGTATCAAGCTTTGAGAGTATTTCCATTCCATACATGTGTTCACCTCGCTCTGGAAGGATCTCTGTTGTGTTGTCTTTTTTGCCATTATTTTGCAAAATTCCTTTAATGACACCATAGGTCCAAAGAAAGTAAGTATAAAGAGCAATGATGAAAAGCCAAAATGTATGATTTCTCTTGAAGTAAAGTGAGAAATTATAAAAAAACATAGACATAATAGATTTGGCAAGACACTGAGTGTTCTATATCAATGATTTGCATGATATTGAAACAGAAAGTCTCTATATTGGCATAACAGCAGCCAAGGGAATAATGATGATATCAAAACTATGCACTTCAGTCTATGAAAAAAATGGAAAATCTGTTTCTGTAGATAATAGAACAGCAGCAGCTTGCTGGAGACACATTGACCAAGGCTATTCTCTGCAAAAAGGCATAAATGATTTACTCTGATTTGATACAACAAGAGGGTAGTTCTTCAGCAGAAGAGGAGTTCAAAACCAGCCACAGCTGGTTTGAAAATTTCAATAAGGGGGACTGGCATTCATTCTGTTAGGTGTGGTGAGGAGTCTTAATTTAGACGTCAAGGTGGCTAAACATTTGTGGAGATCACAGAAGCTGGAGGATACATCCCCAGCAAGCCTTTAACTGCGATGAAACTGGACTTTTTTTGATGATGATGCCGAGCAGGATGGATTTACATCACAGCAGATATGATGCCAGGCCACAAACTGATGGATAGGTTACTCTTGCACTATGTGCAAATGCGAGTGGCATTACAAGATAAAGCTACTTCTTGTATATGACTCTGAAAACCCAAGAGCTTTTAAGTCACAAAAAGTACTGAAGGAAAAACTGCACATCATGTGGAGGGCTGTCCCAAGAGCATGGGTGACAAGGCAGTTTTTGTTGATTGGCTAAATTTGGTGTAAAAAAATATCTGGAGGACAATGATCTACCACTGCAAGCCCTTTTTGTTCTTGATAATGCATCAGCCCACCACCAAATTTCAGATGACATCCTTGAATTCAGTTTCATCAAGGTTCTTTATCTCCTCCTAACACCGCTCCTATCCTACAGCCAATGGATCAACAGATGATCTCCAGTTTCGAGAAACTGTATATAAAACATCTTTTCAAACGATGCTTTGAGGTTACGGAAAATACCAACCTCATCCTTCAAGTTCTGGAAGGGTCATTTTAACGTTGTGATGTCTCAAGATTACTGACATTGCTTGGTGTTTCAAAGAGGACATTGACCCCTGCTTGAAAGAAACTGTGGCTTGATGCTGTGGCTGAAAGGGACTTTGAAGGATTCAAACCCAAAGAGGAAGTGGTGAAGATTGTGTTCTTTGGAAAGGCCATGGGTCTGGAGGTGGATGAGGGAGATGTCAACGACCTTGTAGATCGGCATTTGGAAGAACTAGCAACTGAAGAGTTGGCAGAGTTACAGAAGAAGCAGATAAGTGAGGTTATACAGGAGATTGGTACCACTGCAGCAGAGCCAGAGGTAGCAGAGGTCATCTCTGAGTGAAATTAAAGAACTCTTAGCAATATGGGAGAAATTTATGGACTTTGTTGAGAGAAGACATCTGGAAGATGTTGCCCCTGGTTGTGTTATGGCTAAGGTCTGGATTTTTGGGTGTTGCACCCACTCGGTTTTTGAAAGTGGCAGAGTGTAAAGACAAACTATGTCGGTTTTAGTGCAGTAGGTCCACTCATTGCCAAATTGTTTATCACCCAAATGCACTCAAAACACAAAGCAGTGACTAGCACCCAAACTATATATTTTGCACCTAGCTTTCCCCTTTTTTATATTTTCAAAGAATATGTTGACAATTCTCTCTTTTTTTGGTGGGTTTTATTCATTCACTTGGGGGAAAAACAAATTTGTTACTGGACCATGTATGCTGAGGAAAAAATACAATAATTTGCTTACTCTTTTCTTTTGTTGAGAGAAAAGGGGATAAAGGGGAATTTTCTGGACTAAACAATTAAGCCTTAAGATTGCTGTAAGAATGTAAACAGATTCACTGAAAATCTGCAACACGTGTTTTCTTTTCTAAGAAAAGAACAATCTAGAAAATTCTGTATTGAGGTCACCTTACCTTGACTTGAGCACAACAATTCCAGTTTCCTTTGTTCAATGTCAGCGACATTAGAAAATGGCAAAATTTTCCACATCTAAACTGAACATTTTAGCAAATAAGTTTAAAGATAAAGGCAATGCATAGATGGAAAAGTTCTTCACTGTTCCATTTGCGATTGATTTCGGTTGATGTGAAACATCAAGAAATGAAAATCAGGCGACACGAGTTCAGAAAAGCATAGAGAAGGCAAACAAAAAGGAGGAATGTCGAGCAGACATTTATAGGGGCCTCATTTCAAAGAGGAGAAAAAATCTCAGAAGGCATTATTAGCATTCTAAGATTTTTCTCCTCTTTGAAATGTTTTATGCAGATTTAACAACCACTCTTCTGCAGGCAACTATACTCTTATATAAGATAAACAATCCAGCCTTTAAGACATTTTTACAGAAATATACGGGAAAGCTTGTTTCCAACGAGAGCACTCATAGAAAAAACTGAGAAACCAGTTTATGATCAAACAATATCTAAAATCCAGGATGATGTCGGTGACAATCCTGTAGTGTTTATACTGGACGAAACAACAGATTTCACAATATGGTACGTGCTGAACATTCTTGTTGCACCACTGACCAGATGCTATGAACAACCAATGTTGTTCAAAATGTATCAACTTGAAAATACAAACTCAACTATAGTGTCCCAAGCTTTCAATGATATTTGTGTCAAGTTGTGGCGGCCAAATGGTGTCCAGTACGAAAAGGTTTGGCTTGTCGTTAGAGATCAAGCATCTTACATGTCAGCACTCTCAAATTTGAAGTGCATCTACAACAACCTAAAGCATGTGACTTGTCTTGCCCATGCCCTATACAGAGTGTGTTAATATATTTGTGTAGAATATAGCAAGGCCAACTATTTCGGAAAATAGAATGAAAAGGAAAATGAAAATGGTTCTTCTCAAGTGCCCTAGTTGGGAGTGCTTGTACCAAGACGTAACTGGGCTGCCATTACCACCCAGTCCAGTTGTTACCCCCGTTGGGGGTCTTGGATAAATAGTGTGGTATTCTACTGCGAGAATTTTGAGAACATTAATGCATTTATCAACAAACTTCCTCCTGGCAATTCTGTGGCTATCGACAGTGTCAAGAAACTGGTCACTGATCCAGTAGTGATCACAGAGCTCTACTCCGTGCGTTCATACAAGTTATTGGTGGATAAAATCAATGAGCTGGAAAGATGTGGAACTGAAATGCAGGATCAGTGGAATGTTGTAAGTCAGATGCTTGATGTACTGGATGGTTTTGCCTTTGACAAACTCAGACCTAGTTTAATTAAATACACTCAAACAAACCTTTACATATGCAGCCGTACCCAGCTTATTTGCACTGTAGCAGTACCCAGGACAGAAACGAAGAGCTCGGTTATATCAATAAATTAGCTAAGAGACACGGGATTAATACTAAAGCTATAAAAAGCCTATGTAAGACATGTAGCAAGATGAGAAGTCTACAAAATACAGAAGAGTTCACAACGATGGAGTACAAGGCCTCGCTAAGCAACGTATATAGGCGAATAGGAGCTGCTACAAAGAAAAGAATAGTATACAAAAGGAGTCCCACTATTTATCAGTTGCTAAGGGCAGACAAAGATGCTGTGGACCAGAACACTATTCCAGGAGTCTACAGAATCCTGGTTACAGACACACAGAGGCAGAATATGATGTTCTACATCGGGGCTACCGGAAGATCCATCAAACAAAGGCTGTTAGAGCATCAGAGAAATATAAGAAAAGAACAGCCGTGCACAGCACTGGCGACGTACGTCTTAGCCGACCCACAAGAGGTCAAAGCGGAGTGGAACCAAGCTAAATTGATGCAAATAGTATGCGACAAAAAGCACCTCAGATACGCCGAAGCCTGGCATATCTGCAAAACAAGCCAAAAAGGTTTAGCTATCAACTTCCGGGATGCAAGCAAAATATCGGCAGCATGGCGAACATGCATAGCATAGCGGCAACTCTCTTAACTCTTGTTTCTATGTGCACTTTATTGTATTTTAATGTATTTACGGGCATTATTTTAACACTTTATTGTGTTTTAATGTATTTACTGGTATTATTTTAACTATTTATAGCCAATATGTAGAGATGGTGCTTATACAATAGAATATCTTTTTAAAAACGTTCCAAAAATAACGCTTGTATCGGTAATGCAAATTTTTAATTCAAAGTTCGATTTTTCAGTTTTTCTTGATAAAGGCCATTGAATATGGTCGAAAACGTTGAATTTATCTATTAAATTACGGCTGCATATGTAAAGGTTTGTTTGAGTGTATTTAGTTAAGAAATGCAGTCTCTGACGAGTCAGACCTAGTTTATAAAAAAATCCCGATTTTTGAAAAATATTTTGGATTGCACTGAACTAGAATTCTGAGTAAAAATTAAATATAACCCCTTAGTCTTGCTCGATGTAGAAAAATCTTTTTCCTTATCAAACGAGAAAACTTCACTTTTAAGAACATTGAAATGGTTACTGTTGTAAATTACAATGCTCATCTTTGTGTAAATTGCAATAAACAATTATGTACTTTGTAAATATAATTTTCTTGTTTGTTTTTGTCTTAATAAATACAGCATTTAAAAGCACTCAAACACCCAGTCCATTCTCAAAAATTCGGACCTTAGTTATGGCTTTAGTCAATGTATCTGATGATGTAATTCATGTGAACAGCCACATTTCTTATCTGTTTAGTCCTTGTCAGTCAGAAGAAATGTGACTGTTGACATCAGGATTTGAAAAATAAATTTTTTAGCTTCCTAAATTTACAATGCATTTCTGGATTAATTGGTCTAAAGTTGTCATATTTATTTATAGCCCTGTACATATGATGAGAAATGAGTAAATGGTCTTAAGTATTAAGTAATTACTAACAACTTCAATGCTAAATTTATAATGTTTTGTTCTCAACTGATAACATGAAATCTATATTAAAATTAGTATCAGTGCAACTAGAATTTACCTGTGTGATCAATTGCTGGTTTGGCTGATTTTGATGCTTCGTGTTCTGATTAAGGACATTTTCGAAATGCAAACACTTGGAAGCTGTTTTTAGCAGGAAACTATTTGTGGCTTATGTTATAATAGAAAAAATTCATTATTATTATTATCTGTTTTAAATGTCTAGGATCTAAACTAAGTACATGCTTGCTTAGCAATTCGGTATTAGTTTTTGCTGTTTTACTCATATTGTTAGTTGAATCAAACTCGATGTAATGGAATCTTTTCTGTTAATGTTCCACATGCAGAAATTTGATTACTTTTGTTTGCAAAAAATTATCTCTATTAAGTTGTGTAAATATAATGTTGAATACAATTTTTTGAAAGATTTAGATTAAATTAATAAAATAAAAATAATTAAATTAAATAGAAAGAAATTAAATTCAAAAAATAAGATTAAATTAAGTTAATAAATATAACTTTTACAATAATTTCAATCCAATTAATTCAAAAGATTTTTAGAATTTGAAAAATGAGATTTTCATGGCATTGCAAATGTGTTTGTGTGACTAACAAGATGAGAGTTAGATGGTTCAAGTTTAAACATTTGAATATATGGTAAAACATATTTGCATTTTATTGCAAAGGCAGTAGCCTCAAAAGAAAGGTCTCCTCTGTGCTTGTGAATTTGTGGACTGTCACTGGATCGAATGACAGAAGAATAACGAAAGCAAAGTATTTTACTTATGTTAAACGTTGCAATTTTATATTTATTTATACAATTAAATGTAATATTGTCAGCCATGTTTTATATTTACTATTTATTTAAAACATATTTTATATAAATTTTGAAATGCCCATAAAATATGCATTTTTGAGTGACTAAATTAATCCATTTGAACAGAATAAGGACCAATTGTGTTAATATCATGGTTTTAACATAACATTTTAGGTAAAAAGTGCATGTACAGTCATTACTTATGATCAAATACTAATTGTAGATTGCCATCTTTATATCAGGAAATCATTCAAAATTTTTGTCTAACATGCTTTGTATCACAGTTTAAAGATGTTATCCATTTTTAATAACATTCAGCATGAGATTGGTCTCAATGTGCTAAGTACAGTGTAAATGATTAACAAAGCTTGAAATAAAGTTCTACTAAATACTACTGCAAATTGCATTAGAGACAAGTTTCAGTGACCAAATTGTCAACTTTTTGTATAATTTAGAATTTTCATCAGAATTTGTTAACTATGTCAAGGAAGGCCTGATATGACAGCAGTGAGTAGTGAAAGTGTTATTTGAAGATATATCTGTATATTACATCATTACCGAAGTGTATTGAACCAAGTGCAAGAAACAAAGAAGAAAAAATAAGTTTTGCCAAGGATAACTATCCTGCACCCTCCTCTATGTAGAGAGGCCAGAAAAGCTCTCAAGCTTTTAAGGTGGCTTTCTACAAACTACTACATTTATAAAACAAGCTTTCTAAGCAGCAAGAAGCAATGAATTGTTAATGACAAACTCGTGTAACAAATTTTTTCCACTAATAGTGTAAATGTTTTGTTATTTTATATATATATATATATATATATCTAAAAATTAAGACTTGATTAAAATAAATGTATTTGTTGTTTGTATTATGGTGTTTATGATCTCATTAGAATAACAGTAGTTTCTAAAACTTTAAATTTTAAAATTGAATTAAAATTTTATTTCAATTTTTCTGTCCATTTCACTTTGAATTGAGATTATGCTCTAGTAGAAAAACTAAAATTTGTATTTCACACTTCAGTTTAGAATAAAGCTTAAAATTTACATTTTGAATTTGTGAATGTAATTCAACATTATTTTATTACATTTGTAATAAGATTGAAATGTGTAAAATTTTTACTTTTAGTAACTAATCTGAAATAATCATTTAGAATTTGATTACAGATTTGTTTTATCTGTTTTGTACAGGGTGTTCTTTGAGGTAGTGGAAATATTTTCACTGCCTCATAGAACATCCTACACAAAACAAAGATAGCCCTTCTAGCACTGAAACAATGCATTTTTGAAGAGCATCATCTTGAGGAGTAGCTAATCTAAATTTTAATTTAGACTTGATGTCACAGAAAGGCCTGTCTCTCTACCTTTCTTCATTTTCTGTGCTGTACTAAAGTGCCAAGAAATACAAGCGAAAACCTTTCTTACCTTTGGAACCTTATGTTTTTTTGCAAAAATGTAAGTTTCTGAAGGTAAGAAGCTAATAGGCAGCAAATTTGAACTGTCCTACAATACTGCAGAGTAACATCTTAACCCCATTAAGTTGCTGCTCTTCTATGCTGAAACAATGCATTTGAGAGCTGTCTTTATAGGGTATTTTTGGATTCCCTAGACTACTAAAAATATTGCCACTATCTTGTAGAACACCCTGTATATTATCTAAATAAAGAATAATATACAAATTTCAATAAAATATAAACATTCATTTAAAATTACTCTGCATAATGTTTAGTATACAATTGTGAAAGTTACATTGACTTTTAAATTCATTTTATTATATTAAAATATTTAATTTTGAGTGATGATTTTAAATTGGTTTTTATTTTTTCTTATTAAATTATTTCATTTTATAGGAATTACAGAAGAGAAATGTGAAAGATGTTGTAAGGGTATGTGAACCCACTTACAAAACTGATCAGTTGGAACGTGAAGGCATATCTGTATTGGTAAGATAGAGATGTTTTTTAATGCATTTTACTTATAACTAAAGTGTCAACCTAAATTTTACAATTTCCTTTATTTTAAATAAATGATATAAAATTATCTATTGTTTACTCACAAAATTTGTATATTATTCAGCTTTAATAAAATTGAATAGCAGATTATATTTAAATTTATTTAATAAATATGAGTTTATTCTCAAGTCTTAAGAATTCAAACATAGAAATATTGATTTATCCTTGTCAGATTTTACTAAATATAGGTCATCATTTATTAATAATTGATGTGTGATAATCTATTTTTATGATTGAACAGTAATTTGATAGATTTGACTTCATCTTAGGTGGCAGGTATGGTAATCATTTTGAATCACAGTATCATTTTCTGTACATCTTTACTATAGAGAAGTCATTAAGTTTGAGTGTTCTCACTGAAATAAATTAGGACCAACATGGAAATACAGATCTATTTAGCTATTTCAGAGCTAGGCCTTAGACTACTACAAATTTTAAAGCACTATTGTTGGAAAAAGTTACATGAGATGAATGAAAATAGTCACTTTTGTTTCTATTTACCCCATAAATTTAAAATCAGTATACTTCATAAACAAATCAATGATTATAGGAAAAAAAATTAAAAATACAAGATTTCAATTAAAATGTAATGCTAAGATAATCTCCTAATATCATTTCACTATTTTTTTTAATAGTGTTTTTATAATATGACGTTTATGAGCAGTTTGTCAAACTTTTAACTTTCTGCCCTGTAGGCACTAGAGGGCCTGATTTAGCCAGCCCATTATGGGTTCGGCCAGGACCACATGGAGCGACCGGGTGATGTGATATGGGTCCTGACATATCCGAATTTTGTTTCTATTCATCCAAAGTTATATACATTATGAATTTTTTAAAATATTAAATAAGCCTGATTTTAAAATGCTTATTTAAACAACAGAAAATAATAATGGTGGTTTTTTTTATAATTTAGTCGCAAATAAAATTACAATAAAAATAGAGTAGTTTATTGAGTTTAAAACTGTGTTATAAAATCAGATTTACAAATTTTTAAACTTTTTTCAAGAAATTTTACAAATTCTTTTCCAATGTTATCTTAGTTTGCTATTGTTCTTTATTATCTGCACTTCATTTTTAGACTAGTTTCTTAATTTAAGTATAAAAAAAAATTAAAATTTAGCATTATGATATATTGTTTTATGATTATTAATAATTTTTTGATAACTTTATTACAAAATCAAAATAAAGTTAATTCTATTAAAATTTTAAACAATTCAAACTTGTCAAAAAGATACTTTTTCCCTCGTCAAAGTTGTGGAAAAAATGTTTCAAGGTATCATTTTGAGGCTCATAACTGGGAGAACATTATATATGTTTTTTAAAAATCTTTTTATTATTAAAAATTTAAACATCATTCAGTTCAAATGTCATTTTTGTTTACAATTCTTTAAAAATTAAAAATAAATTATAAACCAATATACAATTGGTCACACACACACAATAATTATTGTAGTTGTGACCAACATACAATAATTATTGTATGTGTGACAATTTGAAATTAATCTTCAGATTTTCCACTTAGAATTCTTTAGACTCATAGGGTGGTTACAGTGTTCATCTACTATATTAAAACATTATTGTGTTCTTCATTATAATGTTATATTGAAAACACAGTGCCTGTTATAATACAATAGATGAATTACACTATTTTTTGTATCTACCATGTCAATCTCCCAAATATATGGTAAAAGGAGTATCAATCATTCTAAGGAATACTAATTTATAAAAGTTAGTCTTTTGGACTTTAACTGTATTTAATTCAGTTTTAAGTACTAAATGCTGTTTAATTGATTCATAAAGTATTTAATACTCAAATGCAAATTCGATCATGGATATGACTTCTAAATCTCTCTAAAACACACAAAAATTACCACAATTTTTTTAATTTGTAAATTTTGTACATAGCATCCTGGCATTGCTAGGAAGCAGAATAAAACTCAAAGTTCTAATAAGTATTAGGGCTAGGTATGAAAGATATTCAAAAAATGAAAAAACTTAATCTTTCACAATAATTACAGACATAAATTAATATGAAATTTGCGATTGTTTTTTCAAAAGAAACATTAAAATTGGAACACCCAATATTAAAATCTTTCAATATTTTGATTTTTGTATATTTGATTTTCAAAAAGGTACGTAGAAGCAAAAATAGAAAATATCTTCCATACAAACTACTCTTCTAGCAGATATAGTTGAATTTTCTCAAGTTTATATGCTTTGAACTAATTTGAATATTTCAAAAATGTTAAACAAGATAAGTGGCCAATAAATGTTTCAGGGGCTGTGGGTTTGGAGACCCGATTTAACATATATTCTGCACATTAGTTTTTATAGCTATTATTGAACAGTTCAAATGATTTACTTGTACTGTATTTGTAATTTAGAATTTTTTAAAATAATTAATTGTAAAATGAATTGGTTCTTGACATAATACTTTTCTTCAATCTAATAAATGCTAAGTTTTAATGTCTTTACATTCTTAACTTGCACTCACTCAGTTAACCTTTATGCAAGTATATAGAGTAAACTTTTTAAGTCTGAAAAAATCTTTCTCCAAAACTAAGGACGTATACACTTTTATGTTTAAATTTATATGGCAAGTTAGCTGTGTCACTCTAATAGCCTACAAAAGTCAGAAATTCATGCTTGTGGTTGTTCCTCTACCCAGATCCTATAATTTTGTCTGCTCATATGTCCACAGGTGTGGAATGCAGCTTTGTCACTGAAAAACATTCTGCATAAAATTCTCATTTTCCACAGCCTCTAGCAGGTTATGACACAGCTTATCAGGCTGCTTTCTCTGCTTCAAGCTTAAACATTTTTTAAATTTGTTGTGTAGGATTTTCCAAGCATTAGAATTGGAGTAGCAAGCTCTCCACTGAGTCTCCTGATAGATGCAGAGGTGCTTCATGTGATCACTTCTGTACACTTTAAATGGTTTGTGGTGCTCCTGAAACATTGTAACACTATATTAATTTTCTGGGTGCCAGAATTTCAGAGTGAAGTCTGCTTGCACCCATTCATGTCACTCCCTCCATGCAGACGAATACAAACAATGGCTATTCTTTCATCTATCGTTAGCATTGTTTCACATCAGCTGCAAGAGAAATGGCGCTATTAACAAATAACTAAAATGTGGAGAGGTTCATAATCACCCTATATTCATGAGGAAGGTAGAAAAATTAATGTTTGTTTTACTTTTGTATTTTCTCTATTTAATAACAAAGTTTATATGCATAATGTAACCACAGTTTTTTAATATTTTTTCATTATAAATAACATTTCAAAAACATTATTTTGATTCCTGCATTTGTAAATTTTCAATTTAATAAGGGTAACATTGTTACCAGTAAATAATGTTATATATTCTGCATGTCTTGACAAAAATTACTGATTAATTAATTGATATTAAACTTAACAATGATTATAAAAAGTGCAGAATTTAAATTTTCTTATATAAAATCAATTTAAGATTTGATGGATGTTACTTTTCAATGATGATTTTTGATAGGTAAAGGATGGAATTATAATATCTTCATATTATCTAACTTATCATTTAAATTAAATTTTTAACTACAAATAATTAAATTTATAGATTTATTATTATTATTATTATTGAGATCAAAATGAAAGCTAATTACCTAAGTTTAGTAGTGTGTACTGTTTTGAGACTAATAATTATTTAAATATTTTTTATTGTAAAGATGTAATCATGGTCTTTGATTTTCATAATTATAATTTAATCATTAATTGCAGTACATCAGATTCTTAGTGTTTAGATTTCAACATTGGATACTAAGAATACTCTGAATATTAGATTTAACTTTAATTATTTTATTCCTATAGTGAAGACTATTTACACATTTTTTTTTTTTTGCTCTATCATTTATATCTAATGCTCAAAATGCAAGGTTAAATAATTTATATTTTTTCACATCTTTCCTATATTTAAACTAGTATTAAGAAATTAATAATTTCATATTTCTTATGACAAAATGTGAATTATACATATTTTCAAATTATGGAAAATTGTAATAGGTCAAAATTGTAGTAATTTAGTTTAATTCCCAAATAGTGAAATAAAAATTTAAATTTGTCAAGTATGACATTGAAATTGTAAAATTTATTCTGTAAACTTAAATCATTTTGGTAGCTTTCAGTCATAAAGTGACTGGCATTTCTGCTTGCTTTCAATTTCAAGATCTGGGTGCAATGAACTTTATTAATTGAACAATAAAATAACTTTTGACATGTTACAGACATGATAAAGTTGAATACCCAGTATCTAATGCATCTTTTGTTGTATGTATACTGTGAAAAGGTATTTCTTTTGATGATGATTGACACTTAAATTTATTGCTGCTGCTTTAATTCTGATTGTTTTCAGTAGATGCTTGACTATAAATTTTTTTGTTCTTTGAATGTTTTAGTATATCAGGGGTCAGTTTTATTTGTCTAGCTGTTTTATATGATTTTGGCAAAATGTAATATAGATTAAATTGCAATTTATTGCTAACTTTTTTTTTGGTAAGTGTATAAAATTATGCCAAAACAATGTAACTATGCAGCATGTAACAACATTGTGTGCCATTATTTTATGGATAATCTAGGGTCAAAAATAAACTTAAAATCCTCTATAAACATCTTTTTCCAATTCAGCCTAGTTTTCAAGATCTGGCCTATCCTAAACAAGTACTTTCCAAGTTCCCTGCCAAAGTACTAACACTAGAGTTGTCAACTTTTTAAGGTAATTTCGTACTTTTTTATTTTATGTTTCTGTCAACGGATTTAGGTAAGTAAATGTTTGCCCGAGTAAGCCCTACTATAATAAATGTAAAGTCTTATTCACAGACATTTACTACTTATAAAAAACAATTGAAGATCTTTATTCGTATTAAAACTAGTTCAATTTCCACGTCTTAAAAAAAAAAATGTCAACATTTGAAATAAAGCTTCAGTTTTTGCTTGTTCGGTAACACAAATGAAAAACAGCTGTATCTTTTTGGCCTGATGTTTAAAATTGGTTTCCAATAAGAGTTTTTTTGGCAGGTCAGATCTCGAAAATGAAGTGGAATTTTAAAAACGTTTACAGAGGATTTAAAATTTTTGATTTTAGAATCTAGCCCTAAAATATTGGCATGGAGTTTTGTTAGCCCTGCATAATACAAAAGCATATTCTCGCAATATAGTATATTATTATTAGAATGCACTAAGCAAATGGGATGTTGTGTGAATTATTTCATTAGTTTTATTTCCTAGTATTTTCTCCAATTTTTCGGATAATCACATGTTAAACTTTAAATTTAAGGTACTCCACCTGAAAGTTTATCGCCAAAAGAACTTATGGTGTTATTTTTTTAAAAAAAGATTGGGTAACTTCCCTTGTAAGAATGTGTGTTCACCGATTTTGATGAAAATATAGTCGCAACAAGTACTAACCATCATTGCTTCGTTGATGTATGAAGAAACTTTTGATACACCAACGAAGCAATCGACGTCAATAACGCCCAAGAAATTGAACTGAAAAGTCTGGTTTTAGGGAGTAAAACTTTTTGATCAGATAGCCTTAATTTTAGATATAACACACAGTATGGGTGCCAGTTATATAAAATTCGAACCGAACGAGGCTGGATCGTGTGGTATCTTCGGCAGCGAGAGGGAATTGGAGATACCCTGTGTCCGGATAAAACTTAATGGGGCCGTAATGGTTCTACCACACACACTTTTTATTTTCTGTTAGTAAAAACAATATCGTTTACTTCTTTTTATAGAAAAAAATTTTAGTCATTTTTGTTCAAAAAAAACTAAAAGACCCCCCGCCCTACCTCCTGACCCCATACTAGCTCTAGACAGCCTTCACAGCGACCATCTCATGTAAGATTGTTGAATTTACATTTTATTTCAAGAAACAACTGTTTCGGAGAGAATTTTCAATGTTCTGAACGTGTTTGTAATTTGTTTTCGGTGCAAACATCCTTTAAGCTTTAGTCATTTTTACATTGAAAATGACTATTATATCAACTTTGTCAGTAACGCTTTATTTTTTTGATTTCTCAGCCGATTCTTTTACGAACAATTCTTATAGTACTGGTACTTTCGCGATTAAATTTTCACCAAAATCGGCGAGTACACCTTACGTAACCACCCTCGTTAATATTGTCGTCAATCAAATATCAAAAATTTCTTAAAGAACAGTGAATTCTCCACATGACAACAATTTTAAAACAGCGAAGAAAAAGAATGTTCCCGAACGAACTGTTACGTTTTAAATATTAAACCGCTGTTTTATATCATTGGATAGGATTGGCAGTTTGACGATGGTTCTCCTCCTCCAGCAAAAATTGTAGACGATTGGTTTCAGCTTCTAAGAACGAGATTCAGAGAAGATCCGGAATGTTGCATCGCTGTCCACTGCGTTGCAGGGTTGGGCCGGTGAGTACTTTTTATGAATATTATTTATTTTTATAAGTATCTGATCACCGTAACTCGTTTTCAGTGCTCCGGTATTGGTCGCTATAGCTCTTATCGAATTGGGGATGAAATACGAGGACGCGGTCGAGCTAATTCGACAGTGAGTATATTATTAATAATATTATTTTCGGTAAAGTAAATAATAAAACGACCGTTTATTTATCGGAAGGAAGCGCAGGGGAGCCATTAACGCCAAGCAGTTGTCGTATTTGGAGAGGTACCGTCCCAAGTCTCGTCTGAAGATCAAAAACGGACATAAGCAATGCGTGATTCAGTGAAGGAAATTACCGCCTCTCGGTCCCAGCCGTACCCCATGACACGAGCCAGGCTATCTGTCACACAATAAAAAAGGATCAATTTTGCTACAGTTTCTACGAACGCGAGGGACTCGATTTTTTCCTTTTCTTTTTACGTAACGGAACGACTCTCGTTCCAGCACTCGGATTTCGTTCTCTTAGAACTGGTTTAACCGATTCGCCAGTCGGTACGGCTTATTGGTGGGGCAGCGCGCCAAGGTGTTTCGCTAAATGTTCCAGTTACTTTCCCTAACGAATTTTCACCGTTTGTATACCGCCGGAGCTAAACGATATCTAGTTAGTGGTCTTCCAAATTCACCCTCGGACGTCCTCTCTCGTCTACGTAACATTTACCCTCGCCTTTTTTTCTTTTAACGTTTACACCTGTCGGAAAATGTTTGCAATCGTCACACGGCTTTCTGTGGTATAATTTTTTAAGATTCGGTTGTCCGAAGAAGTGTCAAAATGTGCACTACGCCTCCTCGTCACCTTAGATATAATAAGTTTTTAATTAATTATTTTTCGTAAGTCCTCGAACGTCGGTAGCGATTAGGTTTCAAGTATTTGTAAAGTAGTTAGGTGGGGTCGGAGGACTAGCGCGCGACGGAGCGAACGGAATGGCGCCCCGCCACCCGGCGGGAGTGGAAGACCGGACGTCGAGTTTTGCGGCGGTCGGAACCGCGGGCGAGCGGTCCTCCGCCCGTTTTCTCGGTTTACCCGTTCGGATTAGTAAATGGTCGACACCCGTGTAAAAAACATTTGTGTTAACGAAATTTTACTCGAGAATGAAATGTAACGCAGTGTAATTTTGCCGTATTTTAATAAACTAGTTGTCGAAAGTCCCATAGTCAGTGATTGAGCCAATCTCCAACACCGGGCACGCGTCGAAGGCCACCGTTCCGTTTTTTCTTTTTAAATTAAGCGCGACGATTTCCCCGGGACGATATTTTGTAAAACCGCGATTCGTTAAAACGTTTTAATGAGGATTTTCTAAATTAACGAATTCTACTTAAACTTTCAAAATTTCTTTAAGATTTTTTATTAAACATTTGATGGATTTGAAAACTTTCCATATTCAATGTAAGTGGAACACACACGTTGGCTAAATTGTATATTTACCAATAAACTTAGTTTCAAACCCGAGTGTTTTCCATTTCTGCCCGCCTCGGCCTTTGTTTATTTTTATTTTTTTAACCGGCGTTCGATTTCCTTCGTCTCGGTCCGCTCGCAAACGACGAAATTGGCACGGAGACAGAATTCGCTCGACGGGAATAACCCGTTCGTCCTTTCGTCCACTCCGCCCGTCCGCGCCGCATTCTCCCCTTGCCGACGGAACCCGACACGCCGCCCGATCGACGTTTTTTAAAGTTGGCAGAGATGTAAAGGTCCAAATATAATTCGAAAAACGTCGAATCTCGTCGACCTTGCGTTTTGGAGGTCGTTTCGCGGGATCTTATTTCTAGGTCCGTGTCGAAAGGGAATTTTTCTACCCGTTTCCGAGAACGACCGTTGAATTAAATCCTTGGAGAAACTCGATACCGCGACTTTCTTCTATATTTAATGGGGACGTTACCATTAATATAATTAATAGAAATTTAGAAGTTTTCGTTTCGACACAGACGGTGACGACATGGCGCGCGCGTCGTTTGGAGTTTTAAAATTTCGCGCGATAGAAGAAAGTGTTTACGTATTGACCTCTCTGCACCGATTAAATCCGACCGTTTCTATATTCGTTTAGAAAACTGTGTGGCTGGCGATTCTTTCCTACGCCTTTTGCCCTTTGTAGGCGATGGGAATAACTGGAAAGTGCCGCCTTCGCGTCGTCTACTGTTTCCGTGCCAAAGTATTTAAAAGACCTCATACTCTATTATTGCTTTTATTCCACTCTGAAAATAGCAGTGTTTTGTATTGGAAGCGAATTATCCTTTATATAATTCTTTTGTAGTCTCGGGTTTGGTGGCGAAAAAACGAGAAATTGGAGTCGACTTTTCGAGTTAAATTTCTTAGTGCCACAACGAGTAATCGAAAATAAATTTTGGCGCACGCATCGCTGTTTACTCCACTTTAGTATTTTAATTATCGTCGAGTCTGGTCCTTACTTAGTACATTTTCTATTAATATTAACCCATTACGTAATACGTTCCACGAATTTATATAGAGGTAATTAAATCGTGATTACTATCGATCATTTCGGATAAAAATCGGAACCGCGTTAAATATATCCCTACTTTTAATTGTCGAGAATATTAAAGGAACCGTATTTTACAACTAAGATATTATTAGTTGATATCGATTGGTGGCTTGTATTATTAGAAGATTTGGGACGGTTGCAGGTATGAGCATGGCTTACCATCTGAAAATCCAAGAATAGTCATAGTTACGATTGGAATTAAGCAGCAGCTTACTAATTAGTAATATTAACTGTGGAATACACTTAAGTTTAATACAAAATATTTTGAAGCGTGATTCGTGATTATGTTCCTCCCGGATTCATTTTCTTTTGCTGCTTTGATTTCGTATAATTTGACGAGCACTTTCGACATACCGACTTTTCAGCAGCAAATTTTCTCTTATATACTTAAACAATCACTAACACGATCATCCGATAATTAATATAGATAAAGCAATTTAATCAGTGTTCTGTAGTTAATATATTTGTTCAACTCTAATCGTGGCGGTTTCTTTACACTTCATTCGTATGCTAGAATTTTATAAGGATTCGAGATCACGTACTACAGAACTGTCTATACCAGGAGTGGCGAACGTGTGGCACGTAACGTATCATACGATTTCGATCATCGTCATTTTCAAGCCTTTCGATTTCTCACCCGATCATTCTTTCTTCAATCAACTTACATTTATTCTAATTAAAGCATATTATTCAAAATCTAAAACTGGCACTCCTAAACATTTTTAAAGCTAAGTATGCTTTAAAAACGCGGTCTCAAAAAGGTTCGCTATCCCTGGTCTATACATTACGTTCGTAATTAATTCCGGGAGGGGGGGCGAATTGCGAACGATGGATGACGACAGAGAAGAGGAAACGGTTGCGTAAAGATTTGGCATTATCACTACATCTTTATTTTCGTAGTTGCTGTACATTGGATCTCACGAAACTGTGTGTTTTATGAAAACATCCAACAGTTTGACATTAATTTGCGCCCGATGCACGTTCTCCCCTCGTACCGAAGAAAAATGCCACGTGATTGTCGTACCAGTTCGCTGGAAGCGTGCAGAAACTTCTCTGCACAAAGCAAATTCTGACCAATCCTTTTGTAGATCTTAAATAACACAACTGGGAAGAAGTGGCATCATTTCTTCTTTTGCCCTCAATGTTGCTGTTTTGTCAGAGACGAGACGGGGTCGTTAGGAATAAAACTTCCTTATGGTGCATATTTCTCATCTATGTGTACTTTACGGCCGAATGGCCGAGGCTGTTAAGGCGTCAGCCTATCGCTTTGGAGGATCCTGGGTTTTTCGACCTCCCGGAATTTTTCATGGGCAATCTGTCCCAGATGCAAAGAAAAAACTTTTCGCAAGGGCATACCCGATCTTTAACGTCACCCGAGTAGGTGGAGTTTCCAACACTACGCTACAAGCCAGAGACAGCACGTTGCGAGTTCGAATAAACCTATCGTTTTTTTTTTTGTTTCGTTAGAGTTAAGGCTAAAAGAAACCTCCTTTCAGGTCATTTTGCCATATACAGTAACCACAAGTTTTGAAAAGGTTTATGTACTGTACTTCTCCTACTGTAGCGCCACCATTAAGATACTGCGAGAAGTACCAACTGCAGAACTATAGATTTGATAATATAGTATTTTCAAAATCAATCACAGTAATAGAAATTCGTTCATAACACCCACTTATTCAGTAATTGTAAGGATTTTTATATATAAAATTATGAAGAGAGTACTTTTTTTTTCAATCGTTTTTACACAAGTTTAATGTTTTTCTAACGTAAAGAAAAAAAGCGTGCTACATGCATGGTGAGGAAATATGTTTTAAAACTAAAGTTTTCTTAATTTTACTTTGAATTTTTAAATCCTAATTTTCTTCTAGAAGATAATTGACTTCTAAAATTTTACTAATAATCCACTGTTGTCTATCGGAAATGTTTATATCGCCGTTTAATTCATAAAGTAGTCCAGAATATTCACAGAATGTCATAGAAATAATGCAAGTCTAATGCAAAATTTTCGGATTTTTGCATAGTTTCTTCTACAAACTTGTATTTTCTAAAATCTTGGTTGCTTGTTCTCTATTATATGCATTTTCTTCGCACAATGTTGCTGTTGAGAATATATCGCACAGGAACACTTTCAGAGGAAAAAGGTTGTTTTATTGGTGTGGACGGATATGCATTTCGGGCCTAATGCCCCTCTTCAGTCCTATTATTACATACTAGTAGCCCGGGACGCCTCCTAGTGGGCGTTCTTTACAAACTTCCATGAGGCACGGTTCCTTTGACTTTTTCGTTCCTATCAATTATGCTCTACAGCTCCGTTAAAGTCCCAATGGTAATATTTACCCTCCGAATGAAGAGGTGGCAACCCCCAAACTAGCCCCTTGTGAGAACAAAGTCAAAGGAACAATACCCCTACTCGCGACCCTTCGCGAGATGTAGGCGAATTTTCAGGAGCTTGTCATTTCCGATCACGTGACACCGTGGTCAGAAGGAGCCTACCGCGCGAAAAAAAATTGACGCGCGCTCGTGCACACTTGAGGGGTCGCCGACCCGCTCATTCGCAGGGTAAATTGTGGCAAACAGGCGGTCACGTGACCCGTAGAATAATTTTGGGGGGTCTACACGTCGGGAAGGGTCGCGCGTAGGGGTATGGTTCATTAGACATTTATTGTTCGCACAGAAGAGGGTCGCCACCTCTTCATTCGGAGGGTAAATCTTACCGTCCCAATCGCGTCATACGGATCTATATTTCTACCTATTAAACATTCTATAAGTACTTTAAAATAGTTTAATTTGCCTTCGCTTGTAAACCTCGATTTTAAATGTATCCGCCATTTTTTCAACAAATTTCCCGTGGGTCAATGCGCGTCGTTCATTGAGTCACGGGATGATGTAAACGTGCGGCGCGAGGTTAATCAAGGCATATAATAATTAATTATACCATTCCGTGGTATAAATAATAAATTCCTATTACAAATAAAAATAATTTATTGTTAATTTAAAATCATCGCTAGGGCGCCTCTAGTGCCCGTTTTTGGCATACCATTACGTGGACGGATGGATACCCGTTCAATGGGTTATATACTGTATATAGATTTATCAGTAAATTGATTACAGGTTTACAAATTTACAGAATACATTGAAAAAATTAGGATACGCGTACAATGATTTATATAATAAAACTTAATTACCAGAGATAGTGTGTATATCTTCTTAGTGACAGTTAAATCAACATGACTAGTAAGAAGATATACACACTATCTCAGGTAATTAAGCTTTATTATATAAATCATTGTACGCGTATCCTAATTTTTTCAATGCATTCTGTAAATCTGTAATAAATTTACTGATAAATATGTAATAATAGGACTGAAGAGGAGTATTAAGCTCGAAATGCATATCTTTTTCCTCTGAAAGTGTTCCTGTGTGATATGTTCTCAACAGCAACATCGTATTTTCTAGTTTATTTTTCCAATTAGTACTATAAAATCATGGAATAACAACACGAGAGGATGGACAACTTTGGAATATCCAGCTATATTTGAATATCTATTAAAAGTAGTCTACGATTACCAAGAAATGCTTAATTATAGGAGTCTTGACTCAATTATTTTTCAAGTGGTAAAATAGTTGAAATTTTAATTAGGGACACAAATGTTTTGTGACAATTTATTAGGGTTTGTAATGGCATATCTACAAGTAATCATTCTGCATGGACTTGTCTAATGATGGCAAAGTTATTTATCTAGCTTGATGTACTGTATACTATAAGCATGGTTGATTAACCATTCTCTTGCATTTCCACGTGATGAAAATTTAACTGAAACGGTTGAATACAGGGACAATTTTGATACATCGCGTACAGCTTCAAACCACTTATAAAGAACTCTCTAGCTATTATGGCACCAACCACTGCACGATATCTACTTGAAATGATTTTATAAGGCATGTCGTCAATGAAAAACAAAATTGCAAACCTACACTAACTAGCAGTATCTTAATGGCTGTCAAGACAAGCCCTGGTGGCAGCATTCAAAAACACGTTATGGAAACTTGTGGATACTTTATTTGTAAACAGTATTTAAAAGCGAACAAATCCCCATTGATCAAATTTGTATGTGAGGTCTCAAACCTTACGACCTCCGAGTGTGCAAAAAACAAATTTGAATACATTTCGACCCAATCGGATTATTAACGATTTTAGTGATTTTCGGTCAATTACGCGACCAGTAGTGCGCGGTCACCAGTATTACGCGGTCTATTAATATAGGATACACAATAATGTGTGTCCTAAAGTTAATCTCTTTAATGTGTAGTGTACATTTCATGTATGTTATGATATAATATTAGATGGGGTCCATCAGTGGCCGAATGAAGAAAACCAATAAACACTGTTAGTTGTGGGTTCGCGACTCGGTAATGGTTGGTCACGTGGGGTTTTCTTCACGTTAGTAACACCTAAATAGGGCCCAATTTCTCATAAAAGACCTCCCGGGAGGTATTCCCCATCGGCAGATCGTCCAATATTGTATAGATGGTGCTTTCACAATGATGGTATTTATTGACAGAGAGGGAAGGATAAGTAATAATCCATTTTTTGACGATGTAATATACGGGTGGTCCCTAAATGAAATTTTGTGACTTTATAATTAATGTTCTACTGAGAGGACAAATCATTTTAAAAAAAACTTGCAGAACGTCATATAATAACTACTGGTTCATATTAGTTTCATCTCGAATAGTGTTCGATGACTACATGTAATATTTCAAAAATTACATATGAGTGGGCGCTTTGCCTAGTAAAGCGGTTTTAAAACACCCGTTTTATCAGGCAACATTCCAGTAACACGCGTAGTAGAGGTAACTATAATGCTAGAAGTGGGAATACGTATCTTTATAATGAAAAGAAAAAGGTGTTGGCTCTATGGAAATAATAAACTGTTGGCATATTTTTCTTTGCTAATTTAATATCCAAACCTCTAAAATATAATAGCAAACGTTAAAATGAATTGTAAAATTTGCTAATGAATGTTTAAATTTTTAAACGAGATGGTTCAATACTGTCCTTCCAACAATAATAGAACATAGAGAGTTTCTAGGCAATCACTATTATTTTCATGTAACTTTGATGAAATTTTCTAGTATGTTTGATATGCAATAATTGTTGATATTTTGCTAAGTTTGGAGAAAAATGATTAATAAACAAGAGTTGGACATCCTATTTTTCATGATAATATCTAACATTAATAAAACATGTACAGTACTGATTGGAATTAATTTCAAAGAAAGTAATGATTGGAATCCATGAAATTTTCGTAAAAATACAAGTGGAAAGATTTAGTAAATTGCATAGTGCCTTACTGTTAAAAATGGAACGTGGGAAGGACCTAACTCGTGTGGCCAACAGTTTTTGCCCCCTGGCCGAATTCGAAAGAAAACATTTTCCACGGGCCGAACCAGAGACTGCCCTAGGAAGATTTTGAGGTGGTGCGAAATCTCATTGTGGTGTCACCCCGTAGAGACTAAATTGTAGATAGAGATTACAGATACGTTTTTCACATTATCATGCTTTATCAACGTTCTACGCGGTACTTAAGAGATTTGTAATGGAGCGTTAACTCTAAACGCACAGTGAGTTGTTGACCCCCCTTTTTTTTTAGGCGTCAGAATTTTTCATCGAGCTATTCGGACTTGAGTAGCTGATATTGAAAGATTGATCGCGGGCCACCTAGATTCATTAGACGGGCCGTATGTTGGCCATGCCTGACCTAACTGTAGAGGAGTTCAAAATTGATGTATTTCACCAGGGAGCAGTGGCATGCCGTCCTTGGAAGCAGTAGAAGCGCCGCTTTCCTTGTATTTTCTAAAATATGTAAATAATCGCACAATATGTATTTATAACTGAACCTACCTTATTACAAATTTCTATACTACATGTGAAAAAAAAAGCGATAAGATTGCTATTGTATATTTGAATATCAGTGGCAGAATGGAAGTGTTGTATTGTCTAAACCGGGTCAGCTTCCACGGCGAAAATATTTGAATGATGCAAAGCAGCCAGATTATAGGCATTCGCGCTTGCGTTTTACAGAGCATCAACCTCACGTGGTTTAGCTGGTGGAAGCTACACACCGAAATATCGTATAACGCTTCCAATGATTCTATCCAGAGCTGTTAACCGCCTGCCTGCTTAATACTGTATTTGGCCACTGTCGCCCCATTATGTGATTCGCTAGTAGATTTATAACTTAATCCAACCGATAGGAATTTACTGGGATGTCTTTATGATAGTTCTGTATAGTTGACAGGAGTTTAAAAAAATCCATTAAAATATTTGATATACAGTATTTATGCTGCTTGTATTCTACTCTCCCATCTATTACTTACAGATTTCTATGTTAAACTAGTAATATTACGATATCCCATTTATAAAAGGATGCAGGAAAAAAGTATACAATTCTTTTACAATGTTAAAAAATTAACTGTTTCTTTGGCAGCATCATTTACAACTAAATTTAATAAACGAAACGCGCACGGTACAAAAAAAGCTCTAGAATTTTCCTTAAATTTACGATTTAATGTATGTGTTGTCATAAAACTTTCTTCCCACTTCTTTCCCAACACTACAAATATTCAAGTACAAAGTAACCGGTTTCACCTTATTTCTACTAAATAATTAAGAGATAGGGAATTAGCAGTGGCGTGCCGTGACATTTGATGATAGGGAAGCTGTGTTTCTGTAAGAAGCCAACTTCCAGGGGTAATCAGTTAATTGCGTCACTGATGGTCTAGTGTCCGTTCGTATTCGTTTGCTCGACAAGCCAGTAAAAACCGTAGACTTCTCTAAACGTATCTTTAATAGATTATTTATTAAATAGGTCAGATAAACAAGTTCAATATAATTACCTCTGTTATTAGATTCAATAGATTCCCTATACCCGCTAAATGCCAATTCTTGCTTCGATAAAACACTTATATCTAAATTAATAGATGTTATATCTATTAGCCGTAACCATCTCGTTATAATTTCCAATATTTATTTTATATTATTTACTAATGTTAAATTCTATTCTGCTTTGATTTCCAAATTGCTCAATTTTACGAAGAATCGATGCGAGATTTACGATTTTCGTGTCTTTTGTCAGCTTTATTCAAATTATTTAAATCGTCAAAGCCATTCTTATTCCATGCACTAATTTCATTTGAAAATAGTAGGCAAGGCGAAGAAAACAATTTTTGCATTTTTATGCACCCACAAAGTCATTTTGTCTTCATAAATTTTATGGTGAAAATGTCGAACAAATTTTTTGTTGACGTATTTATATTTAATTTAGGCATTGGTCTTTCTCTTTTAGTAATGTTTTCTTTTTTCATTATATGGTCTCGAGCCAAAACTTTTTTAAGATAAATTTTCAATATCACAATTACATTCTAAATTGCTAGCCATAATATAAGGGCTAAAATTAAAAATAAAATTATAACAACTTACTTGGTGAAATAAAATGTGTGGTGGATATACATACCTGGTACAAAACATTCTTCAATTGTATGTTAAAGAAAATTATAATTAAATGTAGCTTTGTAATGAAACGTATATAAGAATAACATAAAATATTCTTTGCTCTTTAAATCTTAACCACTTAGTCAAATAGCTCCCTACGAGTGGAATCAAAGACGGTCCTGCTAGGTGTGCGGTGTGTACATGCACGCGGGCTACCAAATCCCGAGGGTGCCGATACCGGTCAATTTCAAATGCCTCGTTTGTCGCATCACTAATATACCTCAAAAGAAGCGACAAGGTTTTTGTAAATTTTAAACGTTTCTCACCATAGCTGTAAAAGTCTAAATACGTTAAACTTAATAGATTGTCCGTCTTTTGTTTTCTAACTAATTCGTTTTAGGACCAGGTGTTGTCCACGGAAATTTTCAAAATTTACAACTTTTCGGTCACTCTCATTGAACTGGAAAAATTTCTGTCTTTATTACATCTAATACAGTATTTCGAAGAAATCAGTCCCCACTGTACTCGGCTATAGATTGGTTCGGTTAAGCTTTTGTTTAAGTAATATTCCGGCTCTTTCGTCAGGGTTTTGTTTA